>NC_029773.3:59960128-59994839 GCF_000817695.3 Arachis duranensis
CCCAATTCCCAATATTTTCAATAATAATACAAAACTACCCTTTTATTCATCCAATGTCCCAAGTTTTCCCACTCTTGAGTGATGCTCACACACACTAGCCTAAGCTAATCAAAGATCCAAATAAGGACATTTATTGTTTTCCGCTTTAAGGCTTATAATGTGCTAAAATAAGAACAAGTGGGTTAATCGTAAACTCAAATTGGCTAACAATGGATGATAAAAGGTAAGGCTTTTTGGGTAAGTAAGCTAAATGAGATGATGGCCTCAATCATATAAATGCATGAATACACAAAATAATGGACATAAAGAATCAAACAAATCAAAGATTACAATCATAGAAAGAGAATAATGTACACAAGAAGGAAAAATAAGTGGTTATAGGATGTAACCACACCATTAGGCTCGAATCTCACAAGCTTGTGTGTTCTTAGCTCAAAAACATGATCCATAATATATATAATTCAAGTAAGTTCTAAGAAAAGTTTTCACTCAAATCAATTGAGGTGCCCTATAGATAGAAATCATGAAAAATTTTATTATTTTGACTAAGCTTATTTCGTATATGTATGCAAGAATAGGAAAAATGCAAAATAAAAAAATCCAAAAAAAACCTAAAATGAAATGCAAAAGTGTTGATATTAGAAATTTGTCACCCAAAATCGCTGACCCGTCGGACGACCTCCCCACACTTAAAAGTTTGCACCGTCCTCGGTGCACTCAAAGATGAGCAAGGGGGTACAGCGAATCTCCAAATTGTTGCGTGTTCTTTCTTCAACTTCCATGTTTCCTTGTGGTGCATTGTTCATGAAAAATAAAAATATAACACCATAAGATGAGAAGATATAAAAACAAGGAAGCATACATTGTTGGAATGAGGTACTAATCACTAGAATTGAGTGAGTGAATTAGTGTGACATTAATGACAAATAAGTGTGTGAATTCTAAATTGCGCAGTTTAGAACACACACTAGCATAAAAGGGTGATGTCACAAAAGAAGCATACACTTCACTTATCCTAGTGTGCTTGAGATGCTTTAAGTAAACTTGTAAGGTAAAACAAGCATTAAAGAAGCATGAAAGCATTCAAGTCAAACACATATGGATGCATATGATCATGAAATACAATGCATTAAGGTAAATACACAACATCCATCAAGAGGTTGCCTAATCACAGAATAAGGCTCGAACCACATGGTGGCCAAATCATGTAATTCAAGAAGAGTTACAAACTCGAAGGCAATTCTCATCACTTGGTATTCTTAAAAGGTAAGCATGAAGAACTCAAAACCAAGTAGCAAAATATAACCTCAGTCATAGAATCCAACAAAGATTATAAACATAATGATGTTAAGAAAACATCCCTTTTTAATACTTAGCAGCAATTAATGGTAAACAAGGATATCAATCCAACACTTATAATGAAAAAGAGAAAATAGAATGAAAACTAGACTAAAACTAACTAACTAATCAACTAACTAACTAACTAATTAACTAATAACTAACAAAATAAATGGTTAACAATGGTGTTTGGGAGTGAAAAGAGAAGGAAAGAAATGGAAAAAAGGAGAAGAAAAAAATGTAGTGAAGGAAGGGCATCCGCGCGTACGCACGCATGGCGCGCGCGCGTTGATGGCTTATTTCGAGAGTTGTGCGTATGCGTCATGTGCGTGTACGCGCGAGTGGGGTTGTGCCAAAGGCACAATGTTGGCGCAGCATAGGCACAACTCTCTGGAAAATGTATGGAATGTGGAACTTCTCAATCCACGCGTACGCATGCATGGTGCGCGCGCGTGGATGGTCGACAACGCTTGATGCACGCGTATGCATACAGTGCGCGTACGCATGGATGGTGCTCTATTTTTTTGTTTTTTAATTTTCTCTATGTTTTTGCACCAATCCAAGTATTCTAATCCTCCAAACAGCTACCAAAACACCCTAAAACTTTATTTAACATGATAAAATACTAATTAAACTCAACAAACTAATCAAAACATGAAATTAAACTACTTTTACCAATATGTACAAAAAGAGAAAATGAAAAGAAGTTACCATGGTGGGGTGTCTCCTACCTAGCACTTTTATTTATTGTCCTTAAGTTGGACTTATGGGGAGCTCCTCTCAAGGTGGCTTGTACTTGAATTCATCTTGGAACTCCCACCAATGCTTGGTTCTCCATTGTGCCCCAAGATTCTTCATGGATTGAGCCAAGTCTTGATGGAGTTCTTCACAAGCTTGGGGCTCCCAAAGTTGGTCCTCTTCTTGTAATCCGGGATCCCACAATTTGTTTTCACACCCGTCTTGAGGTTGATCATCATTATTTGTTCATCCGGGTGGTGAACAAGATGAATTCTCTATGAAGTGCCCAACAATCCTCCTAGACCCATATATTTGAGCACTATTCCATCCTTTATATCTCATATTTGATGCATCAACCATAACGAGCCTTGATTTGCAACGCCCACCACAAAACCTTTTCTGCTTATGCTTCGTCCCACAAAGTTCCCTAAGTTGACCATCCATTTCGAGCAGGCCATACTCAAGTGGGACAATAAAGCTAATAGGAATGAGTTTTACCCACTCAAGTGAAGGAGTAGATGGCAACCTAGGCAAAGATGATTCCAAAGACCTTGACAAAGCATAACCAACCCTCGTTCTTTTATTTCTAGGGACTTCCACCTCTTCACAAGATCTCTTAATCTCAATCCTTTGTTCAACAATTTTATCTAAACTTTTTCCCTTACTCAAATCATAATAGGGAGGGTGAGAAAAATTTACCTCCTCAACGCTTTTAAATCCAACCGGAGAAGGTTCTTTATGCTCAAAGGATTCTTCACCACTAAGACCTGATGCTTGATCTTCATCACCACGGGAACTCAATTCTTGCTCTATCCCATATAAGTCTTCATATGGAATATGCCTTCGAAGGTTTGCACTTTCCTCCCTAGCATCAATTTCAATCATCTTGGAGGGGTTTTCTTCAACTCTATGTTCCCATAGAAGCTCCGTATCTCCTAAGTATTCTACCACTTCTTCCTTGTCTTCAACAATTAAAGCTTCCTCCAATTGTTCCAATACAAAGCAACTTCCCTCATTTCCCGCCGGAGTTTCCAATCTCTTCTTCATGCTATGTTCTTCATTTGATTCTCCACATGTAGCTATGGGAGTTCCTTGAGTGTTCAAGCATTGGGAGGCTAATTGATTTGTTACCGCATCCAAGGCGGCCATGAAAATTTGCACATCCCTTTTCATCTCTTCTTGCCCTTGAACAAGAACATCAAGGGTTTTATCCATTAGAGATTGGGGTGGGTGGAAGGGTTCCCCATTTTGGGAAAAGGGTTCATAGTAGGAAGGTGATTCTTCTTGGTAGAGTTGTGGTGGTTCAATGTTTTCCACTCTTTCTACTTGTTGCAAAACACACTCCATGGTTGCTTGAAATTGATCCAATGCTTTCTTGAGATGATTCCTTGACTCTTGTTCCTCTTGGATAATATGATTAGGATCATGTGGCTCTTGGATTAATGGATATGAGTATTCTTCCATGGGAGGTTGTGGTGGAAAGCAGTATTCATCTTGTGGTTGAAAATTTTCATATATTGTAGGTGGTTCACCTTGGTAATAATGTAGAGGAGGTGGCTCTTGAAAATATTAATGTTGGAATGGTGGTGGCTCTATATGTGGTTCATATGGCTCATATGGTTGTTGGTAGGATGGATATGGATTAGGGTCATATGAAGGTGGTTGGTAAGAAGGGGCTTGTGAGTATGGTTGAGAGTTATGTTGAGGATATGGTTCATAGGTATATGGTGGTGGTTCTTGAAAGTCACAAGGTGATTCACCATAGCCATTGGATTGATATGCATTATAGAATGGCTCTTCTTCATAGTGCATTGGTGGATGTTGTTGCCAAGAGGATTGATCATATGCATATGGCTCCTTCCACCTTTGGTTATCCCATCCTTGATACACATTCTCATTATAGTTCTCATCACCTACAACATAGTTGTAACTACACTCATAGCCAAAGTGAGAATTCATGATAACAAGAGAGGGCAAAAACAAAAAAATAGTAACAAATAAAGAGAACAAACTAAAAACTAACAAAGAAGCAAAAAGCAAACATATTCACAATATTCACATATATACAATAACCAATAACACAACACCATTGCAATTCCCCGGCAACAGCGCCATTTTGATGATTGAATTTTTGATGGTATAGAATTTCACAAATGAATTCTCATTGCAAGTATAGTTTCTAAACCAATCAATAATCCTTTCATACAAAAAGTTGTTTGTCACTAAAACAAAACCCTAAATTTATAAACCGAAGTATTGGAACCTCGGGTTGTTCTCCCTAGGAATTGTAATGAAGTGTCTTGTTATTGGTTGTGAGTTATTTGGGATTTTTGAGATTTTAGACAAGAAATATAAATGGCAAAGGAAATAAACTAACAACTAACAAAGCTCTTGGCAAGATATGAGTATTAAAAGTCCTATCCTAGTTATCCTCCTCAATTGTGATAACAAATTGTCCATTACTCCCACTTAGTTAACCTCTAACCATGAAAGAAAGTCAAGTGGATGAATCAATTTGATTCCTTAAGTCCTAATCTACTCCTAAAATAAAGACTAGCTTTAGAGGTATTCAAATCAATTAGCAACTTCTAATTATCAATTAACAAAGGAATTAAATAACTCAAGAGTCACTAATTACTCAACCAAGGTCAAGAGGAACAAAATCTATACTAAAATCCAACCAAGCATTTCATCAAACACTTGGAAGGTACAAAAGAAAAGCAAAGCAAATTGGCAACAAGAATAGAATCTAACAACAATTATTGCAAAGAATTAACAACAACAATCAAAAGAAACACATTTATTATGAGTTACCTTGATTGAATTGAAAGAGAGTAGAACAAAAGTAGATCTACAACAAAACACAAGAACAACATAAAAGAGATTACAACAAAAGAATGGAAGAAGAATGAATGTAACTACAAGGAATTGAGAAGATAGAAGTAGAAGAAGATGAATTGAAATCTAGATCTAAGAACTAAACCTAATCCTAATCCTAATCCTAGAGAAAAGTGAGAGCTTCTCTCTCTAGAAACTACTTCTAAAACTAAACTATGACTAATGAACAAAAGTATGTAAAGTATGTTGATTCCCCTTCAATCCTTGGCTTAAATAGCATCAGAAATGAGTTGGATTGGGCCCACAAGGCTTTAGAATTCCCTAGCCACGTATTGCTTTAAGTAGATCATATGGCAGCAACGATGCGTGTGCGTACAGTACGCGTGCGCGTCACCATACATATAGCAACTATGGCAAATCTTATATCATTTCAAAGCCCCGGATGTTATCTTTCTAACCCAACTAGAGCCGCATCATTTGGACCTTTGTAGCTCAAGTTATGGCCGATTAAGTGCGAAGAGGTTGGCTTGACAGCTTTTGCGATTCCTTCATTTCTTCATGAGTTCTCCATTTTTACATGCTTTTCCTTTATTCCCTTTATCCAATCTTTGCCTCCTAAATCTGAAATCACTTAACAAACATATCAAGGCATCTAATGGAATCAAAGGTAAATTAAATTTAGCTATTTTAAGACCTAAAAAGCATGTTTTCACTCTTAAGCACAATTAAAGGAGAAGTTATAAAACCATGCTATTTCATTGGATAAATGTGGGTAAAAGGTGATAAAATCCCCTAAATTTAACACAAGATAAACCCTACAAATGGGGTTTATTAGAACCCCCTCATCAACATAGCTTTGGACCACCATACTCACAAGCCCCTTACCACCAAACACCCTTATATGACCCTAAACCGTATCCACCATACCAACCACCTTATGAGCCAAATGAACCATACATAGAACCACCCCCATTCCAACACAATTACTCTTATGAACCACCACTTTAATATACACCATCTCCTTATCATTATCAAGATGAACCATCTTCCTACCATGAACTCTTTCTCCCAACAAATGAACCCTCCTATCCACCCCAAACCTCCATGGAGAAAGCACTTACCAATCTAAACTCTGCTATATAAGCTTTTGTCGCCCAAATTGGAGCACCGAATACCTTCAACAATCAACCCTCAAGCTCTAGTGCACTTCCTTTTCAATCCCATAATGATCTCTCGATCCCATCACCACCCTCCCTGGAAGAGCACCCACGTCTATCAATCCAAGAGCAACATGATCCCAATGATGCTATTGACATGGAACAAGAGAGAAAGGTTCATCTTCGCGAATCCATACTTCATAAGGAGCTAGAGGAGGCACTAAAGGTGAAGGTAGAAGAGACCTTTGCAGATGAAGGAGTAGTTGAAGGGAGTTGTCATAGAAAAGAAATCATCAAGGAGGAGTATGATTTTATACTTAAACAACTGGACAAAGCAGCAATTATTGAAAAGGAAAAAGTGGTTGCAAACTTAGGAGATGCTGAACCTCCATGGGAAAGTCAGGTTATAGAGCCTCCTTCCAAGGAGATTGAAATTGATGCTGAGGAGGGTGTACAACCTCCAAGGCATATCCTGGTTGAAGACTTGGAAGTGGTTGATCAGGAGATGGAGATTCAAGAAGAAGAAGCACAACCTCCCATGCCCATGGTAAGTAATAAAGAAGAGATTGAATTGGAAGAAAGCTACCACGAGGAAGAGGTTGAAATTGAAGAAGCTTACAAAGATGTGGAAGTTGTCAGAGAAGAAAAAAAGGGAGTGGAGCTTGCAAATTCATTAGAAATACCTCTCCCAAGGCCATTACCATCCAACACAACATTCAAGTGGGTAAAATTCATATCCTTATCCTTTACTTTCCCACTTGAATATGGGCTACTGGAGACGGATGGTCAACTTAGAACTCTTTGTGGCATTAAAAGTAAGAGGAAGATGGTTAGTGGTGGGCAACACAATCCTAGGTTCATTATGGTTGAAAGCTCAAAGTTTAAATGCAAAAGTTGGTGTAGAACTCGATTGAATGAGTCTAGGAAGATGTTTGGGTGCTTACGTGAGAATTCTAAAGCTGAACCACCCGGATGGAATCATGATAATCAACTTGAAGACGGGTGTAGAAACAAGATTTGGAATCCGGGAATATATGATGATCAATTTTGGGAGCTCAAATCTTGTGAAGGACTCCATCAAAGCTTGAGGAATTTATTTGGAGATGTTGAAGCTTATTGGAAGTCCAAGCATTGGTGGCAATTTCAGGATGAATTCAAACACAAGCCTCCATGACAAGGAGCTCACCAAATGTCCAACTTAAGGACTATAACTAAAAGTGCTAGGTGGGAGGCAACCTAACATGGTATAATCGTTCCTTTTATTCCTAGTTTATTTTATTTTAATTTTTTTAGTGTCATTCATAATGTTTGCATTAGCATCTGCATATTGCATTCTGCATTTTGCATAATAATAAAAAAAGTGGCAGAAAGTTGCGTGAGAACAGTGCAGAAAATGTGCCAATCGTACAAGCATTACCACGTGTACGCATCCCCCACACGTACACGTCATCTGAGAATTCGGCACCTCACACGTACGCGTCAATGATGCGCACGCGTGACCTTGCGAAATCGACGTAAAAGGTGTATTGGCCGAAAGTTGGGCTGGCTTGGTGCGGGCACTGTGCTCGAGGCAAAAATCACATCACGCGTACGCATGGAGTACGCGTACGCGTCATTCGTGGATCCGCACCTGAACCCTGAGCAGCCCTGTTTTTCATATCTTATGTTTCTAAATCCTAATTTCTTTCTTCTTCTTTCTTCTTTCTTTTCTTTCTTCTTTATTCTCTCATCTTTTTCCATTCTTTCTCTTTCTTTTACTCTTCTCTTCTTCCTCCCCTCCATTCTTTCTTTCATTCATCTTTTAATTACTGCATTTAATTATTTTTCTTTCTTCTAAATTTTCTTTTAGCTTAATTATTTATTATTTCTTCTTCTTTCTTTTTCTTTCCTTTTCATGTATTATTATATTGGTGTTGGAGCTTCATTTGGATGTTATTTTATTAATTTGACTTTACGGATCTTATGTGGAGTGATTTGACAATTGCACTTAATTTTGGCACTCATATACATTTGGATTATATTATTTTCATTCCTATTTTCAAATTGCACACCAAGTGTTTGTGAAAAAGCTCCTATGGCATTTTGAATCATATTTTGTTTTACTCTTCTACTTTCATGCCTCTTTTTCACAACACTTGGATGCCACATGTATTTGGGATTATCATTCACGATTGTCATCATTACACATGCTCTTTAATTTGGCACATCTGATACTTGATACTTGAGCTATACTTCTCATTCCTATTCCTTGTATACTTTTACCTCTTGCATCTATTTCATTATGAATTGCCTTTTCGCTTTTAAATGATGTCTTACCTACATATTGTAGCTACCATGTATTTAAGCTATTATCCTCTTTTTGACATTTATTATCACTTGGAATCTCTTCCTCCCGGTTCTTTCGTTCTCTATATTTAATATTCTTTTTTTTCTTTCTTCTCTAGACATGGGTACCCAGAAAGGAAAAGAGTAGGACACTGACAAGACACCGGCACGGAAAGGAACCAAGGGACCTCCAGCTAAGGCACCTCCATCTACAAGCATCAGTTGGAGCCACCCATCCACTTGCACATCTTAGCATGCACCAAGGACGGTGCAATCTTTAAGTGTGGGGAGGTCGATACTGATCTCCATGGGTTAGTTATTTTCTTCTCAACACTAATATTTTACTTTACTTGTTAGTTCATTGTTGCATTTGTATGTTTAATTGCATGTTTGTTTGATTTTATGCATATTCTACTTGGTTAAAGTAATAAATTTCTTTTTAAAGACTCTATTTTTGAAAATTTCACTAATCTAAATCAAAACTTTTGTGTTAAAACTTGTTTGAAGACTGTAAATTGGAACATGGTTTAGAGCTAAAGAACACACAACCCGTGAGATTTGAGCTTAATTACATGGTTACATTATTTAACCATAATATTTTATTCTTGTGTGTTTCCTTCTCTATAATTGCAATCTTTGCTTTGTTCCGTTCTATATGTCCATTGTTTAGTATATTTACATGCTTGCGTATGATTGAGGCCATTATTTGTTTATCTCACTTATCCCAAATTAGCCTACCCTTTAAATTACCTTTGTTAGCCACTTTGAGTCTTTTTAATCCCATTTATTCTACATTTTATCACATTACTAGCCTTAAGCAGAAAAACAAATTAATTACCCCAAATTGAATCTTTGGTTAGCTTAAGATAGAGATTGTGCATCAACTAAGTGTGGGGAAACTGTGGGAACATGGGTTAATTATTTTAATATTGGAAATTTAGGAACCTACTCATGTAAACCCAGAAAAAATTAAAAATCCATGTGCATTGATAAGTTATGTTTCAAAAAAAAAAAGTGAATAAAGGGATAAAATTACCCCAATGTTAAGCTTTAATAAAGATCAATGCACATGTGATAAAAGTAATGAAATACCAAAAATTTGGTACATGAGTATGGGAATTATGGGTGGCTAGGTGTGATTTTTAGAATTACATAGAGTATGTGTGTGTGTTAGGTAAGAGCTTAGGTTAGTCAAAGATTCATATTATAGCTCACTTGGCCATACATATATCCTCACCCTTACCTTAGCCCCATTACAACCCTGAAAAGACCTCATGATGTTTGCATTGATACATTAAATATTTGTTGAGTGATTAGATGAAGAACAAAGTTTAGAAAGCATGATTAGAGAAGAGTAGAGTGATTGACCCTAGACACTTGAGAGTTAGAGTAATATACACTACTAGTAAGGGTTCAGTACTTGATTCTATGTTCCCTGCTTTCATAAGCTATATTCTTACAAATTTACTTGTTTTCACTGTATAATTTGAATTAATGGAATTTGGTTTGTATTTGTCTTGGAGAACTTGTTTGTTTTTAACCAAGTAGATAGAAACATCTTAGCATGTAGTTGCATTCACATTCAAAGGTTGCATTGCATGAGTCTTGCTTTTCCCGGCTCATTTATTTTATCTCCTTAAGCTAAGTATGAGGACATGCTAATGTTTAAGTGTGGGGAGGTTGATAAACCACTATTTTATGGTTTATCTTGTGCTCAATTGAGTGGTTTTTATCAAGCCTTTGCACACTTATTCATACTATTTGCATGGTTTTACAATTCCTTCCCAGAATTTGTTCTATGATTGAAAACTTGCATCTTAGAGTCTTTAATTTGTGTATTTTAATCATCTCTTATTACCATTCGATACCTTGATATGTGTGTTAAGTGATTTCAGAGTTTATAGGGTAGTAATGGCTCAGAGGATGGAAAGGAAGCATGCAAAAGTGGAAAGAATACAAGAACTTGAAGAAATTGCTAAGTTGTCTAGCCTGACCTCTTCGCACTCAAACGGTCATAACTTGAGCTACAGAGATCCAAATGATGCAGTTTTAGTTGCGTTTGAAAGCTAATGTTAGGAGCTTCGATTTGATATATAATTTGGCATACTGGCCATACATCTAGGTGACGCGAACGCGTGCTCTACGTGGATGCATCGCAGTGACGAAAATCAGCGTGGCAGATTTTGCCTCCAGCGATTTCTGGGCTATTTCCGGCCCAATTTCAAGCCCAAAAAACGCAGATTAAAGGCTGCAAAGTGAAGGAATGAAGAAGGACAACTCATAATTTACTTTTCATAATTTAGATGTAGTTTTTAGAGAGAGAAGTTCTCTCCTCTCTCTTAGGATTTAGGATTAGGATTAGGATTTAAGATTTCTATTAGGATTAGGCTATGATTTCTTCATTCCAGGTTCAATGTTCTTTTTATCTATTTTTCCAATTTAATTTATGAACTTTTCCATGTTACATTTGATATCTTTATTAATTCAATTTGAGGTATTTCAGACTTATGATTGCTTTATTCTATTTATGATGTTTTCAATTTAATTTAAAATTTTCCCTTTTGGCTTTGGTTAAGTAATTGGTGACGCTTGAGTTATCAAACTCGAGGTGTTGACTGAAAATTGGAATTCCTTGCTAATTAATTTGCATTCCACTAACTCTAGCCTTTCCAAGGGAAAGACTAGGACCTGAGGAATCAAATTGATTTATCCACTTAACATACCTTCATAGTTAGAGGTTGACCAAGTGGGAGAAAAAGCCAATTCTCATCACAATTGATAAGGATAACTAGGATAGGACTTCCAGTTCTCATACCTTGCCAAGAGATTTTCATAATTATTAATTTATTTTTCTTGCTATTTAAATTACTTGTTCTCTATTTCAGAAACCCAAAAATATATCTTTTACCATAACCAATAATAAATCATACCTCCCTACAATTCCTTGAGAAGACGACCCGATGTTT
The DNA here is from genome assembly GCF_000817695.3 of Arachis duranensis. Classification (NCBI taxonomy): domain Eukaryota; kingdom Viridiplantae; phylum Streptophyta; class Magnoliopsida; order Fabales; family Fabaceae; genus Arachis; species Arachis duranensis. Next base: position 59,971,491 of record NC_029773.3, read on the forward strand.
GGATACTTCGGTTATTTATTTTATTGGGTTTGCTTAAGTGACAAACAAAACTTTTGTACGAAAGGATTCTCTGTTGGTTTAGAAACTATACTTACAACGCGATTATATTTGTGAATTTCTTTACCGATAGAAATCAGTTCGTCAGTCTTCATCCAATCATGCGTGCTCCCTTCCATGGCAAGCTGTATGTTGGTGGATCACCATTGTCAATGGCTACCATCCGTCTTCTCATTGAAAATGGTCCAGGTACGGTTTTCGCACGGCTAATCATCTGTCGGTTCTCACTTGTGTCAGAATAGGATCTCTTTATCCTTTTGCACATTATCACTACGCCCAACATTCACGAGTTTAAAGCTTGTCACAGTCATCCCATCCCAGATCCTACTCGGAATACCACAAACAAGGTTTAGACTTTTCGGATCTCAGGAATGCTGCCAATTGGTTCTAGCCTATACCACGAAGGTTCTAATCTCACGGATTCGAATGCTTTGTTTTTAGGAGAGGCGAGTCAAATCTATAGATCAGAGACCCAAGAGATTATACTCCGGCTTTCATCCAATGACTACGTTAAACATCATGTAGACCGCTTGTGGTTGTCAGGCACACGGATCTTGGCTAAGCGAGTAACGAAGATAATGCGTGATTGTCACGGGTCACCCCTTCATTCTGACTTAACTGAATTAAGAACGAGAGTATATCTTGGAGAAGAAGTAGGCGTGAATTGAAAGAGAAACAATAGTACTTGCATTAATTCATGAAGAATACCAGAGCTCCGTACCTTAATCTATGAGGTGTAGAAACTCCACCGTTGGAAAATATATAAGAGAAAAAGGTCAGGGCATGGCCGAATGGTCAGCCTTCCAAATGTGAAAAATGGCATCAGCCCCCTCATACAATAGTAAAAAGTGCTATTTATACTATACTAGTTACTAGGGATTACAAAAAATAAGTAACTAAGTGCAGATAGTGCAGAAATCCACTTCCGGGGCCCACTTGGTATGTATTTGGACTGAGTTTTGAAGCTTTCACATGCATAGGACATTCTTGAAGTTAAACGCCAGCTTGGATGCCAGTTTGGGCATTTAACTCAAGTTCTGGTGCCAGTTTCGGTGTTTAACGCCAGAAAAGGGTCTTTGATGGGCGTTTGGACGCCAGTTTGGGCCGTCAAATCTCGGACAAAGTAATAGACTATTATACATTTCTGGAAAGCCCAAGATGTCTACTTTCCAACTCAGTTGAGAGCGCACCAATTGGGCTTCTGTAGCTCTAGAAAATCCACTTCGAGTGCAGGATGGTCAGAATCCAATAGCATATGCAGTCCTTTCTCAGCCTCTGAATCAGACTTTTGCTCAGGTCCCTCAATTTCAGGCAGAAAATACCTGAAATTACAGAAAAATATACAAACTCATAGTAAAGTCCAGAAATGTGATTTTTACATAAAAACTAATAAAAATACATTAAAAAGTAACTAAAACATACTAAAAACTATCTAAAAATAATGCCAAAAAACGTATAAATTATTCGCTCATAACAACACCAAACTTAAATTGTTGCTTGTCCCCAAGCAACCAAAAACAAAATAGGATAAAAAGAAGAGAATATACAATAAATTTCAAAATATTAATGAAGCTTAGTTCTAATTAGATGAGCGAGACTAGTAGCTTTTTGCTTCTAAATAGTTTTGGTATCTCACTTTATCCTTTGAAGTTCAGAATGATTGGCATCTATAAGAACTCAAAATTCAGATAGTGTTATTGATTCTCCTAGTTTATTATGTTGATTCTTGAACACAGCTACTTATGAGTCTTGGCCGTGACCCTAAGCATTTTGTTTTCCAGTATTACCACTGGATACATAAACGCCACAGACACATAACTGGGTGAACCTTTTCAGATTGTGACTCAGCTTTACTAGAGTCCCCAGTTAGAGGTGTCCAGAGTTCTTAAGCACACTCTTTTTGCTATGGATCACGACTTTAACCACTCAGTCTCAAGCTTTTCACTTGGACTTTCATGACATAAGCACATGGTTAGGGACACCTTGATTTAGCTGCTTAGGCCAGGATTTTATTTTTTTGGGCCTTCCTATCCACTGATGCTCAAAGCCTTGGATCCTCTTTACCCTTGACTTTTAGTTTAAAGGGTTACTGGCTTTTTGCTCTTGCCTTTTGGTTTAAAGAGCTATTGGCTTTTTCTGCTTGTTTTTTTTCTTTATTTTTCGCCATTTTTTTCGCAAGCTTTGTGTTTTTCACTGCTTTTTTTTACTTCAAGAATCAATTTTATGATTTTTCATATTATCAATAACATTTCTCTTTTTTCATTATTCTTTCAAGAGCCAACAATTTTAACATTCATAAACATCACTATAAAAAATATGCACTGTTTAAGTATTCATTTAGAAAATAAAAAGTATTGCCACCACATCAGAATAATTAAACTAATTTCAAGATAAAATTCGAAATTCATATACTTCTTGTTCTTTTGCAAATAGAAACATTTGTCATTTAAGAAAGGTAAAAGATTCATGGAACATTCATAGCTTTAAGACATAGACACTAAACACTAATGATCATGTAATGAAGACACAAACATAGTCAAAACATAAAGCATAGGAAACGAAAAATAGAAGAACAAATAACAAGGAAATTAAAGAACGGGTCCACCTTAGTGACGGCGGCTAGTTCTTCCTCTTGAAGACCCTATGGAGTGCTTTAGCTCCTCAATATCTCTTCATTGCCTTTGTTGCTCCTCTCTCATTGCTCTTTGGTCCTCTCTAATTTCATGGAGGATAATGGAGTGCTCTTGGTGCTCCATCCTTAGTTGCTCCATATTAGAGCTCAAATCTCCTAAAGAGGTGTTGAGTTGCTTCCAATAGTTGTGTGGAGGAAACTGCTAAAGTTGGACTGTCTTTTTGCAGATGATACGCAAGAGGAGCATGTTGGGTATAGGATGGAGAATGGTAATAAAAAGAATTACAGTAATCCTAGCAGATCCAAAGAGGGGGAGTTCAATGTGCATCACCAATCTTCACCATTACTCCATAATTTGGGACTGAAACAGATGGAGTTATCGATTTTCATGAAAGGAGTTATGCATTTAGTTTAATTTTAAGGAATATATTATCGATTGCCAGTTCTGATTTAATATATCATAAATAGATAGATGGATATACTTTGGCAAGTGACAACCTTATGGCAATAATACTTAGTAAATTGAGGCAGCAACATATATATTTGTAGTGATTATTATTTAAAAAAAAGTGTACATAATTGTTGCTGCCTCAATTTGTGTGATCTATCTTCTACGGGGAAAAAATTTTATGATGAGAGGCGTATGTGGGGAACATCATGATGGCCAACAAATTAAATAAGAGAAGGTAACTAAATCAGGGAATGGTGAAGTAATTGTGACTGTCAGACCTCTAATTCAATAAAATAATTTGTTACTGCCAGACAATCCAGCAGATTAAAGTGGCTCTAACCGTACCAAAATTTGATCCAATATAAACAATTATGACCAATTTGATGAACTGGTTTCTTGTGTATGTTTTGTGTTGCATATGCTTTGAGTGGATATGATGGATAAGTGTTGGATGTCTGGGTTTTATAGAGGACTTTTAAACAAATGAAAGATTATCCTTTAAGGATAAGTCGACAATAAAAATATATACTTTTGTCCTATAACCAGATAATTAACAAAGCCCTTTTTCTACTTTACACTTGAAATAAAAAAAAAAGAAGAGAAACTACAATGAAAAGCCAACATAGTTGAGTAACCTTTCTTCATGTCTTGCTAGAGTAATCTATTCATCTATCATTGACTGAGACTGCCTCTGTGTCGGGCTAACACTGCCGCTGCGGCTAACCTTCAAAGCCGTCAGTGCATTCTGTATTTTCATTATCATGGCACTGTATACACTTCCGGACGACAGCTTTATATGCAACTTCTGGAGATGGGGCTTAAGTGAGCTGCTGCTTAATCCGGCATTCTTGTCGCAGATGGGCAAACTTGCATCGTTGGTTTTCGTTGCTGCCACTCCATAGAAACCTGTCCATTCAGATTTTTATCCAGTTCCTGTAAGATCTTGGCAAAACTGTCATTTGGCTGTGCTCGGCGGTGTACTCATTTCAGTGTGTTCCATGCTTCTAGTAGAGTGAACTTCCTATATATTGATATAAATTACACTGATTTGTTAGTGTGCCAAGTTTCAAAATGACATATATTCTGAAAAGGAGTATAATATATAATTAGCTATTAAGATTTAAAAACATTTAACTATTTTAACTTTTTAACAAGATTGCATAATTTTAAATCTCTTTTACTTACTTTCTGGGCATTAAGGAAGCAAGAACCAGAATAAGAGTTCTGCTTCTCCCCTCAAAATAATGAACTAAAACTCTCTGAACTATCTGCTCAACATAATCTATAAAATCACTAGCTTCTTTAAATATACTGCTGATGTTACAATCTTCATTGTCACTCACCTGTTTTCAATGAGCAAGAACAGGACAAATATAAGAGTTAAATCACTGACATAACTTAATCAATAAAATGATTAAGCGAGGAGATTTCGACGTCAGCATTAACATGGAACAAACAAATACCGTTGGGTGAGACATGATAATACGACTTACATAGAAATTTTTATATGTAAATAGATCAGGAAACTGAGAATCGGCCTGTCCAATTTTGTCAGTACACAAACACAATATATGTGTGATTCCCAAGCATTGCAACATGTATATAGATCTTGCAGCCAATGCTCCACCAACATAGAGAGTATTTGTAACGACGGAAGGTTTCTCGGTATTCGCACCCTCAAATATCAACACAATCCTCTCAGGGATATGCTCAAGTCTTGTCTGAAAGTTCAAGGAGTAAATGCTTTATTTGGAGATACATAAATGAATCAAGTTTAAGATGTTAGTTTTTGGAGTAATAAAACGAATTTACCTTCAGCTCACATGCATCAATGACAAAGTTATCATCACTAACCTTTCAAAGAACAAGCAGAGACTAACCTTATGGAAAAGATGAATATCAGCACCATCTCCCAACAAGAATATACAACAGCAATATTCAACCAAACTACAGGCATCACCATGTATAAATTCGGAGACAAGTGCCTCAAAAATTTTCCGCATTTTTTTCCTAGTCAATCTATTCATCCTGCAATCTGAAATTTTCTATTTTTTAAATTATAATTTTTTAGTTTCACAAAGTGATGAACAAATTAGCTCTAATCTGGATATGCATGCGTGAGAAGAAGAATAAATAAATTCTAAAGAGACAAGAAAAAATGGGGTTAAACATTCTTTTGGTAAGTTTTTAGCAAAAATTTAAATACTTAACCAATTTACTTTACATCTTGGATTTGAACTTTGAAGAACCTGAAACAATCAAATCATCACCATCTTAACAGATTATAATTTGAAATGCCATTTCAATAAAAAATTGTACCTGATTTAATAAAGTACTGCTTCCATGCTTAATGGGCAATATGTGAAGACCTTTGGTAGTATCTTTATTATCACTAGGAGACAATATTGTGTGATCAGTAATAATTTCTTGTTTCAGTTTTTCATTAAGATGGAGCTCATTAAAGTCCTCGTTTATTCTACAATGAGCAATGTTCTGTCTTGCCATAGATGTAGGCATATTTTCAAATGGATACATTGGCATACAATCTATATCCTGCAGTATGAAAATAATAGTGTCACCATAGTGCATTCAAAATACTTTATATCTTATTGTAATTACTAGTCAATCATAAAATCTAAAATCTACTAAATAGACTTTGGAGCTAGCTAGCTAGATTCTTGCCTGAGCCTTAAGATTAGTTGTGGAAACAAATAATGTTTAGAATTTTGGATATTGTACTTATGAAATATTATATGGATGTAACTACCACCTAGATAGTTATGAATTTTTCTTATAGCAGGAAGATACATGCATCAACAGGGTGATCTATAACAATTCAACAATAGGTATCTCTCATAGCAGTGAACAAAATATAGATAAGAATGAGTTACTCCTTCTTGAATTTCAGAATCTTATGAAAGAAGTACAATTTGGAGCCACCACTGACAGGATAGATGTATAAGTCATGAGAAGGATGACTGTGAAAAAGAGATAACAAAACCCAAAAACATGATTTCAATGCTTCAAGAAAGGTAACGTAGTCTTAAGGTTCAACTTCTTGAGTGCTGTGGTCTTAGAGAGCAAGAAAAAGCAGTGAAGGAACTGCACAATAGATTGAAGATAAGTAATATAGAGGCAAAGATGTTCAGTCTAAAGGTTTAGACCTTACACTCAGAGAATCATAGATTACAGGAACAGGTGGCTGATCATGCAAAAGTGGTAGCTAAGCTTTAGACCACAAAAGCCAAAGTTGAACTATTGCAGAAGAAATTTAGGCATGAAGCTGAACATAATGGGGAGCAGATCATAATTCTTCAACAAAGATTTTCCAAATTGCAAGAACAAGAACAAGAATTCAAAGTTGTTGACTGTGATCATGGTATTCAATTAAAGCTGCAAAAGCTGAGGGATCTTGAGTCTGAAGTAGAAGTGTTGAGGCAGTCTAATTTCAGATTGCAGCTGAAAAATTCTGAATTAGCTCAAAGATTGGATTCTACACAGATCCTTGCAAATGCTGTTCTGGAAGAACCAGAGGTAATAATGTTATATTATATTCTTTTAGTCTCTCTTTGTTTTTCTTGGAAATCTTCCAAAGTGATTTTCAAGTCTTTTCTTATTTTTTATATTGACTGCAACTTGATAAACCCCAATTTTGTGGTTTATCTTGTGCTTATTTCGGGAGATTTTATCAACTTTTCCTACATTTATTCAATAAAATAGCATGATTTTATAGTTCTCTCTGATTTTATGCTTAAGTGTAAAAGCATGCCTTTTAGCCCTTAAATTGGTGATTTTAACTCACCTTAATTCCATTTGATGCCTTGATGTGTTTGTTAGTGATTTCAGGTTCATAAGGCAAGCCGTACATGACGCGTACGCGTCGATACTCGCACGTGACTCACTTAAAGGCAAAACGCTGGGGGTGATTTCTGAGCTGCCTAGGCCCAAATCCAACTCATTTCTAATGTCATTTCATGCAGAATTCAAGCTTGGGCAATGGAGGAGCAATTGTTTGGAGTTTTGCATTATGTAGCTTAGTTTCTAGAGAGAGAAGCTCCCTCTTCTCTTTAGAATTAGGGTTCTTAGGCCAAATTTCATCTTAGATCTAGGTTCAATTTCTTAATTTCATCTTGTTTTCACTACAATTCCTTGTTTCTACACTTTAATTCTCTTAGTTTGTAATGTTAATTTTACTTTCATGTCTCTTTTATGCTCATGCACTCATGTTGGATTTGAACCCTTTTCAATGCAATTTAATGTTTGATGTTCTTTTATTGTTGATTTGAGTTGTGAATTTACTTTCCTTGCAATTGGTAGTTGGTAGATTTTATCTTTCCTTGCAATTTACCATGCTTTCCATTTATACCCACCAAGTGTTTGACAAAATGCTTGGTTGGATGTTAGAGTAGACTTTTGAGCATTTTTGGCTTGGAAAGAGTAACTAGGCAATCTTGAGTCATGAAAACCCAACCTATGTTGGTGATCTAGAATTGTTAGCTAATATTGTTTCCATTGACTCTAATCTTTTGCTAATTCAATTAGTAGGTGATTAGCACTTTTGGATTGAGATTAGCTAGTCTTATTAGACTTTCTTCGAGTGTGAAGATAATATTACACCTTCTTCCATCGTCGGGGATGACGTAATAAGATAAATTCTTGTTTATTATTGTGATATGATTAGCTAGTCTTGTTTGACATTCTCCCTATGTGAAGATAACATGATACCTTCTTCCATTTTTCGGAGTTGACTAAATATGATGAATTAATCATTGTATGACTAGGATAGAAAGCCTATATTCTCAACCCTTGCCATGAATGTCTCTCTTTATTACTTGCTTCTTTTAATTGCTTGCTTGATTTACATTTCTTGTCATTTATTTTCTTGTCCTATTACAAAATCAAACCCCCTTGTTCCTTCATAGCCAATAATTGACCACTTCATTGCAATTCCTTGTGAGACGACCCGAGGTTTAAATACTTCGGTTAATTTTTATTGGGGTTTGTACTTGTGACAAAACCAAATTTTTGATTGAGGATTGTTTGTTGGTTTAGGAACTATACTTGCAACGAGAATTTATTTGAGAAATTCTAGACCGACACGACAAAATTCTTACATCAAATGGCGCCGTTGCCGAGAATTGCAATGGTGCTATGTTGTTGGCTATTGTATATATTGTGAATAATTTGATTTTTAGTTTGTTTGTTAGTTTTTGCTAGTTGTAGGATTTTGTTTCTCTTTATCTCTTGTTAGTCTTTGTTTTTATTTTCTCTCGTCACTATGGATTCTCATCCTTTTGGCTATGAGCATGGTTGCAACTATGTTGTAGGAAATGGAAGCTTCAGTGGGAATGTGCATCAAGGATTTGGAGATCAAAGGTGGGAGGAGCCCCAAGCTTATGGACAACTTTATTGGCAACAACCTCCTCCGACTTCTTATGGGTACAATTCAAATCTAGATGCATACCAATCCAATGTGTGTGATGACCCTCATTGTGGTTGTCAACCACAATCATCATATGCATATGAACCCCCTCCTCAATATAGCCCTCCACCATACTCACAAGCCTCATACCACCATTCACCTCCATATGACCCTAACCCATACCCACCATACCAACCACCATATGAACCATATCTAGAGCCACCATCATTCCAACACCAATACTCCCATGAACCACAAAGTCCACACACACCACCTCAAGAATTTTACCAATATAAACCACTTTCCAATTACAATACCATTCCCTCAAACAATGAACCCTCTCTTCCACCACCACCTCCCGATGAAGCCCTCATGCTAGAACAAAGAGGAGGATGAAAAAAAATTTAAGGAGGTAATAGCCAAGGTTGCTATGGTACCGGAAGTCGTTAGCAACATGTTCTCATCCCACCTAAGCTCGCGTGATCAAGGGACTCCCATTGATGAATATGGAGAGGCAACCAAAGAGCTTAGTGAGGGAGTAAACTTGAAGCTCCAAGGTGGAGAAGAAGAGTTAAAGCAAGAAGTGCAACAAGAGGAGAAGGTAGAGATGATTGATAAACCACTATTTTATGGTTTATATTGTGTTTAATTGAGTGGCTTTTATCAAATTCTTGCCCACTTATTCATATGATATGCATGAATTTACAATTCCTTCCCAAAACTATTCCATGATTGAAAACTTGCTTCCTAGAGATCTTTTTATTGTGTATTTTAATTCTCCTTTATACCATTCGATGCCGTGATTCGTGTGTTAAGTGTTTCAGGCTTCATAGGGCAGGAATGGCTTAGAGAATAGAGAGAAAGCTTGCAAAAAGAGAAGGAGCATAAGAAATAAAAGAGACAACCAGCGGACAGCGATGCGCATGCATGGCTGACGTGTACGCGCGAATTGGACAAAATCACAGCGATGCGTACGCGTGCTTGACGCGTACGCGTGGATTGGAGTTCGCGCAAGCAATGCGAGCGCGTGCTTGACACCCACGCGTGGAGAGAAAAATCGTCAAACGACGCGTACGCGTGACCTACGCAATCTGTAGAAATTACAGAATACGCTAGGGACAGTTTTGGGCCGCGTTTTGACCCGAATTTTGGCCCAGAAACACAGATTAAAGTCAGGGAACATGTAGAGACTCAAGATATCAGATCATAATTCACTTTTCATAATTTAGATGTAGTTTTTAGAGAGAGAGGTTCTCTCTTCTCTCTTAGGATTTAGGATTAGGATTCCTCTTAAAGGATTTAGGATTTCTTCTTCTCAATCACAGGTTCAATGTTCTTTTTATTTAGTTTCTCTTTTATTTGCTTATGAATTTTTCCATGTTGAATTTGATTCCTTTTATTAATATTTGAGGTATTTCAGATATATGACTTTTATTTAGTTTCTTATATTCTTGATTCTAGTTGATTAATTGGTGACTCTTGAGTTATCAAAATCATCGTGATTGATAATTGTCATCTTTGCTGATTGATTTAGATTCCTATAACTCTAGTCTTTCCTTAGAAGTTGACTAGGACTTTAGGTGTTAAATTGATTTGTCCACTTGACTTACCTTCATAGTTAGAGGTTGACTTAGTGGGAGCAAAAATATAATTCTCAACACCATTGATAAGGATAACTAGGATAGGACTTCCAGTTTTCATAATTATTTGCCAAGAGTTTTTCTAATTATCAATTTATTTTCCTTGCCATGCACGTGTACGTGTCAGCCGAGCATACGCGTCGCTACCACTTTATCAATCCACGCTTACGCGTACATGACGCGCACGCGTGGATTGCCTTGTTTCATCCACCTCATTTTCTTCTCTTCTTTCCATTTCTTTCATTCTTCTTTCTTCTCTCCTATTCTTTCCCCTTGTCAACCATCATCCAACACTACCAAACACCATTTAACACCATTCCTTTAAGTTAGTTTAATTTTCATTTAATTTCCTATTTTTCATTATAAGTGTTGGATTATTAATTTTGTTTGCCGTTCATTGCTACTTAGTATTAACTGATGCTATTTTAGCATTGTTTTCTTTGATTGTCATTGTTGGATTTAATTGTTGAGGTTATATTTTGTCACTTGGTTTCGGATTCTTAATGCTTAATGTTTGTGAACACCAAGTGAATGTTACATTGCCTTTAAGCTTCTTAACTCTTTTGAATTGCATGTTTTGGCCACCATGCATTCATCATCCATTGCTAGGCAATTGTATATTATCATTGTATTTTTTTTAGGTGATGCTTGTTTATGGTTTACCCTTATTCACATCACTTATCTCATGCATTAAGATTGTAGAATTGTGAAATTGGATCGAAAGCTTACCTAGTGACATATTTTTTAGCTTTGTAAATGATGAGCAGATATTTTATACGCTTTTGGGGGTATTTTCATATAGATTTTAGTAGGATCTAGCTACTTTTTAGTATGTTTTTATTAGTTTTTATGCAAAAATCATATTTCTGGACTTTACTATGAGTTTGTGTATTTTTCTGTGGTTTCAGGTATTTTCTGGCTGAAATTGAGGGACCTGAGCAAAAATCTGATTCAGAGGCAGAAAAAGGACTGCAGATGCTGTTGGATTCTTACCTCCCTGAACTCGAAATGGATTTTCTGGAGCTATAGAAGTCCAATTGGCGCGCTCTTAATTGCGTTGGAAAGTAGACATCCAGGGCTTTCCAGAAATATATAATAGTCTATACTTTGCTCGAGTTGTGATGACGCAAACTGGCGTTTAATGCCAACTTTCTACCCTATTCTGGCGTTAAACGCCAGAAATAGGATACAAGCTGGAGTTAAACGTCCAAACTGGCACAAAAACTGGAGTTAAATGCCAGGAATAGCCTATGCACGTGAAAGCTTCATTGCTTAGCCCAAACACACACCAAGTGGGTCCCGAAAGTGGATTTCTGCACTATCTATCTTAGCTTACTCATTTTCTGTAAACCTAGGTTACTAGTTTAGTATAAAAACTACTTTTAGAGATTCATTTGGTACCTCATGACATTTTACATTTGAATTTATATCTTCTATGGCATGAGTCTCTAAATCCCATGGTTGGAGGTGAGGAGCTCTGCTATGTCTCGATGAATTAATACAATTACTTCTGTTTTCTATTCAATCACGCTTGATTCTATTCTAAGATGTTCACTCGCACTTAAACATGATGAATGTGATGATCTGTGACACTCATCACCATTCTCAACCTATGAACGCGTGCCTGACAACCACTTCCGTTCTACCTTAGATTGAGTGTTTATCTCTTGGGTTCCTGGTTCACGAGTTTGACTGCCTCTCCTGACAATAGAGCGTTCAATCCGTGAGACCGGAGTCTTCGTGGTATAAGCTAGAATCAATTGGCAGTATTCTTGAGATCCAAAAAGTCTAAACCTTGTCTGTGATATTCCGAGTAGGATCTGGGATGGGATGATTGTGAAGAGCTTCAAACTCACGAATGTTGGGCGTAGTGACAGATGCAAAGGATCACTGGATCCTATTCCAGCACAAGTGAGAACCGACAGATGATTAGCCATGGAAGGAGCCTTGCGTGTGTGAAGAAAAAGACAGTAGGAAAATAGAGATTCAGAAGACAGAGCATCTCCAAAACTCCAACCCAGTCTCCATTACTACATAACAAGTATTTATTTGATGTTCTTTTATTTTTCGCAATTAAAACTAAGAACCGTTATTGATATTCTGACTAAGAATAATAAGATAACCATAGCTTGCTTCAAACCGACAATCTCCGTGGGATCGACCCTTACTCACGTAAGGTATTACTTGGACGACCCAGTGCACTTGCTGGTTAGTTGTACGAGTTGAGAAAAATGTGATTTACAATTTCGTGCACCAAGCTTTTTGGCGCCGTTGCCGGGGATTGTTCGAGTTTGAACAACTGACGGTTTATTTTGTTACTTAGATTAGGAAAAAATTTGTCCTTTGGGTTTAGAGTCTTTTACTTTCCTTTCAAAAAAATTTTCTTCAAAAATATTATTTTTCTTTATTAATTATTAGTTTTCATTGAGTCTAATTGTATGTTTTAAGTTTGGTGTCCTTTGTGTTTTTGTCATCTAAAACTCTTTCTAAAATCTTTTTGAAAATAATTTTTCTTTGTTTAAAGCTTGCTTCAATTTTTAAGTTTAGTGTTTTCTTGTTATTTTCCATGTGATTTGCGAAAATTTTATTTTGGTTTTCTAAAAATTTTAATTTTGGTGTTCCTTTTTATGTTCCCGTTCTTGTGAATCTTCAAGGTGTTCTTGAGTTTTATATGTGTTTTGATCTTAAAATTTTTAAGTTTGGTGTCCCTTAGTGTTTCCCTCCAAATATTTTCGAAAAATAAGGGAGCTAGATCTAAAAGTTTTAAGTCTTGGGTCTTTTGTGTGTTTTTCTCTTTCCTCATTAAGTTCAAACATACATCTTTTCCTTTATTTACTCATCAATTTTTGAATCCCTTGGGTTGACTTGGTCAAAATTTTTCAAATCATATCTTTTTAAGATTTTTAAAATCATATCTCTTTCAAAAACTTCCTAACCGCTTTCTCTCTCCTCACTTTTTCGAAAATCCTCATAAAAAAATTTTCAAATCTTTTTTTTATTTTAGTCTTTTTTTATTTATTTTTTATTATTTCAAAAAAATATATAAATAAATAAATAAATATAAAATAAATTTTTTATCCACATCATCTCCCTTACCCCATCATGGACCTAAGTGGAAATGAACAGTCCAGAAGAACTCTGGGGTCATATACTAACCTCACTACTGCTTCATATGGGAGTAATATCTGTATACCCCCTGTTCATACCCTGGGTCGAGCTGTCCGACCTGGGATGTTCTACTGACAAGTCGACCGACCTCTTCAGGTCAGGACAATCCGACCTCTTCTCAAAGAGCTCAGTCAAATTACCAGGAAAGCCCAAAAAAGGGCCCAAACGGAGGACCACACCCCAAATCCTAAGGCAGCCCAAAGCCTACAGAGAAGGGCGGTTCCCTTGAAGATAAGATGACCTCACTTAAAGATAACGTTATCTTATCTTTATCTAAAAAGGTCACTCCACACCTCTATAAATACACTGGAGCACCCAAGTATAACTCATACTCTGATTCTACTAAAAACCTGCTTAATACCCTTGCTAACTTAAGCATCGGAGTCCCTTGCAGGTATCACCACCTTCCGGTGACAAAGGATCAGCAGCATAGCTAAGCAAACAAGTCGGACACAACAGCTTCGGCCACCACCCACCAGCCGGATACGTCAACTCCGACCAGTACAGAAGATCTCGTCCGAGATCGACTTACAGTTTCAGGTAACCGTCGAAACATTAGTGCCGTTGCCGAGGAACTTGGAAGTCATCCTATCACCATGGCGGACGACCATGACATGACCACAATTTAGATATAGAGGATAGAATGCCGCACAAAAATGCAGACACTACACCAAAGAATACCCCTCAACTTAACAACAAAAAGAATTTTCCAAATGCGGGAGCCATGGAGGCGCTTCAGGACCGTTTAAAACAACTTAAAGAAGAAGCCCTATGTCAACGAGAGGCTGAGAAAGACCTACAAAAAGAAATAAGGCGACGCCGGAAATTGGAGGACAAACTCCTAAAGCTCAAAGCCGATCTCAAGACCAAAGCTAACCGATCCCCTCGGGAGGATAGCTCCTACAAGGACCAAGATCCATTCACCAAGGAGATCATGAAGGCCAAAATCCCAAAATACTTTAAACTCCTGGATATGACTTTATACGATGACACTACAGATCTCGGCCATCATCTCAGCAATTTCAGAAGTAGAATGTACCTCACCGACGCCTCAGCTACAGTTCACTGCACAGCCTTTCCAACTACTTTAACAAAGACAGCAATTAGATGGTTCGACAATCTACCTCCTAGGTCCATCTCGAGTTTCGACGACTTAGCCAAGAAATTTTTGGCCAGATTCTCCATCCTAAAAGATAAGGCTAAGCACGCCCCAAGTCTATTAGGAATCAAGCAAGGAGAACGGGAAAGTCTTTGCAACTACATGGAAAGATTCAACAAAACATGCCTGGACATACAAAGCCTACCAACAGAGGCTGCCATTATGGGCCTCATCAATGGCTTGCGAGAGGGACCTTTTAGCCAATCTATATCAAAAAATACCCCACATCTCTGAACGAAGTGCAAGAATGAGCAGAGAAGTACATCAACATGGAGGAAAACTCTTGACTAGGAGAAACTTCAAAATCCGGATTCACCTATCCCTCCCGGGATAAGGACAAAGAGTCCAAAAAGAAGGAAGATTGACATGGAGAAAAAATAAAAAATACCACAATTACACCCCTCTTCGGGTGTCCCTTGTGGATGTCTACAGAGAGGTTTGCCACACTAAAAAAATACCTCCAGCTCGACCACTCAAAGGCAAAAAAGGAGGAGGAAATTGGACCGAATATTGTGAATATCATCGAATCCGCGGGCATTCCATGAACGAATGTTTTGACTTAAAGAATATCATAGAAAAGCTAGTAAGAGAAGGGAAATTAGATCGGTATCTGGCCACCCGAAACGATGAGCAAAGAAAAAGAAGAAGGGAAGAAGATGTCGGACGAACCGAGCGGGCACCTCGTACACCAGAAAGACATGTCCACATGATACACGGTGGATTTGCGGTAGGAGGAATCTCCAAATCATCTCAAAAAAGTTATCTTAAAGAAGTATATCATGTTGAGGGGAAGGAGGAAGCACCCGACATCCCCGCAATTACTTTCACCAAAGAAGACGCATCTGGTATCATCTCAGGACACGACGATCCCATGGTCATCACTGTTATACTGGTGATAAACCACTATTTTATGGTTTATAATGTGATAAATTAAGTGGATTTTATCAATCTTTCGTACACTTATTCATACTAATTGCATGAGTTTACGTTTTCCTTCCTGATTCTGTGCTATGATTGAAAACATGCTTCTTTGGCTATTATTTTCTTTTATTTGAATCATCTCTTATTATCATTTGATGCTTTGATATGTGTGTTAAGTGATTTCAGGGATTACAAGGCAAGAATGGCTTAGAGGATGGAAAGGAAGCATGCAAAAGTGGAAGGAATACAAGAAGTTGAAGAAATTGCTAAGCTGTCCAGCCTGACCTCCTCGCACTCAAACAGCCATAACTTGAGCTAAAGAGGTCCAAATGATGTGGTTTCACTTGTGTTGGAAAGCTAACATCCAGGGCTTAGATTTGATATATAATTTGCCATAGTGGCTGTAGAGATAAGTGATGCGAACGTGTGCTCCACACGGACGCATCGCAGTGACGAAAATCAGCGTGGCAGATTTCTTCTCCAGCAATTTCTGGGCTGTTTTCGACCCAGTTTGTTGCCCAGAAAATACAGATTAGAGGCTATAAAGTGGGGGAATCCATTCATTCATAATCATCAGCTCATAATTCATAATTTTAGATGTAGTTTTTAGAGAGAGAGGTTCTCTCCTCTCTCTTAGGATTTAGGATTAGGATTTCTATTAGGATTAGGATTGTTTCTTCATACCAGGTTCAATAATTTATGTTTCTCTTCTATTCTTGTTTACTCTGAAGCTTTTATTTGTGTTTGATTTATGTTGCCCAATTGGCTTATGAATATTGTCCATGTTAGAATTGACACCTTCATTTAATATAATTTGAGGTATTTTCAGATCTATGATTTGTTTCTTTTATTTCTGATATAAATAATTTAGATTTTTCTACCCTTTGGCTCTGGTTGATTGATTGGTGACTCTTTAGTTATCAAACTCATTGTTGACTGAAAATTGGAATTCTTCAAGAATTAATTCGAGTTCCACTAACTCTAGCCTTTTCTAAGGAAATACTAGGACTTGAGGAATTAAAATTAATTCATCCACTTAACTTACCTTCATAGTTAGAGGTTGACTTAGTGGGAGAAAAAAAATCCAATTCTCATCACAATTGATAAGGATAACTGGGATAGGACTTCCAGTTCTCATACCTTGCCAAGAGCTTTACTAGTTATTATTTTGACGACTTGTTATTTTACATTACTTGTTCAACCCTTTAAAACCCCAAAATATACCTTTGCATAACCAATAATAAGAACATACCTCCCTGCAATTCCTTGAGAAGACGACCTGAGGTTTAAATACTTCGGTTATCAATTTTAAAGGGGTTTGTTACTTGTGACAACTAAAACGTTTGTACGAAGGGATTTTCTGTTGGTTTAGAATCTATACTCACAACGCGACTATATTTTTAGAAAATTATTACTAGCAAAAATTCTAACGTTAAAATGGCGCCGTTGTCAGGGAATTGCAAATGTGTGCCTTATTATTGGTTATTGTAAATATTTTTCAAAAAAAATTCAGATTTTAAAATTTTTATCTTATCTTATCATATTTTTCAAAATTCAAATCTTTTTCATAAAAATTATATCTTTTTCAAAATCTTTTCTTATCTTATTTCAAAAATCATATCTTTTTCAAAATATTTTTCTTATCTTTTTCTTTTTCATATCTTTTTCAAAATATTTTCTTTTTGTTAGTTTTTGTTTTTATTTTCTCCTACTACTATGAATTCTCCCCCCTCTAGCTTCAAGTTTGATTCCAATGTTGTTGTTAGGAATGGACACTATAATGAGAACAGGAATATGCATCAAGGTCAAAGCAATTAAAGATGGACGGAGCCAAGAGGATCTGATCAACCCTTTAAGCAACAACACCTTCCAAGATATCATGGATGAAGACCATTCTACAATGCATACCAAAATGATAGATATTCTCAACATGACTTTGGACCACCATACTTACAAGCCCCTTTCTGCCATTCATCTCCATATGACCTTAACCCAAATTCACCATACCAACCACCCTATGAACCGTATGAACCATATATAGAACCACCCCAATTCCACCCCAATTACTCCCAAGAACCACCACCTCAATATACACCATCTCCATATCCATCAATCGAAGAGCACTATGATCCTACTTATGATAGCCGAGAGCAACAAGAATCAATGGATCATTTCAAGGAAACAGTGGATCAATTTCACGCAACCCTTCATCAATTGAATCAAGCAATAAATCAATTAGCTTCCCGATGTTCGGACACTCAAGGAACCCCCATGGCTTCATATGGACAATCTAATGAAGAACGTAGCATGAAGGAGACATTAGAAACTCCGGTGGATAGTAAGGAGCATGAATTTGTACTGGAACAAGTGGAGGAAGCCGGAACTATTGAAGAAGAAGAAGTGGTTGAAGACTTAGGAGATGCTAAACCTCCATGGGAAAGTCAAGTTATAGAGCCTCCTTCAAAGACATTTGAAACTGATGTTGAGGAGGGTGTACAACCTCCAACGCATATCATGGTTGAAGACTTTGAAGGAGACGATCAAGAGATGGATTCACTCATTAATGAATTCTTATCTACATTTGAATCCTCTCCCATTGGACTTGACATGGAGATTAAAGAAGAAGAAGCACAACCTCCCATGCCCTTGGTGAACAATGAAGCAGAAATTGAATCAGAAGAAAGCTACCAAGAGGAAGAGGTTGAAATTGAAGAAGCTTACAAAGAGGTGGAAGTTGTCAGAGAAGAGCACAAGGGAGTGGAGCTTGCAAATTCATTAGAAATATCTCTCCCAAGACCATTACCGTCCAACACAACGTTCAAGTGGGTAAAATTCCTATCCTTATCCTTTATTTTCCCACTTGAATATGGGCTACTGGAGACGGATGGTAAACTCAAAGCTCTTTGTGGCATTAAGAGTAAGAGGAAGATGGTCAGTGGTAAGAATTGTCCTATAAGGTTCATTATGGTTGGAAGCTCAAAGTTTAAACGCAAAGGTTGGTGTAAAGCTCAATTGAATGGGTCTAGGAAGTTGTTTGGCCACTTTAGTGAGAATTCAGATTGCTTGCTACCCGGATGGAATCATAATGATCAACAAGAAGGCGGGTGCATAAGCAAGATTTGGGACCCCGGAATTTAGACTAAAAATCAATACTCTTGGGGCCTTGTCACTTGCTTTAGCTTGCTTGAAGACTTTCTGCACCTAGTTTGGGATCCCGGAGGCTATTGGAAATACAAACATTGGTGGAGATTCCTAGATCAGTACAAACATAAGCCACCATGACAAGGAGCTCGCCAAATGTCGAACTTAAGGACTTTAACTAAAAGTGCTAGGTGGGAGACAACACACCATGGTATGATCGTTCCCTTTTTAGTTTTAATTTTAGTCTATTTTGAATTTTTATTGAACCTGGAATCATGCATAGCATTCATATTAAGCATTGCATTTTACATACTGCATCAAAAAAAAACGCACGCGACGCGTAAGCGTCGCTGATGCGTCCGCGTCAGAAGTGCATGGGGAAGAAATAAGATTGAACAGAGAGTCACGCGAGAGCGTGGCTGGAGGCGTGCCTTTGGCACAAATTGACCCACGCGACCGCGTCAGTGGGAAAAATGCCTCCCACGCGTCCGCGTCACCCACGCGAACGCATGACCTGAAATCGACGTAAAAAGGTTGTATAGTCGAAGGTTGAGCTAGACTTGGGCTGGCCTCGTGCTAGGAGTACAAGCCCTGCCACGCGTACGCGTGCCCCATGCGTCCGCGCCATTTTCAAATTTAGGCCATCCACGCGATCGCGTCAACCACGCAATTGCGTCAACCACGCGACCGCGTCATCCAAAGATTTGGCAATATGAATTTCAAACAGAGAGTAGCGCGGCCGCGAGGCTGCCCTCGCGCTAATGGCACAAATCGATCCACGCGACCGCGTGGATGACGCGTCTGCGTCATCTCATAAAAGCGCTATCCGCGTGAACGCGTCACTCACGCGTCTGCGTCACAAGCAGCGCACAGCTTATCCAGAGCAGCCAAATATCTTATCTTTTCTTCCCTATATCTAAATCTTTTCTTCTTTCTTCTTCCTTTTCTTACTTTCTTCTTCTCATCCCTCTTCACTTCCATTTAATTTATTTGCATAGTTTCATTCATTGCATTATTTTCATTGGTGTTACAAATTTATTTATTTTGCTTGTGGATTATTCAAAGCATTGTTTGACAATTATATAACTTTTTAAAAGGTTGCTTGCATGTTCAATTTAATACTTTCAATAACTTATTTACCATGCATGCTATGTGTTTGTGAAAAAGCCCGTATGGCATCATGCACTACTTTTATGTTATCCTACTACTTTAATGCCTGTTTTTCACAAAACCTTCTCTATTTTATTAATTTTTATATAATTGTTATTACAAGCATATTGTTAGTTTGGAAGACTTGGTATTCTAACTTGGACATTGAATGCTTGATCTATGCTACTCATGCCTTTGCCAGCATGCCAATAAACATCTTGCATTTAACTGTCATCACATGCACTTGCTATATTTCCATTGATGACTTTTCACATATAGTCATGACCATGTGTTACCGTCATTCTTCTTTACTGTGCATTGATTACCACATTTCCCGTTCTCTTCCTTGCTGGATCCCCTAGCTTTACTTGTTACTTTCTTTTTCCCTTTTCAGGATGGCCACCAAGAAAAGTAAAGAGAAAGCTACTCCCAAACCAACGGCAAGGAAAGGAATAAAAAGAACACTAGCTGCGGAGCCACCCATCAACCTGCACATCTTAGCATGCACCGAGGACAGTGCAATCTTTAAGTGTGGGGAGGTCGATACCGATCTCCATGGGTTAGTTAATTCCTTCCCAACACCAATGTTTTATTTTCTTTGTTTGTCCATTGTTGCATTGCATAATAGATTGCATGTGTAGTTGATTGTTTGCATTTAAATATTACTTGGTTGAAAAATAATAAGTTTCTTTCTAGGACCCTTTTTTTGAAAATTTCACTAATTTAAATTAAAAATTAAAAACTTTCTGTGTTAAATTTGTTTGAAGATTGTAAATTGGAACATGGTCTTTGAGCTAAAGAACACACAACCTGTGAGATTTTGAGCTTATTTACATGGTTACATTATTTAACCATAAATATTTTATTCTTGTGTGTTTTCTTCTCTATGATTACAATCTTTGCTTTGTTCCATTCTATATGTCCATTATTTAGTATATTTACATGCTTGCATATGATTGAGGCCATATTTGATTATTAACTCACTTATCCCAAATAAAGCCTACCCTTTTATGTCACCCTTGTTAGCCACCTTGAGCTTTTTCTCCCCTCTTGTTTTATAACCACATTACTAGCCTTAAGCAGAAAAACAAAATAAAAAATCCCAAGTTGAATCCTTGGTTAGCTTAAGATAGAAATTGTGTATCAACTAAGTATGGGAAAATTTATGGGAACATGGGATGATAGGAAAAAGGTATTAAAGTGAATAAATTATTTGAAATTTGGGAGCATGCTCATGTGAAATCAAAATAATTAAAACACTATGTGCATTGATATATTATTCATATATTTCATAAAAAATAAAAAAAAGAAAAAAAATTTATAAGGGGACAAAAATTACCCCAATTCAAAAATTAAAGAATCAATGCACATGTGATAAAATCAAAAATAAAATTGGTGCATGAGTATATAACACACAAGTGGAAAAATTGGGAAGCTAGGCAAGATTTCTAGATTATATAGAGTATGTATATGTTAGGTGACATTTTAGACTAATCAAGGGTTCAATTATTAGCTCACTTAGCCTTATATATATACCCTTACCCTTGCCTTAGCCCCATTACAACCTTGAAAAAGACCTCATGATGTTTGTATGTATATGTTAAATATTTGTTGATTGGTTGGATGAAGAACAAGGTTTAGAAAGCATGACTAGGGAAGAGTAGAGCGATTACCCTATACACTAGAGAGACTAGAGTGATATACATTACCAATGAGGGTTCAATACTTGATTCTATGTTCCCTGCTTTCATGAGCTATCTTCTTACAAGTTTACTTGTTTTCACTGTATGATTTGAATTAGTGGAATTTGTATTATTTTTGTCTTGGAGAACTTATTTACTTTTAACCAAGTAGGTAGAAACATCTTTGCATGTAGTTGTATTCATATAGATCGGTTGCATTGCATACTCTCTATCATTCCTCTTCACTCCCTTTTAGTTCTCTTGAGCTTAACATGAGGACATGCTAATGTTTAAGTGTGGGGAGGTTGATAAAACACTATTTTATGGTTTATATTGTGCTAAATTGAGTGGATTTTATCAATCTTTTGTACACTTATTCATACTAATTGCATGAGTTTACGTTTTCCTTCCTGATTCTGTGCTATGATTGAAAACATGCTTCTTTAGCTTTTATTTTCTTTTATTTGAATCCTCTCTTATTATCATTCGATGCCTTGATATGTGTGTTAAGTGATTTTAGGGATTACAGGGCAAGAATGGCTTAGAGGATGGAAAGGAAGCATGCAAAAGTGGAAGGAATACAAGAAGTTGAAGAAATTGCTAAGCTGTCCAGCCTGACCTCTTTGCACTCAAACGGCCATAACTTGAGCTAAAGAGGTCCAAATGATGTGGTTCCACTTGTGTTGGAAAGCTAACGTTCAGGGATTCGATTTAATATATAATTTGCCATAATGGCCGTACAGATAGGCGATGCGAATGCGTGCTCCACGTGGACGCATTGCAGTGACGAAAATCAGCGTGGCAGATTTCTTCTCCAGCAATTTCTGGGTTGTTTTCGACCTAGTTTGCAGCCCAAAAAACACAGATTAGAGGCTATAAAGTGGGGGAATCCATTCATTCATAATCATCAGCTCATAATTCATAATTTTAGATGTAGTTTTTAGAGAGAGAGGTTCTCTCCTCTCTCTTAGGATTTAGGATTAGGATTTCTATTAGGATTAGGATTGTTTCTTCATACCAGGTTCAATAATTTATGTTTCTCTTCTATTTTTCTTTACTCTGAAGCTTTTATTTGTGTTTGATTTATGTTGCCCAATTGGCTTATGAATATTGTCCATGTTAGAATTGACACATTCATTTAATATAATTTGAGGTATTTTCAGATCTATGATTTGTTTCTTTTATTTCTGATATAAATAATTTAGATTTTTCTACCATTTGGCTCTGGTTGATTGATTGGTGACTCTTGAGTTATCAAACTCATTGTTGACTGAAAATTGGAATTCTTCAAGAATTAATTCGAGTTCCACTAACTCTAGCGTTTTCCAAAGAAAGACTAGGACTTGAGGAATTAAAATTAATTCATCCACTTAACTTACCTTCATAGTTAGAGGTTGACTTAGTGGGAGAAAAAAAATCCAATTCTCATCACAATTGATAAGGATAACTGGGATAAGACTTCCAGTTCTCATACCTTTCCAAGAGCTTTACTAGTTATTATTTTGACGACTTGTTATTTTACATTACTTATTCAACCCTTTTGAAAACTCCAAAATATACCTTTGCATAACTGATGAGCGGATAATTTATACGCTTTTTGGCATTGTTTTTATATAGTTTTTAGTAAGTTTGAGCTACTTTTAGGGATGTTTTCATTAGTTTTTATGCTAAATTCACATTTCTGGACTTTACTATGAGTTTGTGTGTTTTTCTGTGATTTCAGGTAAATTCTGACTGAAATTGAGGAATTTGAGCAAAACTCTGAAGAAGGCTGACAAAAGAACTGCTGATGCTGTTGGAATCTGACCTCCCTGCACTCGAAATGGATTTTCTGGAGCTACAGAACTCCAATTGGCGCGCTCTCAACGGCGTTGGAAAGTAGACATCCAGGGCTTTCCAGCAATATATAATAGTCCATACTTTATTC
>NC_029773.3:59997316-59997931 GCF_000817695.3 Arachis duranensis
TCAAAAAATTATTTTCGAAAATTCTCTTCTCTTTTCTTCTTCTATTTAATTATTTAATTACTAACACCTCTCTTCACCTCTCTTCATCTACAAATCCATCCTTCTTCATTCTTCTACCCCTTTCTTCTTCTACTAACATAAGGGAATCTCTATACTGTGACATAGAGTATTCCTCTTTCTTTTCTTGTTTTCTTCTCTTTCTTATGAGCAGGAACAGGGAAAAGGGCACTCTTGTTGAAGTTGATCCAGAACCTGAAAGGACTCTGAAGAGAAAATTAAGAGAAGCTAAATTACAACAATCCAGAAATAACATTTCAGAAATTTTCGAACAAGAGAAGGAGATGGCAGCCGAAAATAATAATAATAATAATAATAATGCAAGGAGAATGCTTGGTGACTTCACAAAGCCAACGTCCAAGTTTGATGGAAGAAGCATCTCCATTCCTGCCATTGGAGCCAATAACTTTGAGCTTAAGCCTCAACTAGTTGCATTAATGCAACAAAACTGCAAGTTTTATGGACTTCCATCTGAAGATCCTTATCAGTTCTTAACTGAGTTCTTGCAGATCTGTGAGACTGTAAAGACGAATGGAGTTAATCCTGAAGTCTACAGAC
>NC_029773.3:59998266-59998775 GCF_000817695.3 Arachis duranensis
CATTCTGCAGGTGGATCTATTCACCTGAAGAAGACGCCTGAAGAGGCTCAAGAACTCATTGACATGGTTGCTAACAACCAGTTCATGTATACATCTGAGAGGAATTCTGTGAATAATGGGATACCTCAGAAGAAAGGAGTTCTTGAAATTGATGCTCTGAATGCCATATTGGCTCAGAACAAAATGTTGACTCAACAGGTCAACATAATCTCTCAAAATATGAATGGATTGCAACATGCATCCAACAGTACTAGAGAGGTAGCTTCTGAAGAAGCTTATGATCCTGAGAACCCTGCCATGGCAGAGGTTAATTACTTAGGTGAACCTTATGGAAACACCTATAACTCATCATGGAGAAATCATCCAAATTTCTTCTGGAAGGATCAACAGAAACCTCAACAAGGTTTTAACAATGGTGGACGCAATAGGCTGAATAATAGTAAGCCATATCCATCATCTTCTCAGCAACAGACAGAGAATTCAGAACAAAACACTTCTAATTTAACCAA
>NC_029773.3:60001438-60002146 GCF_000817695.3 Arachis duranensis
ACTCTACCTCAAAAGAAACAAGATCCTGGCAAGTTCTTAATACTTTGTACCATTGGCACCATGAGCTTTGAAAAAGCTCTGTGTGATCTTGGGTCAGGAATAAACCTTTTGCCACTCTCTGTAATGGAGAAGCTGGGGATCATTGAGGTACAACCTGCCTTGTTCTCATTACAATTGGCAGATAAATCCATAAGACAAGCTCATGGGATAGTAGAGGACGTGCTTATAAAAGTTGAAAACTTTTACATCCCTGCTGATTTCATAGTCCTAGATACTAGGAAGGAAGATGATGAATGCATCATCCTAGGAAGACCTTTCCTAGCCACAGCAGAAGCTGTGATAGATATCAACAGAGGAGAGTTAGTCCTTCAATTGAATGGAGAATACCTTGTGTTTCAAGCACATGGCAATCCCTCTGTGACAAAAGAGAGTAAGCATGAAGAGCTTCTCTCAGTTCAAAGTCAAGAAGAGCCCACACAGTCAAACTCTAAGTTTGGTGTTGTGAAGCCACAACCAAACTCTAAGTTTGGTGTTCAAGCCCCATATCCAAACTCTAAGTTTGGTGTTGGGACTAGACAACATTGACTTGATTGCTCTGTGGCTCCATGAGAGCCACTGTCAAGCTATTGACATTAAAGAAGCGCTTGTTGGGAGGCAACCCAATCTTATTTATCTAATTTTATTTTATTTTGTTTCTTTGTTATTTTT
>NC_029773.3:60006180-60017141 GCF_000817695.3 Arachis duranensis
GGGTGATGCCTCCAGACTGGTTAGCTGTGCGAGTGACAGCCGCACAGGTTATTTCCCC
The DNA here is from genome assembly GCF_000817695.3 of Arachis duranensis. Lineage (NCBI taxonomy): Eukaryota > Viridiplantae > Streptophyta > Magnoliopsida > Fabales > Fabaceae > Arachis > Arachis duranensis. The sequence continues at coordinate 60,006,239 of NC_029773.3, forward strand.
GTGAGGAATGAAAGTAGCCACAGTTGATGGTGAACCCCTATACAAAGCTTGCCATGGAAAGGAGTGAGAAGGATTGAGTAGAAGGAGTAGGAGAGCAGGCGTCCAAGAGCTCTACAGCATCTCCATCCGCTTATCTGAAATTCCCACCAATGAATCTGCATAAGTGTTCTATCCCTTTTATTATTCCTTTTTAATTATTATAATTACAATTCCTCTTTTTTCTGCCTGACTGAGATTTGCAAGGTGACCATAGCTTGCTTCATACCAACAATCTCTGTGGATTCGACCCTTACTCACGTAAGGTTATTACTTGGACGACCCAGTACACTTGCTGGTTAGTTGAACGAGATTGTGAAGAAAATAAACAATGCCCTCAGAGTATACATCTTTTATAAATACATACAAGTGATCACAATATCGTCCACCAATAACCAATAATAAGAACATACCTCCCTGCAATTCCTTGAGAAGACAACCCGAGGTTTAAATACTTTGGTTATCAATTTTAAAGGGGTTTGTTACTTGTGACAACCAAAACGTTTGTACGAAGGGATTTTCTGTTGGTTTAGAATCTATACTCACAACGCGCCTATATTTTTACAAAATTCTTTACTAGCAAAAATCCTAACGTCAACTGGAAAACGCAAATCTCCACCGCACTTTGATAGACCAAGGGAGCTCCATCGAAATCTTTTTCAAAACTGCCTTCGACAAGCTCGGCCTGGAAGAAAAAGAACTTAGAGCATATCCGAACAGCCTGTTCGGACTGGGAGACACCCCGGTTCAACCGCTTGGATACATCTCACTACACACAACCTTCAAAAAAGGAAACCAGTCAAGAACACTCAAGAAAGATTACATCGTGATCGACATAAGTTCAGCCTATAATGCCTTAATAGGTCGGATAACATTGAATCAGCTCGGCGTAATAGTCTCAACTCCACATCTATGCATGAAATTCCCAACTGCAGAAGGGATAGCTACAATAAAAGCAGACCAAAAGATGGCGTGTCGCTGTTACCATGAAAGCCTAAACCTCAGAGGCAGCGGAGAAGAATTCCACACAATCGAACTCGGTGGAGTGCAGAGGTAGGAAGAACTCCGCCCACAACCCGAAGGTGAAGTAGAGAAAGTCCAGATCGGGGACACCACGGACCAAACATGCCAGGCATAGACCCCAAGTTAATGTGCTACAAGCTATCAGTCTACCCAGGATCTCGGCCAGTACAACAGAGGTGTAGAAAGCTTGGACCAGAACGATGCCAAGCTGTGGAAGAGCAGGTACAAGCTCTGCTAGAGGCAGGATTCATAAGAGAAGTTAAATACCCACTATGGGCTAGCTAACATCGTCTTGGTGAAAAAATCAAACGAAAAGTGGCAAATGTGCACCGACTACACTGATCTCAACAAAGCCTGCCCAAAAGATCCTTATCCACTACCAAGTATCGATGCTCTGGTAGATGCCTCCTTCGGATATAAATACCTCTCATTTATGGACGCATACTCGGGATACAATCAAATCCCAATGTATCCACCCGACCAAGAAAAACTTCCTTCTTAACCCCAAAAGTAAACTACTGCTACATCATCATGCCTTTTGGTCTTAAAAACGTGGGAGCTACTTATCAGAGATTAATGAATAAGGTCTTTATGGATCACATCGGAAAAATCATGGAAGTCTATATGGACGACATGTTAATAAAGACACAAAGTGAAGCGACGCTATTGTCTGACCTGACCCAAGTATTCGAAACTATAAGACGGCATGGCATGCGACTCAATCCTGAAAAATGCACCTTCGCGGTGGAAGCTGGCAAATTCTTGGGTTTTATGCTCACACAAAGGAATCGAGGCAAATCAGGATAAATGCCGGGCCATACTCGACATGAAGAGTCCAACTTGTGTCAAAGAGGTACAACGACTCAACGAGAGGTTGGCAGCCTTGTCCAAATTTCTAACCGGATGGGCAATAAGATCTCTTCCCTTCTACGCCACTCTAAGGAAGGGAAAAAAGTTTGAATGGACAACGGAGTGCGAGCAAACCTTCCAAGATTTCAAAAAATTCCTAGAACAACCACCTATCCTAACTCGACCGCGGGAAGGAGAACCACTCATATTGTACCTCGCAGTAGGAAGTCGGGCAGTAGCCTCAGCACTAGTTCGAGAAGACGACAGTGGGCAACAACCCGTATACTTCATCATTAAAGCATTACAAGGATCCGAGCTGAACTACCAAAAAATAGAAAAATTTACCTACGCTCTCATACTAACATCTCGATGACTTCATCCATACTTCCAAGCTCACACCATTAGGGTTCAGACCAACCAGTCCATAAAAAGGATTTTACAGAAAATAGGCCTGGTGGGCAAAATCTTGCAATGGACAGTCGAGTTGTCTGAATTCGATCTTCAATACGAAGCTTGGACAGCCATCAAATCACAATACCTGGCCGACTTTATTTAGAATTTACAGACACACCAGAAATCCCCACAGAATGGAATCTCTACGTGGACAGTTCCTCAAATAAAACTAGAAGTGGTGCGGGTGTGATAATTGAAAGCGACCAAGGAACCCAAATCGAACTCTCCCTCAAATTCGGGTTCCCTGCCTCGAACAACCAAGCGGAATATGAGGCACTACTAGCTGGTTTAAAGCTGGCTAGGGAGGTTGGAGCTCAAAAGCTTATCATCTTCAGCGACTCACAAGTAGTCACTTCACAAATAGCAAGAAGCTACCAAGCCAAAGATCCCACCATGAAAAAGTACTTGGACAAAATCAGGGAACAACTCGAATAACTCGGAGAATATGAGGTCCGTCACATACCCCGAGAACAGAATGCCCGAGCTGACGCACTCTCAAAACTAGCCAGCACCAAACTAGGGGGCAACAATAGAAGTCTCATCCAAGAAATTCTACAGAACCCATCAATCTCGGAAGAAGAAAAAGTCCTAGCCATAACAGGTCAGGATCAAGGATGGATCACTCCCATAAATAATTACCTCAAAACAGAAACACTCCCCACAGAGGAAAAAGAGGCAAAGAGGTTAAAACGAGAGGCACAATACTACACTATCATAAACAACACTCTATACAAAAGAGGGATTTCAATATCATTGTTAAAACGTGTGCCAACTTCCAATACAAAGGAAGTTCTAGAAGAAGTACACAGTGGCATTTGTGGCAATCATCTCGGAGCGCAAGAACTTACCAAAAAAGTACTCCGGGCAAGATTTTATTGGCCAACTCTACAAAAGGAAGCCACAAAGTTTGTAAAGACATGTCCACCATGTCAGAAACATGCCAACTTTCACATCGCCCCGCCAGAAGAACTCATCAGCGTGATCTCACCTTGGCCATTCGCAAAATGGGGACTCGACCTTCTTGGACCCTTCCCTCAGGGATCAGGACAAGTTAAATTCCTCATAGTAGGGGTAGACTATTTCACAAAGTGGATCGAGGCAGAACCCTTAGCTAATGCAACTACTCAAAGAAGTCGAAAATTTCTATATAGGAACATTGTCACAAGGTTCAGGGTTCCATACTCCATTACCACAGACAATGGTACGCAATTCACAGATGCAGGCTTCAGAAAGTTGGTGGCCGACTTGAACATAAAACAATAATTCACTTCCATAGAACATCTCCAAGCCAATAGACAAGCCGAAGCTGCCGATAAAGTCATATTGGCTGGGCTGAAATGGAGATTACAAGACGCAAAGGGAGCCTGGGCTGAGGAGCTCTCACAAGTCCTATGGGCATATCGAACAACGCCACATTCCACCACAAAGGAATCATCCTTCCGATTAGTGTACGGAATGAAGGCAATGATCCCAGTAGAGATTGAAGAAGGGTCGCCTAGAATGATCCACTATAGTGAAGAAGCCAACTCACAACTTCAAAGGGAAGAACTCGACCTACTTCCGGAAGTCCAAGAAAGAGCTCGGATTAGGGAAGAAACATTAAAACGTCGAATGGCTTCGAGATACAATCAAAAGGTAGTACAGCGAGTTTTTGCTGAGAACGACCTCATCCTAATCCGAAATGATATCAGAACAACCCGACCTGGAGAAGGAAAGCTGGCAGCAAAATGGAAAGGACCCTACCGAGTCATAGAAGTACTGAGAAAGGGCTACTACAGACTGTCCGAACTCGATGGGCGAGAGCTTCCTAGGTCATGGCACGCCTGCAACTTAAGAAGGTACTACAGTTAGGGATGATAAAGGATCTTAAGATAAGGCGCACTCTTTTTCCTGAAAAGGTTTTTTGATGAGGCACCAAACCAACACTTACAAATCACCCAACTTAGAGGATAAAATTCCCGCATGTATATATTTGCATTTTCTTTTGAATAAAATCTGTTTCGATCTTCTACAAATCCTCAAGCCGCATTAATCTGAAACATTCATCATCCGATTATAAAGCTACAGATTGGCAGAAAGTGAAAATCAAATTCACTACACGATCACGATAAAGACCAACAGAGATGAAAACCAAATTCATTAAAAGGTCGACCAAACAAGGATTAAACATGATTTCTACAAAATCAGCAAAGATGAAAACAGAATAATGCAAAAAGTTATCGAAAGTGATCCATAGAAAGGACCTGACGAGGTCTTAATAAAATGGATTGCTAAAAAAATAACTTAAAGACTGGCCGACGCAAAGAAGTCAGACCAGTCGCAAAAACACAAAGTTATAAAAGTAATCTCTGAAAGAGGCCGGAACAAGGTCAAAGAAAGAGGATTACAAAAATAACTTAGAAGGGCCCGACATGATGAAGTCGGCCCAAAAACACAAAGTTATAAAAGTAATCCCTGAAAGAGATCAGAACAAGGTCCAAGAAAGAGGATTATAAAAATAACTTAGAAGGGCCCGACATAATGAAGTCGGCCCAAAAACACAACGTTATAAAAGTAATCCCTGAAAGAGACCAGAACAAGGTCCAAAAAAGAAGATTACAAAAATAACTTAGAAGGGCCCGACATGATGAAGTCGGCCTAAAACACAGTTATAAAAGTAATCCCTGAAAGCGGCCGGAACAAGGTCCAAGAAAGAAGATTACAAAAATAACTTAGAAGGGCCCGACATGATGAAGTCAGCCCAAAACACAAGGTTACAAAAGTAATCCCTAAAAGAGACCTAACCAAAGGTCCAAAAAAGAGGATTACTAACAACGACCTGGACAAAACCAACATGACGAAATCGACCTCTCGAAAACCTTAAGAGACCTGAACAAGGTCCAAACAAAACAAATTACTGAAAATAACATCAGGCAAAGGCTCGAGGGAATCAAGCCAATCCAAAGAGGTCAGACAACGAAAGTTCCAACACTCCCAAAACCTAGAAAGGTACCAAAATGAGTGCAGACGGATATGTTACAAAAAACACAAGTTATAATAATAACAAACTCAAAGGGCTATCAAAACTAGCCCCAAGAGCTTGGAAATTACTTTGTTTTCAAGATAAAAGTTGCTAAACAAGAAACTAGGAATGTAGCAAAAGTCAGTACCACCATTTACAAAATATAAAGAGTTCAAAAAGCCCACAAGCTGGGCTGTCCACACAAACATCCAGAAAATTCATTAAGGATCCAAAGGCTTCTCGGCAGCATCAACAGGGGGTGAGTGATGATTGGATTTTTTATGGTATAGAATTTCACAAATGAATTCTCATTGCAAGTATAGTTTCTACACCAATCAATAATCCTTTCATACAAAAAGTTGTTTGTCACTAGTACAAACCCCTAAATTTATAAACCGAAGTATTGAAACTTGGGTCATTCTCCCTATGAATTGTAATAAAGTGCCTTGTTATTGGTTATGAGTTATTTTTGGGGTTTTGATAAGAAACATGAAAGATAAATGGAAAGAAAATAAACTAATGGCTAGAAAGGTCTTGGCAAGATTTGGTGGTCAAGGATCTCTATCCCTATCACTAACCACAATATGAGAATTAACAAGGATTAATCTCATTAAATCATCCTCTAACTAGTGGTAAAGGAAAGTCAAATAAGATATATCAATCCAAGTCCATAGGTCCTAACTCTCCACTAATTCAATAAGTGAGAACTAGAGTCAATGGCTCCCAATCATCAATTACTTGGACATTAGTAACTCAAGAGTTCCTAAGTTACCTTTCCAAGCCAAGAGCATAAAATTCTATTCTAAAATCCAACCAAGCATTTCATCAAACACTTGGAAGGCATAAAAGAAAAGCATAGTAAATTGACAACAAGAATAGAATCTAACAACAATTATTGCAAGAAATTTATAACAACAATCAAAAGAAACACAATTATTATGAATTACCTCTAATTGAATTGAAAGAAAATAGAAGGAACAAGAGTAGATCTACAACAAAGCATAAGAGCAACATAAAGAAAATACAACAAAAGAATGGAAGAATGATGAATGTAACAACAAAGAATTGAGAAGTAGAAGAAGATGAAAGCATGAATTAAAACCTAGATCTAAGAACTAAGCCTAATCCTAATCCTAATTCTAGAGAGAAGTGAGAGCTTCTCTCTCTAGAAACTACTTCTAACTAATCCTAATGTGTAAAAATGATCAAAAGTTCCTTTGCTCTTCAATCCTTGGCTTTAAATAGCATCTTTGGCGCCAAAGTTGGTTGGGATTGGGCCTCACAACTCCTGAGAATTTGCTGGGTGTGAATTCACTTAAAAATCAAGTATCAGCATTGACGCGTACGTGCACAGCACGCGTACGCGTCCATGGGCCATTTCGCAAGGTGCACGTAAACGCGTGGTGCGCGCGCGTCCATGGGTGAGTTCAACTCTTTGGCTTTTCATGATTTCTCCACTTTGCATACTTTCCTCTTCACTCCTTTGATCCATTCCTAGCCTTTTCAATCTAAAATCACTAACAAACACATCAAGGCATCTAGTGGAATTAAAGGGAGATTAAAATCATCAAGTTAAAGGCCTAAAAAGCATGTTTTGACATCTAAGCACAAATAAGGAGATAATCACAAAATCATGCTAATTCATTGAATAAATGTGGGTAAAAGGTATTAAAATCTCCTAAAATCAATACAAGATAAACCCTACAAATGGGGTTTATCAGTGAGGGAGGGCGAGTCTGAAGAGGCACAGCGTCCACTGTCCTATCATCCCGATTTAAGATTTGACAATTAGGTTCCAACTCGGAATGACCGACTTTAGGAACTGAAGAAGTCGGCACCAGAGGGGCTTTGGTAGCAGGCACAGAGGGAGGTTCAACATCATCATCTTCGTCAGGGACAATCTTGCCATCCTTCACAACATTATCCAGATTGAAGAGAGTAAGGTCGACCTCGGGGGCAAGAACCCGAACCTGCTCCTCCAGGTTCTCATAAGCAGCAGTTACGCTGCCCACAAAGTGACCCTGGAGATCGGCATAATCAGCCCGGGCCGACTCCAACTCCCCCCTGAGACGCATCACTTCCCTGTAGGTCGTGACATAGCTATCCTTGTGCCTCAATGCCGTGTCTTCAGCCAACTGCACAGAAGTCGCTAAGGCAACGGAACTAGCCTTTTCACTCTCCAACTCCTTCTCCAGCTTGGTCACTTTCACTTGGAGCTCCTCCTTTAAACCCTTAATTCTGTCAAACTCCCGCTTAGCCTCCTCCATAAAGGCCTTGGTATCATGAAGGGGAAGATTTTGGGCAGTTCGGTACAAGGCAGCTCCCATATGTGCTATCTTGATGCTACTCCGAGTTATAAAATCTAAATGATAAAGGAGAGAAACGTCATCCATAGAGAGGGCACCATAAGGACCGATCTGCTGGTCGAAAAATCCAATAGGGTCAAAATCAGGCGCATCTAGATTGAAGGGTTCAACGGTCCGAGGTCTTTTGGAAGGAGGAACGGCCGTAGAAGAAGCCACAGCAGCAGTAGAAGACTGTAAAGGATCCACTAAACGAACACGAGGAGTAGGGATCATTCTCCTCAGGCCAGGAGAGCTCGGCACAGACGGCTTTAATGAGACCTGAGAGAACCCTTCCCCATCCACCCGGGTCGAGATGTTCTGAGCTGCAAACGCCAGAAACAGGATAGAAGCTGCAGTTAAACACCCAAACTGGCATAAAAAATGGCGTTTAACTCCAAGAAAAGTTTCTACACATGAAAGCTTCAATGCTCAGTCCAAGCACACACCAAGTGGGCCCGGAAGTGGATTTCTGCATCATTTACTTACTTTTGTAAACCCTAGTAACTAGTATAGTATAAATAGGACCTTTTACTATTGTACTGACAGTTTTGGATCTTGACATCTTTAGATTATCCTTAGATCATCTTTGGAATGTTTTTCCTTAGACTTGGGGGCGGGCCATTCGGCCATGCCTGAACCTTCATCACTTATGTATTTTCAACGGTGGAGTTTCTACACACCATAGATTAAGGTGTGGAGCTCTGCTGTTCCTCGAGTATTAATACAAAATACTATTGTTCTTCTATTCAATTCAAGCTTATTCTTATTCTAAGATATTCACTCGCACTTCAACCTGATGAATGTGATGATCCGTGACACCCATCACCATTCTCACTCATGAATGCGTGCCTGACAACCACTTCCATTATATCTGCAATTGCTTGAGTGTATATCTCTTGGGTTTCTAACCAACGATTCACATCGACTCCCCTCTGACAATTGGGCATCTGAATCTGAGATTAGAACCTTCGTGGTATAGGCTAGAATCAATTGGCAGCATTCTTGAGATTCGGAAAGTCTAAACCTTGTCTGTGGTATTCCGAGTAGGATTTGGGAAGGGATGACTGTGACGAGCTTCAAACTCGTGACTGTGGGGCGTAGTGATAGACGCAAAAGGATCATTGGATCTTATTCTGACACGATCAAGAACCGACAGCTGATTAGCCATGCGGTAGCTGTGCCTGGTATTTTTCATCCGAGACGAGAAATCTGACAGTTGATTAGCCGTACAGAAATCGTAGAGGACCATTTTCATTGAGAGGACGGGAGGTAGCCATTGACAACGGTGATCCCCAACATACAGCTTGCCATGGAAAGGATTATGAATGATTGAATGAAGACAGTAGGAAAGCAGAGATTCAGAAGGAATAACGCACCTCCATACGCTTATCTGAAATTCCCACCAATGAATTACATAAGTATCTCTATCTTTATTTTATGTTTATTTATCTTTAATTATCAAAACTCTATAACCATTTGAATCCGATTGACTGAGATTTACTTACGTAAGGTATTACTTGGACGACCTAGTGCACTTGCTGGTCAGTTGTGCGAAGTTGTGGAGAGACATGTGAGTCATGGTATTATGCACCAAGTTTTTGGAGCCATACCTAGCGATAACAATTTCGTGCACCAATATACCTTGTTGTAAAAAGAAAAAAATAATACAAAATAAATAATATATATATATATATCAAAAAAATAGCAAAAGAAAGAAAAAGACAAGCAATAAAAAGGGGACAAGATGCCTCAAATTAAAGTTCAATAATAATCAATGCATATGTGTGGTGATTAAAAATAGAATGCATGAGTGTGTGAAAAAGTGAAGAATGGGTAGTTAGGTTTGTTTTGAATTGTATAGGTTGTCATAGGTTAAGTGGAAAGCTTAGGTTAATTAAAGATTCAAATTTCAAGCTCACTTGACCATATGCATCCTTACTTTGATCCTAACCCCATTACAGCCTATGGAAAAGACCTCGTGATATTTGTATGCATGCATGAAATAATTGTTGATTGTTAGATGAAAAACAAATCTTGGAGAGCATGATTAGGGGAGTATTGAGTGAATCAACCCCATACACTTGAGTGACTAGAGTGGATACACATCCGGTGAGGGTTCGAGCGCTCAATTACATGTTTTCACCCATGATCATCTATTCTTGCAAGTTTGTAAAATCTTTCAATAACTAAATGCAATTGTGGGTTTGATTTGACTGCTATGACTTTAGCCCTTGTACTTATATATGTATTCTTGGAAGTTGACTTATTTTGACCAAGCAGTTGCATTCATTTAGATAGATTGCATGTAGATAGGTTGCATTTAGATAGATTGCATTGAATAAATGTTGATACCCTTTGCTTCTTTCTTGAGTTTAGCATGAGGATATGCATAGTTTAAGTGTGGGGAGATTTGATAAACTCCAATTTTGTGGTTTATCTTGTGTTTATTTTGGGAGATTTTATCAACTTTTCCTACATTTATTTAATGAAATAGCATGGTTTTATAGTTCTCCATGATTTTGTGCTTAAGTGTAAAAACATGCTTTTTATGCCCTTAAATTGGTGATTTTAACTCACCTTAATTCCATTTGATGCCTTGATGTGTTTGTTAGTGATTTCAGGTTCATAAGGCAAGCATTGGATGGAAGAAATGAAGAGAAAAGCATACGAAGTGGAGAATGCAAGAAGAAATAAGGATTGGGAATACATCAATGGACGCGCACGCACATCAGGCGCGCACGCGCAAAAGTGACGTCGCATAGCGACACGTACGCGCACATGACGCGTACGCGTGCATAGGAAAATTGCCAGGCGATGCGTACACGCACATGACATGTATGCGTTGATGCTTGTGATGAGCGGATAATTTGTACGCTTTTTGGCATTGTTTTTAGTATGTTTTTAGTATGATCTAGTTAGTTTTTAGTATATTTTTATTAGTTTTTAGTTAAAATTCACTTTTCTGGACTTTACTATAAGTTTGTGTGTTTTTCTATGATTTCAGGTATTTTCTGGCTGAAATTGAGGGACCTGAGCAAAAATCTGATTCAGAGACTGAAAAGGACTGCAGATGCTGTTGGATTCTGATCTCCCTGCACTCGAAGTGGATTTTTTGGAGCTACAGAAGCCCAATTGGCGCGCTCTCAATGGCGTTGGAAAGTAGACATCCTGGGCTTTCCAGCAATATATGATAGTC
>NC_029773.3:60017351-60017598 GCF_000817695.3 Arachis duranensis
AGCCCAAGCACACACCAAGTGGGCCCGGAAGTGGATTTTTATGTCATTTACTCATTTCTGTACACCCTAGGTTACTAGTTTCTTATAAGTAGGACCTTTTACTATTGTATTTGAATCTTTTGATCATGTTTTTATGATTGAACCCTCTTTGGGAGGCTGGCCATTCGGCCATGCCTAGACCTTGTTCTTATGTATTTTCAACGGTGGAGTTTCTACACACCATAGATTAAGGTGTGGAGCTCTGCTG
>NC_029773.3:60020604-60021050 GCF_000817695.3 Arachis duranensis
AGGAATCCTGTGAACAATGGGACGAATCAGAAGAAAGGAGTTCTTGAGATTGATACTCTGAATGCCATATTGGCTCAGAATAAAATATTGACTCAACAAGTCAATATGATTTCTCAAAGTCTGTCTGGAATGCAAAATGCACCACGCAGTACTAAGGAGGCTTCATCTGAGGAAGAAGCCTATGATCCTGAGAACCCTTCAATGGAAGAGGTGAATTACATGGGAGAACCCTATGGTAACACCTATAATCCTTCATGGAGAAATCATCCAAATTTCTCATGAAAGGATCAACAGAGACCTCAACAAGGTTTCAACAATAATAATGGTGGAAGAAACAGGTTTAGCAATAGCAAACCTTTTCCATCATCTTCTCAACAACAGACAGAGAATTCTAAGCAGAGCCACTCTAACTTAGCAACCATGGTCTCTGATCTAATCAAAACCAC
>NC_029773.3:60021171-60022029 GCF_000817695.3 Arachis duranensis
TGAACTCCCTCCTAGTACTCTTCCAAGCAATACAGAAGAAAATCCAAAAGGAGAGTGCAAGGCCATCAACATGGCCGAATTTTGGGAGGAAGAAGAGGCAGTGAACGCCACTGAGGAAGGCTTCACTGGGCGTCCACTGGCCTCCAATGAGTTCCCCAATGAGGAACCATGGGAATCTGAGGCTCAAACTGAGACCATAGAGATTCCATTGGACTTACTTCTGCCATTCATGAGCTCTGATGATTATTCCTCCTCTGAAGAGGATGAGTATGTCACTGAGGAGCAAGTTGCTAAATACCTTGGAGCAATCATGAAGCTGAATGACAAGTTATTTGGAAATGAGACTTGGGAGGATGAATCCCCTTTGCTCACCAAAGAACTGGATGACTTGTCTAAACAGAAACTGCCTCAAAAGAGACAGGATCCTGGGAAGTTTTCAATACCTTGTACCATAGGCACCATGACCTTCAAGAAGGCCTTGTGTGACTTAGGGTCAAGTGTAAACCTCATGCCTCTCTCTGTAATGGAGAAGTTAGGAATCTCTGAGGTGCAAGCTGCAAAAATCTCATTAGAGATGGCAGACAATTCAAGAAAACAAGCCCATGGACTTGTAGAGGATGTTCTGATTAAAGTTGAAGACCATTACATCCCTACTAATTTCATAGTCCTAGAGACTGGGAAGTGCATGGATGAATCCATCATCCTTGGCAGACCCTTCCTAGCCACAGCAAAGGCTGTGATTGATGTTGATAGAGGAGAGTTGATCATTCAAGTGAATAAAGAATCCTTGGTGTTTAAGGCCCAAAGATACCCCTCTATCATCATGGAGAGGAAGCACGAAGAGCTTCTCTCAAAACA
>NC_029773.3:60022834-60023392 GCF_000817695.3 Arachis duranensis
TCATTTCTTCTTCTTCTTCTCTCTTCTTTCTTCTTTTGCTCGAGGACGGGCAAACCTTTTAAGTTTGGTGTGGTAAAAGCATTGCTTTTTGTTTTTCCATAACCATTTATGGCATCCAAGGCCGGAGAACCCTCTAGAAAGAGGAAAGGGAAGGCAAAAGCTTCCGCCTCCGAGTCATGGGAGATGGAGAGATTCATCTCAAGGGTGCATCAAGACCACTTCTATGAAGTTGTGGCCTTGAAGAAGGTGATCCCCGAGGTCCCTTTTTCACTCAAAAAGGGTGAATATCGGGAGATCCGACATGAGATCCGAAGAAGAGGTTGGGAAGTTCTTACCAACCCCATTCAACAAGTCGGAATCTTGATGGTTCAAGAGTTCTATGCCAATGCATGGATCACCAAGAACCATGACCAAAGTGTGAACCCGGATCCAAAGAATTATCTTACTATGGTTCGAGGGAAATACTTGGATTTTAGTCCGGAAAGTGTAAGGTTGGCATTCAACTTGCCCATGATGCAAGGAGATGAACATCCTTACACTAGAAGGGTCAACTTTGAT
>NC_029773.3:60024212-60024903 GCF_000817695.3 Arachis duranensis
AAGACAAGGAAGAGACATTGAGGAGCTCAAGCACTCCATAGGATCTTCAAGAGGAAGAAAGAGCCGCCATCACTAAGGTGGACCCGTTCCTTGATTTCCTTGTTCTTTATTCTTCTGTTTTTCGAATTTTATGTGCTTATGTTTATCCATGTTTGTGTCTTGTGATCATTAGTGTCTTAGTGTCTATGCCTTAAAGTTATGAATGTCCTATGAATCCATCACCTCTCTTAAATAAAAACGTGCTTAATTGAAAAAGATAAGAATTGCATGAATTTTGGATTTTATAACAGTTTAATTATTTTGATGTGGTGGCAATACTTTTGTTTTCTGAATGTATGCTTAAACAGTGCATATGTATCTTGAATTTGTGGTTCATGAATGTTGGCTCTTGAAAGAATGATGAAAAAGGAGACATGTTACTGAGGATCTGAAAAATCATTAAAATGATTCTTGAAGCAAGAAAAAGCAGTGAATACAAAAAAAAAGAAAAAAAAAGAAAGAAAATAGAAAAACGAAAAAAAAAGGAGAAAAAGAAAGAAATAAAGTTGTGATCCAAGGCAAAAAGAGTGTGCTTAAGAACCCTGGACACCTATAATTGGGGACTTTAGCAAAGCTGAGTCACAATCTGAAAAGGTTCACCCAATTATGTGTCTGTGGCATGTATGTATCCGGTGGTAATACTGGAAGACAT
>NC_029773.3:60025831-60039533 GCF_000817695.3 Arachis duranensis
GATTCAATGATTGAATGACTGTGACGTGCTTCAAACTCCTAGCAGGCGGGGCGTTAGTGACAGACGCAAAAGAATCACTGGATTCTATTCCGGCCTGACCGAGAACCGACAGCTGATTAGCCTATGCTGTGACAGAGCATAGGAACGTTTTCACTGAGAGGATGGGAGGTAGCCACTGACAACGGTGAAACCCTACATAAGCTTGCCATGGAAAGGAGTGAGAAGGATTGGATGAAGACAGTAGGAAAGCAGAGAGACGGAAGGGAAGGCATCTTCATGCGCTTATCTGAAGTTCCTACCAATGAATTACATAAGTATCTCTATCTTTATCTTTTTGTTTATTGCGTTCATCACCATATCCATTTGAGTTTGCCTGACTAAGATTTACAAGATGACCATAGCTTGCTTCATACCAACAATCTCCGTGGGATCGACCCTTACTCGCGTAAGGTTTATTACTTGGACGACCCAGTGCACTTGCTGGTTAGTTGTGCGAAGTTGTGTTTATGCCATGGTATTGAGCACCAAGTTTTTGGCGCCATTACTAGGGATTATTTGAGTTGTGAAAAGTATTGATCACAATTTCGTGCACCAGCTTGCACGTGACTCACTTAAAAGCAAAATACTGGGGGCGATTTCTGAGCTGCACAGGCCCAAATCCAACTCATTTCTGATGCTATTTCATGCAGAATTCAAGCTTGGGCAAGAAAGGAGCAATTTTTTGGAGTTTTGCATCATGTAGCTCAGTTTCTAGAGAGAGAAGCTCCCTCTTCTCTCTAGAATTGGGGTTCTTAGGCCAAATTTTATCTTAGATCTAGGTTCAATTTCTTGATTTCATCTTATTTTCTCTACAATTCCTTGTTTCTATACTTTAATTCTCTTAGTTTGTGATGTTAATTTTACTTTCATGTCTCTTTTATGCTCATGCACTCATGTTGGATTTGAACCCATTTTAATGCAATTTAATGTTTGATGTTTTTTATTGTTGATTTGAGTTGTGAATTTACTTTCCTTACAATTGGTAGTTGGTAGATTTTATCTTTCCTTGCAATTTACTATGCTTTCCATTTATACCCACCAAGTGTTTGACAAAATGCTTGGTTGGATGTTAGAGTAGACTTTTGAGCATTCTTGGCTTGAAAAGAGTAACTAGGCAATCTTGAGTCATGAAAACCCAACCTATGTTGGTGATTTAGAATTGTTAGCTAATATTATTTCCATTGACTCTAATCTTTTGCTAATTCAATTAGTAAGTGATTAGGACTTTTGGATTGAGATTAGCTAGTTTTATTAGACTTTTTTCGAGTATGAAGATAATATTACACCTTCTTCCATTGTCGGGGATGACGTAATAAGATAAATTCTTGTTTATTATTATGATATGATTAGCTAGTGTTGTTTGACATTCTCCCTATGTGAAGATAACATGATACCTTCTTCCATTTTGCCGGAGTTGACTAAATAGGATGAATTAATCATTGTATGACTAGGATAGAAAGCCTATATTCTCAACCCTTGCCATGAATGTCTCTCTTTATTATTTGCTTCCTTTAATTACTTGCTTGATTTACATTTCTTGTCATTTATTTTCTTGTCCTATTACAAAATCAAACCCCATTGTTCCTTCATAGCCAATAATTGACCACTTCATTGCAATTCTTTGTGAGACGACCCAAGGTTTAAATACTTCGGTTAATTTTTATTGGGGTTTGTACTCGTGACAAAACCAAATTTTTTATTGAAGATTGTTTGTTGGTTTAGGAACTATACTTGCAATGAGAATTTATTTGAAAAATTCTAGACTGACACGACAAATTTCTTACATCACAACTCTGCATTGACACCATAGGTCTCTTACCTAAAAAATTTATACTTTTTTCCTGAAACATGACATTACAGGTACAATAAACCACTCCAAGCTTCTGTACGTGTTGTAACTAAGGGTCTCTTTAGACATTAGGAACACTAGCAGATGATTTTGACCTAAATAAAATCTAATCAAAGTCAAAATGAACATAAGCAAATAATCCAGACTTGCTCGCAATTTTCAAAGAGAACAATTTGGAATATTACCAGCAAAACTAGCTGAATTAGTGAATTACCAAAATGGATATAATTCAAGTATAATGACAAAATGAAAAATTATTTTGCAATTCAATATTTTGCAGAAATTGCACGAAGAATATGAGAAATTATTTGATAAATTAACAGAGAAAAAGTCTTTATTGAGGAACCTGGATGATGTTGGCAAAGAAATGCAAGGAAAGGACGAGAGCGGTGCCGTCAAAAAAAAAATCTTTGCTAGAGAAACTGGTTCTTCTTCTTCTTTGTCCAGACAGAGAGGAGAACCATGGAGAATGATAAGGTGGCTGTTGGTGCATGCTATTATGCGTGAAGACCGATGGAGGGGGAGGAAAGAAGATGGTGAAAATATGTTTCTTTTTTTTGGTATCATTGGGATAAGAGTGATTAGATTAGGGTTCATAAGAAATCAAGCAATTTTTTAGTTGATATGAATAATGAAATGTATTTTGGTTTTAATTTTTAATTTGAGTCAAATTTAAAATTATAAAATACAGTAAAGTTAATTGTATTTTGATTAAATTAAAAGGATTAGGATTATTTTTGTCTAATATAAAAGAAAAAGATATTTAAGTCTTTTTATAAAAATTAAATAAAATTTATTTTTTATTTTTATTAAAGTATAAGGGTGATTTAGTAAAATTATTGATATGATATGTATTTTAAAAAAGAAAAATTAATTATTGACGTAAAAAAGATAATCCACATGTCGTGTTTTAATTTGTCCATATTATTATTATATCGGTACGTATAAATTTATCATCGAACCGAAACAACCCCTTATTATTATTATTATCCAAGATAGAAATAGACCTAATCGAGTGGAGTTTTGACTTAGACAAATTTAGTTTATATTGTAAATAAATGACTCAAAATTAGGTCGATTACTTTTTATAGTTTTGTTTTAGATTTTAGCACGGTCAGTTTAAAATTCAACAAGTCCATAAATCTATTTAAAAAATTTATTTCGTGAATTATAACTCAAAATAATAAATTTAAGAGTTTAATTTGACATTAAATACAGTTTAAAATTTATAATTCATAATTTTAAAATATAATTCATTTATATATCAATGGTTAATCATATATCATAATCATACTTAAAATTCATAATCAGAATGAATAGTTAAAAGTCCATAATTATAGTCTGACGGTTGATTTTTTTTATTTAATACAAGTGAATAATGGAAAGTTCAAACTAAAAATATTTTTTTAAAAAAATATTGCTAAGCCAGTGCAATATGTCCTTTTTTAAATCTATGATTTGACCTTTTTAATTTATAGACTTTTTAAAAAGTTTAAATATGTCCTGTTTAATAAAACAAAATAAACTAGGCTAAGTCTAAAATGAATCGAGTCACGAATTTTTATCGAGTAACGCGGTCCACTTCCATCCCTAATGATGATGAATACATGCTAATGTTAGATGAAACTACCAAAATGTATCCCAAAATTTACATTGCTGACAAAAAAAACTTTAAAAAATATTAACAACAAATAAGTTTTCGAAAAATTTAAAAATATGACGAAAAAATTACATATTAAATATATTTAAAAAAACTTTAAATAATAGATTCTGATGTAATTTTTTATAAATATTATTAAAGAAATATAAAAAATGTCTTGAAAATTTAATAATTTTATGTCAATTAAAAATTTAATAAAGGAAGAGGTAACAAATATAAAATAAAGAAATATAATTAGATAATAATATTAACCATAATTACAATCTCAATATAAAAGAGATTATTCATATATACTTATATATATGTATTATCATATGAAAGGAAGAAAAAGATGAAGAGATTTGTATATAGACCATATAAATAGAGAGAGAATTGTTAATAATTTTTATTGATGTGTCTTTCATTTGTCCCGTACATGTATTTATAGGCAAACAAAATTTGCTTTTTCAAACCTCATTAATTTCCTTCAACATAAAGACTTGTTCCTTTCAACATAGGAAAATTGAATTACCCATTTAATAGACATCCATTCTTATCTATAGCATCCTCGTCACAATACTCTCCCTTGGATGTCTATTTAGGATTATTGCCTCGTTAAAACCTTACTAAAGAAAAACCCAGTGGAAAAAAACCTTAGTGAAGGAAAAAGAGTACAATATCCTTTGTGATAGGACTACCTGATTAAAAACCTTGTCAAGAAAAATCCAATGGGAAAAAACGACCAAGAAAAAAAGAGTACAGTCTCCCCCTCTTGCCGACATCATTTAATGTCTCGAAATCGGCGCATCCCAATCTCATGTACCAATCTTTCAAAGGAGGATTTTGGGAGTGACTTTGTGAATAAATCTGCCAGATTGTCACTTGAACGGATCTGTTGGACATCAATTGTCCCTTGATTTTAAAGATCATGAGTGAAGAAGAATTTGGGAGAAATATGTTTTGTTCTATCACCTTTGATGTATCCACCCTTAAGTTGAGCAATGCATGCTGTATTATCTTCAAACAGGACAGTTGAAGCTATCTTATGATCAATCAATCCACATGATGACAGAATATATTGAATCAGACTCTTCAGCCAAAAACACTCACGACTAGCTTCATGAATTGCCAGTATTTTAGCATGATTAGAGGAGGTTGCTGCTATCGTCTGTTTCGTGGACCTCCATGATATAGCTGTACCATCATATGTGAACAGGTATCCTGTCTGAGATGTCCCTTTACGTGGATCAGACAAATATCCAGCATCTGCATAGCCAACTAATTGTGACTTGGATCCATAGGAATAAAACAATCCCATATCAACTGTCCCATGAAGATATCGAAAGATTTATTTGATTCCATTCCAATGTCTTTTGGTTTGAGAAGAACTATATCTTGCTAGTAAATTCACAGCAAATGATATATCGAGTCTTGTATTATTAGCAAGATACATTAGTGCTCCAATGGCACTAAGATATGGTACTTAAGGACCAAGGATATCTTTATTTTCTTCTTTAGGACAGAATTGATCATTTTTCAAATCCAAAGATCTTACGATCATTGGGATACTTAATGGATGTGATTTATCCATATAAAATCTTTTCAAGATCTTCTCTGTGTATGTTGTTTGATGAATAAAGATCCCATTTTTTATATGCTCGATCTGCAGGCCGAGACAAAATTTAGTTCTTCCAAGATCTTTCATCTCAAACTCTTCTTTTAGAGTTTTTATAATTGTTGGAATCTCTTCAGGAGTTCCAATGATATTTAAATCATCAACGTACACAGCAAAAATAATGAATCCAGATGCAGTTTTCTTTATGAAAACACAGGGGTAGATATCATCATTCTTGAATCCTTTTTTGGCCAGATACTCAGTAAGAGGATTATACCACATTCATTCAGATTGTTTTAGACCATATAAAGATCTTTGCAATTTAACTGAGTATAACCCTTGTGAATATTCACTAGATGGTTTAGATATCTTTAGTCCTTCAGGGACTTTCATATAGATATCCCGATCTAATGAGCCGTACAAATAGGCTATTACCACATCTATTAAATGCATATGCAGTTTATGATATGCAGATAAACTGACCAAATAACGCAATGTTATCGCATCCACTACAGGGGAATACATTTCTTCATAATCTATACCGGGCCTTTGTGAAAAACCTTGTGCCACAAGTCGGGCTTTGTAGCGCACAACTTCATTTTTCTCATTTCGTTTTCTCACAAATGTCTATCGGTATCCAACAGGTTTTACATCTTCAGGTGTACGGACTACAGGTCCAAAGACTTTACGTTTTGCAAGTGAGTCTAATTCAACCTTCATGGCTTCTTTCCATTTTGGCCAATCATTCATTTGTCGACATTCTTCGACTGATCTTGGCTCAAGATCCTTACTTTCATGCATGATATTTAATGCTTCATTATATGCAAATATTTTATTGACAATTGTCTTATTTCGATCCCATTTTTCTCCTGTAAAGACATAATTTATCGAGATCTCGTCATTTTCACAATTTTCAGGTACCTGAACGTCTTCTGGCGTTAACACTATATCAGAATTTTAGACAACTGCAGGTGTCTTTAATATGTCTTTTTCAACAGGAATCATATTTACCTCTTTTCTCTTTCGAGGATTTTTATCTTTGGAACCGACAGGCCTGCCACGCTTCTGGCGTGTATTTGCTTCAGTGGCTATTTGTCCTACAAGGACATAAATTCGAATTGGGGCATTTTCCACCCTGCCACGCTTCTGGCGTGAATTTGCTTCAGTGGCTACTTGTCCTACTGGGACATCAATTCGAATAGGCACATTTTTCGCTGGTATATAAGATTTGGTTATCCTCTTTGTATCGAAAAATGCATCAGGCAATTCATTTGCTATTCTTTGCAAATGTATAATCTTTTGAACTTTTAGTTCACATTGCCCTGACCGAGGATCTAAATGCATCAACGATGATGCATTCCAATTAAGTTCCTTTTTAGGAAGCTTATTCTCTCCCCCTAATATTGGAAATTTTGATTCATCAAAATGACAATCCACAAACTGGGCTTTAAATACATCTCCCGTTTGTATCTCAAGATACCTCACTATAGAGGGAGAATCATATCCAACATATATCCCCAATTTTCTTTGGGGTCCCATTTTGGTGCGATTAGGTGGTGTAATGGGAACATATATCGCACACCCAAATATTCTTAAATGGGAAATATTTGGCTGCTAGCCAAAAGCTAATTGCATAGGAGAGAACTGATGGTAACTCATTGGCCTTAAACGAATAAGTGCTGCGGCATGTAAAATAGCATGCCCCCAAACGGTGGTTAGGAGATTTGTTCTCATAAGCAAGGGTCTAGTAATTAATTGGAGGCGCTTAATAAGTGATTCTGCTAACCCATTTTGTGTGTGAGCATAAGCTACTGGATGTTCAACACTTATTCCATTAGCCATACAATAAGCATCAAAAGCTTGGGAAATAAATTCACCAGCATTATCAAGGCAAATTGCTTTGATTGGATTTTCTGGAAATTGTGCTTTTAATCGAATAATTTGAGCCAGTAATTTCGCAAACACCAGGTTGCGAGAAGACAATAAGCACACATGTGACCATCTCGAAGATGCGTCTATCAGGACCATAAAATATCTAAAAGATCCACATGGTGGATGAATAGGTCCACATATATCACCTTGAATCCTTTCTAGGAATCCAAGGGACTCAAATCCAATTTTTACTGGTGATGGCTTTAAAATTAACTTCTCTTGAGAACATGCAGCACAACAAAATTCAATAGATTTAAGAATCTTCTGGTTCTTTAGTGAATGTCCATGAGAGTTTTTAATAATTTTCCTCATCATGGTTGTTCCCGGATGACCCAATCTATCATGCCAAGTTATGAATTCATTTGGGCTAGTAAACTTCTGGTTTACAATGGCATGTGATTCAATTGCACTAATCCTTGTATAATATAACCCAGATGAAAGTGAGGGCAACTTTTCTAATATAACTTTCTTATTTGAATCATGAGTTGTGATACATAAGTACTCATGATTTCCCTCATTCATAGTCTCAATATGATATCCATTTCGGCGAATATCTTTAAAACTCAACAAGTTTCTTCGAGACTTGGTAGACAATAGTGCATTATTTATTATA
This sequence comes from Arachis duranensis, assembly GCF_000817695.3. Lineage (NCBI taxonomy): Eukaryota > Viridiplantae > Streptophyta > Magnoliopsida > Fabales > Fabaceae > Arachis > Arachis duranensis. Next base: position 60,033,519 of record NC_029773.3, read on the forward strand.
AATTTTGTTCCTCCAGAAAACAAAATTATAGCTCTTCCAGAGCCTTCTATCACATTTCCTGAGTCAATAATAGTATTAACATATTCTTTTTTTGGCACAAGATGGGTAAAATATATAGTACTTTTAAGAATAGTGTGCGAACTTACACTATCCACAAGGCAAATATCTTCAGAATATGTCCTTGCCATTTTTCTTTAAAAGGAAATGATAATTATAAAATGAGTAGAAGTACATGCACAGTCAAATTATTCACATGAATACTTAACAAGCACATACACATATCAAACTATTTCATCATTGATCAAATAGCTGGTGCACAAAAATTACACTCACACTATGTAATTCCGCACAACTAACCAACAAGTGCACTGGGTCATCCAAGTAATACCTTACGTGAGCAAGGGTTGAATCCCACGGAGATTGTTGGCTTGAAGCAAGCTATGGTTATCTTATTATTCTTAGTCAGGAAACCAATAGTGTTCTTTAGTTTCAATTGTAAAAAGTGAAAGGGCATAAAATAAGTAATTGTTATGCAATAATGGAGAATATGTTGGAGTTTTGGAGATGCTTTGTCTTCTGAATCCCTGCAACATACTGCTTTCTTACTTTCAAACATGCAGGGCTCCTTCCATGGCAAGCTGTATGTAAGGCATCACTGTTGTCAATGGCTACTTCCCATCCTCTCAGTGAAAATGGTCCAAATGCTCTATCACAGCACGGCTAATCATCTATCGGTTCTCGATCATGTCGGAATAGGATCCATTGATCCTTTTGCATCTGTTACTACACCCAACACTCGTGAGTTTGAAGCATCACAGTCATCCAATCCCTGAATCCTACTCGGAATACCACAGACAAGGTTTAGACCTTCCGGATTCTCAAGGATGCTGCCAACAGATTTTAGCTTATACCACGAAGATTCTGATTAAGGAATCTAAGAGATACTCATTCAATCTAATGTAGAATGAAGGTGGTTGTCAGGAACACATTCATGGGTTGAGAATGGTGATGAGTGTCATGGATCATCACATTCATCACGGTTAAGTACGAGTCAATATCTTAGATAGAAACAAGCATGTTTGAAAGGAAAACAGAAATAATTGTCTTAATTCATCGAGACACTGCAGAGCTCCTCACCCCCAACAATGGAGTTTAGAAACTCATTCCATCAAAAAGTACAAAGTTCAGTTCTAAAATGTCATGAGATGCAAAATAAATCTCTAAAAGTTGTTTAAATACTAAGCTAGTAACCTAGGTTTACAGAAAATGAGTAAACTAAGATGGATAGTGCAGAAATCCACTTCTGGGGCCCACTTGGTGTGTGCTGGGGCTGAGACTTGAGCTTCTCACGTGTTTGGGCTGTTTCTGGAGTTAAACGTCAAGTTGTAACCTGTTTCTGGCATTCAACTCCAACTTGTAACCTGCTTCTGGCGTTCAACGCCTGAATGCAACATGGAACTGGCGTTAAACGCCAGTTTACGTCATCTATCTTCATGCAAAGTATGGATTATTATATATTGATGGAAAGCCCTGGATGTGTACTTTTCAACCCAATTGATAGTGCGCCAATTGGCCTCTTGTAGCTCCAAAAAATCTATTCCGAGTGCAGTGAGGTCAGAATCCAACAACATCAACAGTCCTTCTTCAGCCTGAATCAGATTTTTGCTCAGCTCCCTCAATTTCGACAAGAAAATATCTGAAATCATAGAAAAATACACAAACTCATAGTAAAGTCTAGAAATATGAATTTTTCCTAAAAACTAATAAAAATATACTAAAAACTAACTAAAACATACTAAAAACTATATGAAATTACCCCCAAAAAGCGTATAAAATATCCGCTCATCACAACACCAAACTTAAACTGTTGCTTGTTCTCAAGCAACTAGATAAATAAAATAGGATAAAAAGAAATCAAGAAGCAATAGTATCTCAGAGTTTTAAGTGAAGCTCAAATTCTAATTAGATGAGCGGGACTAGTAGCTTTTTGCTTCCGAACAATTTTGGCATATCACTTTATCCTTTGAAATTCAGAATGATTGGCATCCATAGGAACTCATAATTCAGATAGTATTATTGATTTTCCTAGTTTAGTATGTTGATTCTTGAACACAGCTACTTTATGAGTCTTAGTCGTGGCCCTAAGTACTTTGTTTTTCAGTATAACCACCGGATACATAAATGCCACAGACACATAACTGGGTGAACCTTTTCAAATTTTGACTTAGCTTTTCTCAAGTCTCCAATTAGAGGTGTCCAGAGTTCTTAAGCACACGCTTTTGCTTTGGATCACAACTTTAACCACTCAGTCTCAAGCTTTTCACTTGGACCTGCATGCCACAAGCACATGGTTAGGGACAACTTGATCTAGCCGCTTAGGCCTGGATTTACTTCCTTGGGCCCTCCTATCCATTGATGCTCAAAGTCTTGGATCCTTTTCACCCTTGCCTTTTGGTTTAAAGGGCTATTGGCTTTTTCTACCTCTTTTGCTTTTTTTTCTTTTTTTTTCCACTGCTTTTTCTTGCTTCAAGAATCAATTTCATGATTTTTCATATCAGCAATAATATTTCTCTTGTTCATCATTCTTTCAGGAGCCAACAATTTTAACATTTATAAAATTCAATATAAAAAATATGCACTGTTCAGGCATTCATTCAGAAGACAAAAAGTATTGCCACCACATATAAATAATTAGAATTTTCCTTATTAAGAACTCGAAAAAAATATTGCCTCTTTATTCTAAAAATCTACTATTTTATTCATGTTTGATGATGATGAGAAAAATAAATTATAGCTTAATTAGAGATAAAATCAAAATAGATATACTAATTACTACTACTCATATATAATTTCTAAGGTGAATTCCTATAAGAACAACTATCACAGAGTTAAAGCTAAGATTAGGACTCAACAACCTTTATTTTGGGATGTGGATGCTCCTTTAGTCTGTGGGGTGCTTGGCCCTTCAAGAGATAGCTTCTGACGCTTCAGTTGCCTTAGTTCACGCCCTTGCTCCTCTTGTTCCTTAAGCAGTTTGCAAAGCATGCTATTTTGATTTTGCTGTTCTTCCTTTAATTGCTCCAAAGCTTCTTGCAACTTGGTGACAGATGCTTCAAGACGCTCCCAGTATTCAATTTGAGGGATTTCCGGGAGGAACTCCTGTGCTCTCCTCTTGATGGGGTCGTCCTGCACCTGTTGTCCTTCTATTGACTTTTTGGTGATTGGTTGCTTAATTGAGATATACTCGGTTACTCCCATCTTCACCCCAGCATCTTTACATAGCATAGAGATTAAGCTTGGATAAGCCAATTTGGCATCTTTGGAGTTCTTGTTTGCAATTGTGTAAAGTTCACAAGAAATCAGCTGATGAACTTCCACTTCTTTTCCCAACATAATGCAATGGATCATTACTGCTTTTTTGATGGTGACTTCAGAGCGGTTGCTAGTGGGCAGTATAGAACGCCCAATGAAGTCCAGCCAGCCTCTGGCGACTGGTTTGAGATCTTCTCTCTTGAGTTGATTTGGAACACCCTTTGTGCTGGTTGTCCACTTGGTTCCAGGGAGGCATATGTCCTCTAGAATTTTGTCCAAGCCCTTATGTGTTCTCATCATTCTCCTATTAAAGGAGTCTGGGTCATCTTTCAGCTGAGGTAGCTTGAAGATCTCCCTGATTTTGTCAGGATGAAGGTGAACAATCTTTCCTCTGACTAGAGTTCGATAGTCATAGAAGGCGGCTCCAGCTAATCTCTACCTGTCTGTTTGCCACATATTAGAGTAGAATTCCTGAACCATGTTCCTTCCTACCTTTGTCTCAGGATTAGCTAGGATTTTCCAGCTCCTGTTTCGAATTTGCTCTTGGATCTTCGGATATTCGTCTTCTTTTAGATCGAATTTAACTTTCGAGATCACTGACCTTAGACCCATTATTTTGTAGTAATGGTCTGAATGTTCTTTGGTTAAGAACTTCTCTTGATTCCAAAGTGGTTTTGGAATATTCTCTTTCTTGCCTCTTGGAGTGGTTTGTTTTCCCTTAGGAGCCATGATCTTAGTGGGTATGACTTAGTGATCATGGATAAACACACCAAACTTAGAGGTTTGCTTGTCCTCAAGCAAAAGAAAGGAAAGGAGAGGGATAGAAGGAGAGCCAATTTCGAATGGTGGAAGAGAGGAGGGAGGCCGAATTTGGATTTAAAGGGAGGGAGGGTGGATTTTCAAAAATTTTGAAAAAGATAAGATAGAAAATATGATTTGTGAAAGATAAGTATGATAGGAAAAAGATGTAATTTAAGATTGAAAAGTTATGAAAGATATTTGAAAAAGATAAATCTGAATTTTTATTTTTAAAAAAGATTTGAGATGAATTTGAAAAGATAATTGAGTTTTGAAAAAAAAAATTTGAAAAGAAGTTGGATGGGATTTGAAAAGGATTTGTGTTTATGAATTAACATACATTTGATATCTTTGAAAAAGGGTTTAAAAAATTAGGATTAAAATTTTTGGAATTGAAAGATGAGAGTTTGTAACATGTTTATGCAAGAAATCATGAATTGAAACATGAAAAATGGAAAAAATTTGAGTTGAAAACAAATTCACCTCCTCCCCACAATCCTGGCGTTAAACGCCCAAACATTGCATGTTTTTGGCGTTTAACGCCCATTTGTAGCTTCTCCTGAGCGTTTAACGCCCAGTTGTTGCTTCTAGCTGGCATTAAACGCCAGGAACTCCTTTGTCACTGAGCATTTTTCTGAACACCCAGGATGCTGTAAATCTGGCGTTAAACGCCCAGAAGTTGCTTCTTTTTGGTGTTTAACGCCCAGAAGATGCTTCTTTCTGGTGTTTAATGCCCAGATGGCTATCTCTACTGGCGTTGAATGCCCAGTAGATGCTTCTTTTGGGCGTTCAACGCCCAAAACAACTCTTACTGGCTTTTTCGCACCAGTGAGCTTCTTTTTGCCGTTTTATCCTCTGAATCCTTCTGTAACTCTGTATCATTCACTGAAATGTATTATCTAATTTAATATTAAAATTAAAAATAAAATAAACTCATGACTGGGTTGCCTCCCAGCAAGCGCTTTTTTATTGTCTTTAGCTGGACTATTACTGAGCTTTAATCAAGTCTCAGTTTTGAGCATTCTTGCTCAAAATTGCTTTCAAGATAATGTTTGACTCTCTGTCCATTAACAATGAACTTTTTGTTAGAATCATTATCCTGAAGCTCTACGTAACCATATGGTGATACACCTGTAATCACATATGGTCCTCTCCACCGGGATTTCAATTTCCCGGGGAATAATCTGAGCCTAGAATTAAACAGCAGAACTTTCTGCCCTGGCTCAAAGACTCTGGATGACAGCTTCTTGTCATGCCATCTTTTTGCTTTCTCTTTGTAAAATTTTGTATTTTTGAAAGCATTGAGTCTGAATTCTTCTAGCTCATTTAACTGGAGCAATCGTTTTTCTCCAGCTAACTTGGCATCAAGGTTTAGGAATCTGGTTGCCCAGTAGGCCTTATGTTCCAGTTCCACTGGCAAGTGACAGGCTTTTTCATACACAAGCTGGTATGGTGGTGCACGAAATTGTGATCATCAATGGCGCCATCAACATGGTATGCACAATTGTAATCTCAACTATTTATCACAACTTCGCACAACTAACCAACAAGTGTACTGGGTCGTCCAAGTAATAAACCTTACGCGAGTAAGGGTCGATCCCACAGAGATTGTTGGTATGAAGCAAGCTATGATCACCTTGTAAATCTTAGTCAGGCAAACTCAAACGGTTATGGATGATGTATGAATAAAACATAAAGATAAAGATAGAGATACTTATGTAATTCATTGGTGAGAATTTCAGATAAGCGAATAGAGATGCTTTGTCCCTTCCGTCTCTCTGCTTTCCTACTGTCTTCACCCAATCCTTCTTACTCCTTTCCATGGCAAGCTGTATGTAGGGTTTCACCATTGTCAGTGGCTACCTCCCATCCTCTCAGTGAAAATGTTCAACGCACCCTGTCACG
>NC_029773.3:60039898-60041179 GCF_000817695.3 Arachis duranensis
CTCTTGGAGTTAAACGCCAGCTTTTGTGCCAGTTTGGGCGTTTAACTCCCATTCTTGTGCCAGTTCCGGTGTTTAACGCTGGGAATTCTTGAGCTGATTTGGAACGCCGGTTTGGGCCATCAAATCTCGGGCAAAGTATGGACTATTATACATTGCTGGAAAGCCCAGGATGTCTACTTTTCAACGCCGTTGAGAGCGCGCCAATTGGGCTTCTGTAACTCAAGAAAATTCACTTTGAGTGCAGAGAGGTCAGAATCCAACAGCATCTGCAGTCCTTTTTAGTCTCTGAATCAGATTTTTGCTCAAGTCCCTCAATTTCAGCCAGAAAATACCTGAAATCACAGAAAAACACACAAACTCATAGTAAAGTCCAGAAAAGTGAATTTTAACTAAAAACTAATAAAAATATACTAAAAACTAACTAGATCATACTAAAAACATACTAAAAACAATGCCAAAAAGCGTATAAATTATCCGCTCATCACAACACCAAACTTAAATTGTTGCTTGTCCTCAAGCAACTGAAAATCCAATAAGATAAAAAGAAGATACTATACAATGAATTCCAAAAATATCTATGAAGATCAGTATTAATTAGATGAGCGGGGCTTTTAGCTTTTTGCCTCTGAACAGTTTTGGCATCTCACTCTATCCTTTGAAATTCAGAATGATTGGCTTCTATAGGAACTCAGAATCCAGATAGTGTTATTGATTCTCCTAGTTAAGTATGATGATTCTTGAACACAGCTACTTATTGAGTCTTGGCTGTGGCCCAAAGCACTCTGTCTTCCAGTATTACCACCGGATACATACATGCCACAGACACATAATTGGGTGAACCTTTTCAGATTGTGACTCAGCTTTGCTAGAGTCCCCAATTAGAGGTGTCCAAGGTTCTTAAGCACACTCTTTTTGCCTTGGATCACAACTTTATTTTTTTCTTTTCTCTCCCTTTTTCCGTTTTTCTTCTTTTTTTTCGTTTTTTTTTTGTATGCACTGCTTTTTCTTGCTTCAAGAATAATTTTTTATGATTTTTCAGATCCTCAGTAACATGTCTCCTTTTTCATCATTCTTTCAAGAGCCAACATTCATGAACAACAAATTCAAAAGACATATGCACTGTTTAAGCATACATTCAGAAAACAAAAGTATTGCCGCCACATCAAAATAATTAATCTGTTATAAAATTTAAAATTCATGCAATTATTCTCTTTTTCAATTAAGAACATTTTTCATTTAAGAAAGGTGATGGATTCATAGGATATTCATAACTTTAAGGCA
>NC_029773.3:60044742-60045069 GCF_000817695.3 Arachis duranensis
CATTGAAGGGTTCTCAGGATCATAAGCTTCTTCTTCAGATGAAGCTTCCTTAGTACTGCCTGGTGCATTTTGCATTCCAGAAAGACTTTGAGAAATCAAATTGACTTGCTGAGTCAATATCTTGTTCTGAGCCAATATGGCATTCAGAGTATCAATCTCAAGAACTCCTTTCTTCTGATTAGTCCCATTGTTCACAGAATTCCTTTCAGAAGTATACATGAATTGGTTATTTGTAACCATTTCAATTAGTTCTTGAGCTTCTGTAAGCGTCTTCTTCAGATGAAGAGATCCTCCAGCAGAGCTATCCAAAGACATCTTGGACAGTTT
>NC_029773.3:60045449-60047959 GCF_000817695.3 Arachis duranensis
AGATTTGCAAGAATTCAGCTAAAAACTGATGAGGATCTTCCAATGGAAGTCCGTGAAACTTGCAATTCTATTACATTAGAGAAACTAATTGAGGCTTAAGCTCAAAGTTGTTTGCTCCAATGGCAGGGATAGAGATGCTTCTCCCATAGAAGTCGGGAGTAGGTGCAGTAAAGTCACCCAGCACCTTCCTTGCATTGTTGGCATTGTTGTTGTTTTCGGCTGCCATGGGTTCTTCTTCTTTGAAGATTTTTGTTAGGTCCTCTACAGAGAATTGTGCCTTAGCTTCTCTTAGCTTTCGCTTCAAGGTCCTTTCAGGTTTAGGATCAACCTCAACAAGAATGCTTTTGTCTTTGCTCCTGCTCATATGCAAGAGAAGAGAACAAGAAAATATGGAATCCTCTATGTCACAGTGTAGAGATTCCTTGAGGTGTCAGTGGAAAAGAAAAATGGAAGGAAGAGTTAGAAAATTCAAACTTATCAAGAAAGAGGGAGTTCGAATTGTGCATTAAGGAATAGTGTTAGTCCATAAATAGAAGGATGTGAGAAGAGGAGAAGAAATTTTCGAAAATAATTTGAAAAGATTTTAAAAACATTTTGAAAAATTTTAATTGATTTTCGAAAACCAAGATTGAGAAAGAAGTAAAGTGATTTTTTGAGAAAGATTTTGAAATTAGAAATTAAAAAGATTTGATTGAAAACTATTTTGAAAAAGATGTGGTTAAGAAGATATGATTGTTTTTAAAAAGATGTGATTGAGAAGATATGATTTGAAAAACATTTTAAAAAGCTTTGATTTTAAAAAATAATAACTTGGCTATCAAGAAAAGATATGATTCAAACATTAAACCTTTCTCAACAGAAAAGTCAACATACTTGAAATGTTGGATCAAATCATTAATTGATAGCAAGTATCCTTGAAAATGGAAAGAAATTGATTTGGAAAAAGATTTGATTGAAAAGATTTGATTTGAAAAAGATTTGATTTTGAAAAGATTTTGAAAACTAAAAAAAATTGGCATTAAAAACAGAATCTTCCCTCTTGTGCCATCCTGGCGTTAAACGCCCAGAATGGTGCACATTCTGGCGTTTAACGCCCAAACTACTACCCTTTTGGGCGTTAAACGCCCAGCCAGGCACCCTGGCTAGCGTTTAAATGCCAGTTTGCCCTTCTTCACTGGGCATTTTGAATGCCCAGCTTTTTCTGTGTAATTCCTCTGCTGTATGTTCTGAATCTTCAATTCTCTGTATTATTGACTTGAAAAGACACAAATTAAAAATATTTTTGGATTTTTAATGATGAGGAATAATCAAAATGCAACTGAAATCAAATAACAATGCATGCAAGACACCAAACTTAGCAGTTTGTATACTACTGATACTAACAAAATGAGAATGCATATGAGACACATAAACACTCAAGTCAAGAGAATTTAAAAATCAGAGCAATGAAACCATCAAGAACAACTTGAAGATTAATGAAGACACATGCATGAATGCAAAAAGAACATAAACATGCAATTGACACCAAACTTAACATGAGACTCTAGACTCAAACAAGAAATATATTTTTGGATTCTTTCGAAAATTAAGTGGAAAAAGAAAATAAACGTATCAAAAATCTTAATGAGAATTCCAGGAATCATGCAATGTTAGTCTAAAGCTTTAGTCTAAAGAAATTAGATGCAATGTTAGTCTAAAGCTTCAGTCTAAAGGAATTAGACATGGCTAGCCCAGCTTCAGCAGGACATTGCATTCAAGAGCTAAATTGATGAAAATCAATCAGCTTTGGTGATGATAAGAACATCACCTTGAAACACTACAATTCATTCTTAAGAACTCTGAAGAAAAAAAATACCTAATCTAAGCAACAAGATGAACAGTCAATTGTCCATACTCAAACAATCCCCGGCAACAGCGCCAAAAACTTGGTGCACGAAATTGTGATCATCAATGGCGCCATCAACATGGTACGCACAATTGTAATCTCAACTATTTATCACAACTTCGCACAACTAACCAGCAAGTGTACTGGGTCGTCTAAGTAATAAACCTTACGCGAGTAAGGGTCGATCCCACAGAGATTGTTGGTATGAAGCAAGCTATGGTCACCTTGTAAATCTTAGTCAGGCAAACTCAAACGGTTATGGATGATGTATGAATAAAACATAAAGATAAAGATAGAGATACTTATGTAATTCATTGGTGAGAATTTCAGATAAGCGAATGGAGATGCTTTGTCCCTTTCATCTCTCTGCTTTCCTACTGTCTTCACCCAATCCTTCTTACCCCTTTCCATGGTAAGCTGTATGTAGGGTTTCACCATTGTCAGTGGCTACCTCCCATCCTCTCAGTGAAAATGTTCAACGCACCCTGTCACGGCACGGCTAATCATATGTCGGTTCTCAATCAGGTTGGAATAGAATCCAGTGATTCTTTTGCGTCTGTCACTAACGCCCAGCCTTCAGGAGTTTGAAGCTCGTCACAGTCATTCAATCATTGAATCCTACTCA
>NC_029773.3:60048424-60048661 GCF_000817695.3 Arachis duranensis
GAGACTCTTCTTGGAGTTAAACGCCAGCTTTTGTGCCAGTTTGGGCGTTTAACTCCAATTCTTGTGCCAGTTCCGGCGTTTAACGCTGGGAATTCTTGAGCTGATTTGGAACGCCGGTTTAGGCCATCAAATCTCGGACAAAGTATGGACTATTATACATTGCTGGAAAGCCCAGGATGTCTACTTTCCAACGCCGTTGAGAACGCGCCAATTGGGCTTCTGTAGCTCCAGAAAATT
>NC_029773.3:60048710-60055259 GCF_000817695.3 Arachis duranensis
TAGGCCTTGTGTTCCAGTTCCACTGGCAAGTGACAGGCTTTTCCATACACAAGCTGGTATGGAAAAGTTCCTATAGGAGTCTTGAATGATGTTCTGTATGCGCACAGAGCATCATCTAAGCTTCTTGCCCAATCCCTTCTATGGTTAATCAGAGTCTGTTCCATGATTCTTTTAAGTTCTCTATTAGAGACTTCAGCTTGCCCATTTGTCTGTGAATGATATGGAGTAGCTACCCTGTGGCTAACTCCATATCGAACCAAAGCAGAGTAAAGCTGTTTATTACAGAAATGAGTGCCCCCATCACTGATTAGTACTCTAGGGATACCAAATCTGCTGAAGATATATTTTTGGAGAAATTTCAGCACTGTCTTAGTATCATTAGTGGGTGTTGCAATAGCTTCTACCCATTTGGATACATAATCCACTGCCACCAGAATATAAGTATTTGAGTATGATGGTGGGAAAGGCCCTATGAAGTCAATACCCCATACATCAAATAACTCAATTTCCAAGATCCCTTGTTGAGGCATGGCATAACTGTGAGGCAGATTGCCAGATCTTTGGCAACTATCACAGTTAAGTACAAACACTTGGGAGTCTTTCTAGAGAGTAGGCCAGTAGAAGCCACATTGGAGGACTCTTGTGGCTGTTCGCTCACTTCCAAAATGTCCTCCATAATGTGATCCATGGCAGTTCCAGAGGATCTTTTGTGCTTCTTCTTTAGGCACACATCTACGGATTACTCCGTCTGTACATCTCTTGAAGAGATATGGTTCGTCCCAAAGATAGTATTTTACATTTGTGATCAATTTCTTTGATTGCTGTCTACTATACTCTTTGGGTATGAATCTCACAGCCTTGTAGTTTGCAATGTCTGCAAACCATGGTACTTCCTGAATGGCAAAGAGTTGCTCATCCGGAAAGTTTTCAGAGATCTCAATAAGAGGGAGGGACGCCCCTTCTACTGGTTCTATTCAGGACAGGTGATCTGCTACTTGGTTTTTTGTCCCTTTTCTGTCTCTTATTTCTATATCAAACTCTTGCAGAAGCAACACCCATCTGATGAGTCTGGGTTTTGAATCCTGCTTTGTGAGTAGATATTTAAGAGCAGCATGGTCAGTGTACACAATCACTTTTGATCCTACTAAATAAGATCTGAACTTGTCAATGACATAAACCACTGTAAGTAACTATTTTTCTATGGTTGTGTAGTTCTTCTGTGCGTCATTTAGAACATGATTGGCATAATAAATGACGTGCAGAAGCTTATCATGCCTTTGTCCCAACACTGTACCAATGGCATGGTCACTAGCATCACACATTAATTCAAATGGTAATGTCCAGTCTGGTGTAGAGATGGCTGGTGTTGTGACCAGCTTAGCTTTCAGAGTCTCAAACGCCTGCAGACACTCCTTATCAAAGATAAATGGCGTGTCAGCAGCTAGCAAATTACCCAAAGGTTTGGCGATTTTTGAAAAATCTTTTATAAACCTCCTATAGAATCCTGCATGTCCAAGAAAGCTTCTGATTGCCTTAACATTGGCAGGTGGTGGTAATTTTTCCATTACCTCTACCTTAGTTTGATCCACCTCTATTCCCTTGTTTGAAATTTTGTGCCCAATGACAATTCCTTCAGTCACCATAAAGTGACATTTCTCCCAGTTTAAAACCAGGTTAGTCTCTTGGCACCTATTCAGAACAAGTACTAGATGGTCAAGACAGGAGCTGAATGAGTCTCCAAATACTGAAAAGTCATCCATGAAGACTTCCAAAAATTTTTCCACCATATCAGAGAAAATAGAGAGCATGCACCTTTGAAAAGTTGTAGGTGCATTGCACAGACCAATTCTGTACGCGAATACTCCGGATGGACATGTGAATGCTGTTTTCTCTTGATCCTGGGAATCTACCACAATTTAATTATAACCTGAATATCCATCCAGGAAGTAGTAGTATTCATGACCTGCTAGTCTTTCTAGCATCTGGTCTATGAATGGTAAAGGAAAATGATCCTTTCTGGTAGCTATATTGAGCCTTCTGTAATCAATACACATACGCTACCCTGTAAATGTTCTTGTAGAACCAGTTCATTTTTTTCATTATGAACCACTGTCATGCCACCCTTCTCAGGGACGATGATGAGCGGATAATTTATACGTTTTTTGGCACTATTTTTAGTATGTTTTTAGTATGTTTTGGTTAGTTTTTAATATTTTTATTAGTTTTTATTTAAAATTCACCTTTCTGGGCTTTACTATGAGTTTGTGTATTTTTTTGTGATTTCAGGTAATTTTTGGCTGAAATTGAGGGACCTGAGCAAAAATCTAATTCAGAGGCTGAAAAAGGACTGCAGATGCTGTTGGATTCTGACCTTGCTGCACTCGAAGTGGATTTTCTGGAACTACAGAAACCCCATTGGCGCTCTCTCAATTGCGTTGGAAAGTAGACATCCTGGGCTTTCCAGCAATGTATAATAGTTTATACTTTGCCCGAGATTTGATGGCCCAAACCGGCGTTGCAAATCAGCTTCAGAATTCCCGGCGTTTAACGCCGGAACTGGCACAAAAATTGGAGTTAAACGCCCAAACAGGCACAAAAGCTGGCGTTTAACTCCAGGAAAAGTCTCTACACATGAAATCTTCAATGCTCAGCCCACGCACACACCAAGTGGACCCCGGAAGTGGATTTTTACGTCATTTACTCATTTCTGTATACCCTAGGTTACTAGTTCACTATTAATAGGACCTTTTGACATTGTATCTTTACCTCATGACATTACACGTTTCTTATTGTATCTTCTACGGCATGAGTCTCTAAACCCCATGGTTGGGGGTGAGGAGCTCTACTGTGTCTTGATGATTAATGCAATTACTACTGTTTTTTCATTCAATCACGCTTGCTTCCATTCTAAGATATCACTTGTTCCTCAACTTGATGAATGTGGTGATCCGTGACACTCATCATCATTCTCACATATAAACGTGTGCCTGACAACCACCTCTGTTCTACCTTAGACTAAGTGAATATCTCTTAGATTCCTTAATCAGAATCTTCGTGGTATAAGCTAGAATTGATGGCGGCATTCAAGAGAATCCGGAAGGTCTAAACCTTGTCTGTGGTATTCTGAGTAAGATTTAAGGATTGAATGACTGTGACAAGCTTCAAACTCCTGAAGGCTGGGCGTTAGTGACAGACGCAAAAGAATTACTGGATTCTATTCCAACCTGATTGAGAACCGACAGATGATTAGCCGTGCTGTGACAGAGCGCGTTGAACATTTTCACTGAGAGGATGGGAGGTAGCCATTGACAATGGTGAAACCCTACATACAGCTTGCCATGGAAGGAGCCTTACGTGCATGAAGAAGAAGACAGTAGGAAAGTAGAGATTCAGAAGATAGAGCATCTCCAAAACCTCAACCTGTTCTCCATTACTGCAAAACAAGTATTTATTTCATGTTCTTTTACTTTTCACAATTAAACCTGAGAATTATTGATATCCTGACTAAAAGTTACAAGATAACCATATCTTGCTTCAAGCCGAAAATCTCTGTGGGATCGACCCTTACTCACGTAAGGTATTACTTGGATGACCCAGTGCACTTGCTGGTTAGTTGTGCGAAATTGCAAGAGTGTGATTGCAATTTCGTGCACCACGTTTTTGGGGCCGTTGCCGGGGATTGTTCGAGTTTGGACAACTGACGGTGTATCTTGTTGCTTAGATTAGGACTGTTTTATTTTTGTTGGTTTAGAGTCTTTTATTTGAGTTTAGTTTCATATTTTAAGTTTGGTCTCAATTGCATGTTTTTGTTTTCTTTTAATTTTTCGAATTTGCATGTTCTTAGTCCTTTCTTGATCTTTAAAAGTTCTAAGTTTGGTGTCTTCTTTGTGTTCTCCTTTAAAATTTTCGAGAATTTGTGTTTGATTTCCTAAAAAAATTTTAAGTTTGGTGTCATTTTGTTGTTTTTCTCTTTCCTCATTTCAAAAAAAATCAAATCTTTTTCAAAATAATTTTCAATTATATCTTCTTAATTGCTAATTCCAAAATCTTTTTAATCAATTAATTAATTTAGTTTTCAAATTGCTTTGATTTTATTCTCTTTTGGTTTTCAAATTTTTATTTTATTTTTCATTCATTTTAGTTTATTATTTTCGGTTACTTTAAAAAAATAAAAAATAAAAAAAATATTCTAAACTTTACTTGTGAATCCATATCATTTTCCTTTCTCCATCATGGACCTAAGTGGAATTGAGCAGTCTAGAAGGACTCTGGGGTCATATGCTAACCCCATTACAGCTGCATATGGGAGTAGCATCTGTATACCTCCCATTAAAGCAAGTAGCTTTGAGCTAAATCCTCAACTCATTGTCATGGTGTAGCAAAACTGCCAGTATTCCGGTCTTCCACAGGAAGAACCTACTAAGTTTTTGGCACAGTTTTTACAAATTGCTGACACAGTACGTGATAAAGAGGTGGATCAGGATGTCTACAGATTATTACTGTTTCCATTTGCTGTAAAAGATCAAGCTAAGAGGTGGTTGAATAACCAACCCACAGCAAGCATAAAAACATGGAGACAGTTATCAGACAAATTCCTGAATCAATTTTACCTTCCAAAAAGGATGACACAGCTAAGGCTGGACATCCAAGGCTTTAAACAAGAGGATAATGAATCCCTTTATAATGCCTGGGAGAGGTACAGAGGTATGCTAAGAAAATGCCCCTCTGAAATGTTTTCAGAGTGTGTACAGTTACACATCTTCTATTATGGGCTCACAAAAAAAGCTCAGATGTCTTTAGACCACTCAGCTGGTGGATCTATACACATGCGGAAGACGATTGAAGAGGCTCAAGAGCTCATAGATACAGTTGCTAGAAATCAACATTTATACTCAAGCAGTGAGTCCTCTATAAAAGAAGAAGCTATGGTAGTAACTACTGATCCTAACCCTCAAGAACAGATGGTTGAGCTTAATCAGCAATTACTCATGATGACAAAACAGTTAGCAAAATTTAAAGAGATGCTCCAAGAAACTAAAATTGCTAACAAGAATATGGAAGCACAATTAAATCAGACAAGACAGCAACTATCTAAACAGATAACAGAAGAATGCCAAGCTGTTAAATTAAGGAGTGGGAAAACATTGAATGTATCAACTCAAAACAGCAGAAAGCTAAGAAAGGAACAACTGACAGTTGATAACCAAACCACTGTCCAAAATCCCTCTGAAGACAGTAAGAGCCCAGAGAGGAATACTTCTGGTGTTCACACGCCAGAAACGGGGGAAAAGTTGGCGTTAAATGCCCATTCCCTGCCCAGTTATGGCGTTCAAACACCAGAAAGGGGGGAAAAGTTGGCGTTAAACGCCCATTCCTCACCCAATCCTGGCGTTCAAACGCCAATGAGGAATCAGACACCTGAGAGTACTGATAGTAACCCCTCTAAGAAGGCTTCTCCAACCACTTCTGTAGGAAATAAACCTGCAGCAACTAAGGTTGAAGAGTATAAAGCCAAGATGCCTTATCCTCAGAAACTCCGCCAAGCGGAACAGGATAAGCAATTTGCCCGCTTTGCAGACTATCTCAGGACTCTTGAAATAAAGATTCCGTTTGCAGAAGCACTTGAGCAAATACCTTCTTATGCTAAGTTCATTGACTTTGTGGTGCTGGAAATGGAGGAGCATAAGAGTGCAACTCTCATTCTAGGAAGACCTTTCCTAGCAACTGGACGAACTCTCATTGATGTACAAAAAGGGGAAGTGACCCTGAGAGTCAATGAGGATGAGTTCAAGTTGAATACTGTCAAAGCTATGCAGCATCCAGACACATCAACTGATTGCATGAGCGTTGATATTATTGACTCTTTAGTGGAAGAGATCAATATAACTGAGAGTCTCGAATCAGAGCTAGAGGATATCTTTAAAGATGTTCAGCCTGACCTGGAGGAACCAGAGGAAATAGAAGAACCTCTGAAAATTCCTCAGGAAGAGGATAAGCCTCCTAAACCCGAGCTCAAGCCACTACCACCATCCCTGAAATATGTATTTCTGGGAGAAGGTGACACTCCCTGAAGTATGCATTTCTGGGAGAAGGTGACACTTTTCCAGTGATTATAAGCTCTGTTTTAAACTCACAGGAAGAGGAAGCACTAATTCAAGTGCTAAGGACACATAAGACAGCTCTTGGGTGGTCCATAAATGATCTTAAGGGCATTAGCCCAGCAAGATGCATGCACAAGATCCTATTGGAAGATAATGTCAAGCCAGTGGTTCAACCACAGAGGCGGCTAAATCCAGCCATGAAGGAGGTGGTGCAGAAAGAGGTCACTAAGTTACTAGAGGTTGGGATCATTTATCCTATTTCTAATAGCCCCTGGGTGAGCCCTGTCCAAGTTGTCCCCAAGAAGGGAGGCATGACAGTGGTTCATAATGAAAAAAATGAACTAGTTCCCACAAGAACAATTACAAGGTGGCATATGTGTATTGACTACAGAAGGCTCAATACAGCCACCAGAAAGGATCATTTTCCTTTACCATTCATAGACCAGAC
>NC_029773.3:60055466-60074109 GCF_000817695.3 Arachis duranensis
TGCAATGCACCTGCAACCTTTCAGAGGTGCATGCTCTCTATCTTCTCAGATATGGTAGAGAAATTTCTGGAAGTCTTCATGGATGACTTTTCAGTATTTGGAGACTCATTCAACTCCTGCCTTAACCATCTAGCACTTGTTCTGAAAAGATGCCAAGAGACCAACCTAGTTTTAAACTGGGAGAAATGTCATTTTATGGTGACTGAAGGAATTGTCCTTGGGCATAAAATTTCAAGCAAGGGAATAGAGGTGGATCAAGCAAAGGTAGAGGTAATTGAAAAATTACCACCACCTGCCAATGTTAAGGCAATCAGAAGCTTTCTGGGACATGCAGGATTCTACAGAAGGTTTATAAAGGATTTTTCAAAAATTGCAATACCTCTGAGTAACCTGCTAGCTGCTGACACACCATTTGTATTTGACACACAGTGTCTGCAGGCATTTGAGACCCTGAAAGCCAAGCTGGTCACAGCACCAGTCATCTCTGCACCAGACTGGACATTACCATTTGAACTAATGTGTGATGCCAGTGACCATGCCATTGGTACAGTGTTGGGACAGAGGCATAACAAGCTTCTGCACATCATTTATTATGCTAGCCGTGTTCTAAATGATGCACAGAAGAATTACAAAACCACAGAAAAAGAGTTACTTGCAGTGGTTTATGCCATTGACAAGTTTAGATCCTACTTAGTAGGGTCAAAAGTGATTGTGTACACTTACCATGCTGCTCTTAAATACTTACTCACAAAGCAGGATTCAAAACCCAGGCTCATAAGGTGGGTATTGCTTCTGCAAGAGTTTGATATAGAAATAAGAGACAGAAAAGGGACAGAGAACCAGGTAGCTGATCATCTGTCCCGAATTGAACCAGTAGTTGGGGCGTCCCTCCCTTCTACTGAGATCTCTGAAACCTTTCCAGATGAGCAACTCTTTGCCATCCAGGAAGAACCATGGTTTGCAGATATTGCAAATTATAAAGCTGTGAGGTTCATACCACAGGAGTACAGTAGGGTGCAAAGGAAAAAATTAATTTCATATGCCAAGTACTACCTATGGGATGAGCCATATCTCTTTAAGAGATGTGCAGACGGAATAATCAGCAGATGTGTACCTAGAGAGGAAGCACAAAGGATCCTGTGGCATTGCCATGGATCGCAGTATGGGGGACATTTCGGAGGTGAGCGAACAGCCACTAAGGTCCTCCAATGCGGATTCCACTGGCCTACTATCTATAGGGATGCCCGGGAGTTTGTGCGTAACTGTGACAGTTGCCAAAGAGCTGGTAACTTGCGTCATGGTTACGCCATGCCTCAACAAGAGATCCTAGAGATTGAATTGTTTGATGTATGGGAAATTGACTTTATGGGTCCCTTCCCACCATCATACTCAAACACTTATATTCTAGTGGCAGTAGACTATGTGTCTAAATGGGTAGAAGCAATTGCCACACCCAATAATGATACCAAGACCGTACTGAAATTCCTACAGAAACACATCTTCAGCAGGTTTGGTGTTTCCAGAGTACTAATCAGTGATGGGGGCACTCATTTCTGCAATAAACAGTTGTACTCTGCTATGGTCCGATATGGAATTAGCCACAAAGTAGCAACTCCGTATCACCCACAGACAAATGGGCAAGCTGAAGTCTCTAATAGAGAGCTAAAAAGAATCCTGGAATGGACTGTTATTGCCCATAGAAGGGATTGGGCAAAGAGCTTGGATGATGCTCTGTGGGCATACAGAACAGCTTTCAAGACTCCTATAGGAACCTCTCCATACCAACTTGTGTATGGGAAGGCTTGTTATCTGCCCGTGGAACTGGAACATAAAGCCTACTGGGCAACCAGATTCCTAAACATGGATGCTAAGTTAGCTGGTGAAAAAAGATTGCTCCAACTAAATGAGCTAGAGGAGTTTAGACTCAGTGCCTTTGAAAATGCAAACATTTATAAAGAAAAGGCAAAGAAGTGGCATGACAAGAAGTTGTCATCCAGAGTCTTTGAGCTAGGACAAAAAGTTCTACTCTTCAACTCTAGGCTCAGACTATTCCCAGAAAAACTTAAATCCCAGTGGAGAGGTCCGTATGTGATTACAAGGGTCTCACCATATGGATATGTTGAGCTTCAGGATATTGATTCTGACAAAAAGTTCATTGTTAATGGACAGAGAATCAAACATTATCTTGAAAACAATTTTGAGTAGGAATGCTCAAAACTGAGGCTTGAATGAGTCTCAGTAAAGGTCCAGCTAAAGATAATAAAGAAGCGCTTGCTAGGAGGCAACCCAGTCATTAGCAGGATAATTGTTCTTTAAAAGTTTGATATACAATTTCTCAAATGGCGATCATCAAAATTGAAGGAATTCATAGAGTTACAGAAGGATTCAATGCAAAAAGCAAAGAAAAGGAGCTTGCTAGCGAAAAAATGCCGGTAAGGGGTACTTTAGGCGTTTAACGCCAGTAAAGGTACAATTTTGGGCGTTAAACGCCAGAATGGGCACCATTCTGGGCGTTTAACGCCAGGTGTGCAGCATCCTGGGCGTTTAGCAAAACGCCCAGTGATAAAGGGGTTTCTGGCGTTTAACGCCAGCTAGGGCACCTGGCTGGGCGTTAAACGCCCATAATGGCCACCAAGTGGGCGTTAAACGCCAGAATGGATACCATTCTGGGCGTTTAACGCCAGAAAGGCAGGGGGAGGAGATTTTGTTTTCCACTTCAAATTTTTTCAAACTTTCTTGTTTTGATCCATAATTTTCTGAATATACACATTACAAACTTTCATCATTCATCCTCAAAATTCGAAAATTAAACAATTTTCTAAATCATTCCTCAAATCTCTTTCAAATCCTTTCCAAATCTTCTCCAAAAACTCAATTATCTTCTCAAATTCTTTCCATATCCTCTCAAATCTCCTCCAAAATTTTCAAAATCTCTCCCCCTCCCTTTATAAATAAAGCTCGGCCATCCCTCTCTCCCCACCATTCGAATTTGCTCTCCTCCTCTCTCTTCTCTTTCCTTTCTTTTGCTTGAGGACAAGCAAACCTCTAAGTTTGGTGCGCTTTTTCGTGATCACTAAGCCAAGATTTATCAAGATCATGGCTCCTAAGGGAAAACAAACCAATTCAAGAGGCAAAAAAGAGAATACTCCAAAGAATCTTTGGAGTCAAGGGAAGTTCTTAACCAAAGAACATGCAGACCATTACCACAAAATACTGGGTCTAAGGTCAGTGATCCCGGAAGTTAGATTCGATCTGAAATAAGATGAATATCCGGAGATCCAAGAGTAGATTCGAAACAGAGGATGGGAAGTTCTAACCAACTCTGAGACAAAGGTTGGAAGAAACATGGTTCAAGAATTCTACTCAAATCTATGGCTGACAGATAAGCAGAGAATGACTGGAACTACTTTTCATACCTACAGAACCATGGTCAGAGGGAGAATTATTTACTTCCATCTGGACAAAATAAGAGAGATCTTCAAATTGCCTCAACTGCAAGATGATCCTGAATCCTTTAATAGGAGAATGGTGAGAGCAGATAAGGGGTTGGATCAAGTTCTAAAGGACATATGCCTCCCTGGAACTAAGTGGACAACCAATTCAAAAGGTGTCCCAAACCAACTCAAGAGGGGAGATCTCAAACCAATTGCAAGAGGTTGGCTAGACTTCATTGGGCGTTCCATATTGCCCACTAGCAACCGTTCTAAGGTCACGGTTAAAAGAACAGTGATGATTCACTGCATTATGTTGGGAAAAGAATTAGAAGTTCATCAGTTAATTTAATGTGAACTTTACATAATAGCAAACAAGAAATCCAAAGACGCCAAATTGGCTTATCCAAGCCTAACACTGAAGCCAAACTGGCTTACCCAAGCTTAATCTCTTTGCTATGTAAAGATGCTGGGGTGAGGATGGGAGTAGATGAATTCATCCCAATTGAACACCCAATCACCAAGAAGTCAATAGAAGGACAAATGCAAGACAACTCTATCAAAAGGAGGGCGCAGGATTCCTCCCTAAACTTCCTGAAATTGACTACTGGACCCGCCTAGAAGCATCTGTTGCCAAGCTGCAAGAAGCTATGGAACAAATTAAGGAAGAATAGCAGAATCAAAACTACATGCTCTGCAAATTGCTGAAAGAACAAGAGAAGCAGAGGCGTGAGCTACAGGAGCTAAAGCGCCAGAAGCTCTCCCTTGAAGGGTCAAATACCCCACAAGTTGAGGGAGCATCCACTTCTCAAAATCAAGGTTGTTGAGTCTTAACTCTGTGATAACTTCTATCATTAGGAGCCTATTATATAGTCATTTAAATTTTTGTTTTCTATTACTATTAGTCTTATCTTATATTTATTTTTTAGTCTTCTTCTTAATTCATGATTAATAAAATTCAAGGTTCATGTCTTAAAGCTATGAATGTCTTATGAATCCATCACCTCTCTTAAATGAAAAATGCTTTAATCACAAAAGAACAAGAAGTACAGGATTTCGAATTTATCTCTAAAACTAGTTGAATTAGTTTGATGTGGTGACAATACTTTTTGTTTTCTGAATGAATGCTTGAACAGTGCATATGTCTTTTGAATATTTTGATTAAATAATGTTAAACTAGTTGGCTCTTGAAAGAATGATGGAAAAGGAGAAATGTTATTGAGGATCTGAAAAATCATCAAATTGATTCTTGAAGCAAGAAAAAGCAATGTATTCAAAAAAATGATCCAAGGCAAAAAGAGTGTGCTTAAAAACCCTGGACACCTCTAATTGGGGACTCTAGCAAAGCTGAGTCACAATCTACAAAGGTTCACCCAGTTATGTGTCTGTGGCATGTATGTATCTGGTGGTAATACTGGAAGACAAAGTGCTTTGGGCCACAGCCAAGACTCATAGAATAAATATGTTCAAGAATCATCACACTTAACTAGGAGAATCAATAACACTATCTGAATTCTGAGTTCCTATAGATGCCAATCATTCTAATCTTCAAAGGATAAAGTGAGATGCCAAAACTGTTCAGAAGCAAAAAGCTACTAGTCCCGCTCATCTAATTGGAGCTAAGTTTCATTGATATTTTGGAGTCTATAGTATGTTCTCTTCTTTTTATCCTAATTGATTTTCAGTTGCTTGGGGACAAGCAACAATTTAAGTTTGGTGTTGTGATGAGCGGATAATTTATACGCTTTTTGGCACTATTTTTAGTATGTTTTTAGTATGTTTTGGTTAGTTTTTAGTATATGTTTATTAGTTTTTATTTAAAATTCACTTTTCTAGGCTTTACTATAAGTTTGTGTGTTTTTCTGTGATTTCAGGTAATTTCTGGCTGAAATTGAGGGACCTGAGCAAAAATCTAATTCAGAGGCTGAAAAAGGACTACAGATGCTGTTGGATTCTAACCTCCCTGCACTCGAAGTAGATTTTCTGGAGCTACAGAAGCCCAATTGGCGTGCTCTCAATTGCGTTGGAAAGTAGACATTCTGGGCTTTCCAGCAATGTACAATAGTTTATACTTTGCCCAAGATTTGATGGCCTAAACTGGCGTTGCAAATCAGCTTCAGAATTCCCGGCGTTTAACGCCGGAACTGGCACAAAAATTGGAGTTAAACGCCCAAACTGGCACAAAAGCTGGCGTTTAACTCCAGGAAAAGTCTCTACACATGAAAGTGATGAATGTGATGATCCGTGACACTCATCATCATTCTCACCTATGAATGTGTGCCTGACAACCACCTCCGTTCTACCTTAGACTAAGTGAATATCTCTTAGATTCCTTAATCAGAATCTTCGTGGTATAAGTTAGAATTGATGGCGGCATTCAAGAGAATCCGGAAGGTCTAAACCTTGTCTGTGGTATTTTGAGTAGGATTCAAGGATTGAATGACTGTGACGAGCTTCAAACTCCTAAAGGCTGGGCGTTAGTGACAGACGCAAAAGAATCACTGGATTCTATTCCAACCTGATTGAGAACCGACAGATGATTAGCCGTGCTGTAACAGAGCGCGTTGAACATTTTCACTGAGAAGATGGGAGGTAGCCATTGACAACGGTGAAACCCTACATACAGCTTGCCATGGAAGGAGCCTTGCGTGCATGAAGAAGAAGACAGTAGGAAAGTAGAGATTCAGAAGATAGAGCATCTTCAAAACCTCAACCTGTTCTCCATTACTACAAAACAAGTATTTATTTCATGTTCTTTTACTTTTCACAATTAAACCTGAGAATTATTGATATCCTGACTAAGAGTTACAAGATAACCATAGCTTGCTTCAAGCCGACAATCTCCGTTGGATCGACCCTTACTCACGTAAGGTATTACTTGGACGACCCAGTGCACTTGCTGGTTAGTTGTGCGAAATTGCAAGAGTGTGATTGCAATTTCGTGCACCAGACGACTTAGACAGGGCTTACCCAGGAGCTATCAGAAATAGGATAAATAATCCTAGCCTCTAGTAATTTAGTGACCTCCTTCTGCACCACCTCTTTCATGGCTGGGTTCAGCCGCCTCTGTGGTTGAACCACTGGCTTAGCGTCACCCTCCAATAGGATCTTGTGCATGAATCTAGCTAGGCTAATGCCCTTAAGATCACTGATGGACCACCCAAGAGCAGTCTTGTGTGTCCTTAGCACTTGAATTAGTGCTTCCTCTTCCTGTGGCTCTAAGGTAGAGCTTATGATTACAGGAAATGTATCACCTTCTCCCAAAAATGCATATTTCAGGGATGGTGGTAATGGTTTGAGCTCGGGCTTGGGAGGTTTCTCCTCTTCCTGAAGTATTTTCAGAGGTTCTATTATTCTCTCTGGTTCCTCCAGATCAGGATGAGCATCTTTAAAGATATCCTCTAGCTCTGATTCGATACTCTCAGTCATGTTGACCTCTTTTACCAGAGAGTCAATAATATCAGTGCTCATGCAGTCGTTTGAGGTGTCTGGATGTTGCATAGCTTTGACAACATTCAACTTAAACTCGTCCTCATTGACTCTCAGGGTCACTTCCCCTTTTTGGACGTCAATGAGGGTTCGTCCAGTTGCTAGGAAAGGTCTTCCTAGAATGAGAGTTGCACTCTTGTGCTCCTCCATTTCCAGCACCACAAAGTCAGTGAAAAAGGAAAATGGCCCAACCTTGACAATCATGTCTTCAATCACGCCTTATGGGTATTTAATGGAGCCATAAGCAAGTTGGAGACATATCCGGGTTGGTTTGACTTCTTCAGTCAAACCAAGCTTCCTGATAGTAGATGCAGGTATTAGGTTGATACTTGCCCCAAGATCACATAGAGCTTGCTTGGTACAAGTACCCTCTAATGTGCATGGTATCATAAAGCTTTCGGGATCTATAAGCTTTTCTGGTAAGCTTTTCAGAATGACTGCACTGCATTCTTCAGTGAGATAAACTTTTTCAGTTTCTCTCCAATCCTTCTTATGACTTAAGATCTCTTTCATGAACTTAGCATAAGAGGGTATTTGCTCAAGTGCCTTTGTAAATGGAATCTTTATTTCAAGAGCCTTGAGATAGTCTGCAAAGCGGGCAAATTGCTTATCATGTTCCGCTTGGTGGAGTTTCTGAGGATAAGGCATTTTGGCTTTGTATTCCTCAATCTTAGTTGCTGCAGATTTATTGCCTACGGTTGAGAAGTCTTTTTAGAGGGGTTGCTATCAGTACTTGTATGTGTCTGATCTCCCACTGGCATTTGAATGCCAGGGGTGGAAGCTGGAGCGGTGTTAGACGCCAACTCCTTACATGTTTCTGGCGTCTGAACGCCATAACTGAGCTTCCTTTGGGCGTTCAACGCCAACTTCTTGCTTGTTTCTGGCGTTTGAACGCCAAAACTGAGCATGGGTTGGGCGTTCAATGCCAGTTCTCCACCCTTTTCTGGCGTTTGAGGGCCAAAATTATTTCTCTCTGGGCTCTTACTGTCTTCAGAGGGATTTTGGGTAGCAGTTTGTTCATTTCTTGGCTTCCTGCTACCTTGAAGTGAAGTATTTAATATTTTCCCACTTCTTAATTGAACTGCTTGGCACTCTTCTGTTATTTGTTTTGATAACTACTGTTCTATTTGCTTCAACTGCACTTCCATATTAATATTAGCTATTCTTGTTTCTTGCAATATCTCCTTGAATTCGGCTAGCTGTTTTGTCAGAAAATCTAATTGCTGATTGAATTCAGTAACTTGTTCTGTAGGACTGAGTTCAGCAGTTACTATTTTAGCTTCTTCTTTTATGGAAGAGTCACTGCTTAGGTACAGATGCTGATTTCTGACAACTATATCAATGAGCTCTTGAGCTTCTTCAATTGTCTTTCTCATGTGGATAGATCCACCAGCTGAGTGGTCTAGAGAAATCTGAGCTTTCTCTGTAAGCCCATAATAGAAGATGTCTAACTGCACCCACTCAGAAAATATTTCAGAGGGGTATTTTCTTAGCATCTCTCTGTATCTCTTCCAGGCATCATAAAGGGGTTTTTTTATCTCCTTGTTTAAAGCCTTGGATGCTCAGCCTTAGCTGTGTCATCCGTTTTGGAGGAAAATATTGATTCAGAAATTTTTCTGACAGCTGTTTCCATGTCCTTATGCTAGCCTTAGGTTGGTTATTTAACCACCTCTTAGCTTGGTCTTTTACAGCAAATAGAAACAGTACTAATCTGTAGACATCCTGATCTACTTCCTTATCATGTACTGTGTCAGCAATTTGTAAAAATTGTGCCAGAAACTCTGTAGGTTCTTCCTGTGGAAAACCAGAATACTGGCAACTTTGCTGCACAATGATAATGAGCTGAGTTAAAATAAAAACTAAAATAAAAAAATAAAAATAAAATTTAAAAAGTATTTTAAAATTTTTTGAAAAGTGAGGAGAGAGAGAGTGGTTAGGATATTTTTGAAAAAAATATGATTTTTTTTAAATTTAAAAGGATAAGATTTGAAAAATTTTGAAATTGAGATCTGATTTTTTATGAAAAGTTTCAAAAAATTGTTTAAAAATAGTTAGAAAAAAATATTTTTTTATTTTTGAATTTTATTATGAAAGAGAAAAACACACAAAAGACACAAGACTTAAAATTTTTAAATCCAATGCTCCTTGTTTTCGAAAATTTTGGAGAGAAAACACCAAGGCATACCAAACTTAAAAATGTTAAGATCAAAACACAAGGA
The DNA here is from genome assembly GCF_000817695.3 of Arachis duranensis. Classification (NCBI taxonomy): domain Eukaryota; kingdom Viridiplantae; phylum Streptophyta; class Magnoliopsida; order Fabales; family Fabaceae; genus Arachis; species Arachis duranensis. The sequence goes on from NC_029773.3 coordinate 60,064,606, forward strand.
AGACTCAAGAACACTTTGAAGACTCACAAGAACAACAAGAACAAAAGATAGAACACCAAACTTAAAATTTTTAGAAAACCACAATAAATTTTTGAAAATTAAAGAAAATTAACAAGAGAACACCAAACTTAAAGTTTGGCTCAAGATTTAATCAAAGAAAACTTATTTTTGAAAAAGATTTTAAAAAGAAGATACCCAATTACCAAGAACACAAACCAACGCTCTAGCCAATTGAGCTATAAATGTAACGTGTTTTAAAGAGGTATTTTTAATAAATAAAAATATTTTTTTTGAAAACTAATATTTTGAAAAAGTACAAGAAAAACAAGAAGAGACACAAAATAAGACAAACCAAAGATCAAACAAGAGAAATTGAAAAGAACAATTTGAAGATCAAGGAAAAACAAAGAACATGCAATTCGAAAATTGAAAGACAAAGAAAAGCATGCAATTGACACCAAACTTAAAATATGAAACTAAACTCAAACAAAAGACTCCAAGAAAAATTAAAAACTAATAGAGAAAAATAATATTTTTGAAAGATTTTTAAAAGAAATAATAGAAGATGCAATCTTAGTGACTCTAAACAAAAAGAAAAAATTTTCCTAATCTAAGTAACAAGATAAACCGTCAATTGTTCAAACTCAAACAATCCCTGGCAACGGCGCCAAAAACTTGGTTCACGAAAATTACACTCACACTATGTAATTCCGCACAACTAACCAGCAAGTGCATTGGGTCGTCCAAGTAATACCTTACATGAGTAAGGGTCGAATCCCACGGAGATTTTTGGCTTGAAGCAAGCTATGGTTATCTTATTATTCTTACTCAGGATACCAATAGGGTTCTTTAGTTTCAATTGTAAAAAGTGAAAGGGCATAAAATAAGTAATTGTTACGCAATAATGGAGAATATGTTAGAGTTTTGGAGATGCTTTGTCTTCTGAATCCTTGCAACATACTGCTTTCTTACTTTCAAACATGCAAGGCTCCTTCCATGGCAAGCTGTATGTAGGGTGTCACCGTTGTCAATGGCTACTTCCCATCCTCTCAGTGAAAATGGTCCAAATACTCTGTCACAGCACGGCTAATCATCTGTCGATTCTTGATCATGTCAGAATAGGATCCATTGATCCTTTTGCGTCTGTCACTACGCCCAACACTCGCGAGTTTGAAGCTCGTCACAGTCATCCAATCCCTGAATCCTACTTGGAATACCACAGATAAGGTTTAGACCTTCCGGATTCTCAAGGATGCTGCCAATGGATTCTAGCTTATACCACGAAGATTCTGATTAAGGAATTTAAGAGATACTCATTCAATCTAATGTAGAACGAAGGTGGTTGTCAGGCACACGTTCATGGGTTGAGAATGGTGATGAGTGTCACGGATCATCACATTCATCACGATTAAGTACGAGTCAGTATCTTAGATAGAAACAAGCGTGTTTGAAGAGAAAACAAAAATAATTGCCTTAATTTATCGAGACGCTGCAGAGCTCCTCACTCCAACAATGGAGTTTAGAGACTCATGCCATCAAAAAGTACAAATTTCAGTTCTAAAATGTCATGAGATGCAAAATAAATCTCTAAAAGTTGTTTAAATACTAAGCTAGTAACCTAGGTTTACAGAAAATGAGTAAACTAAGATGGATAGTGCAGAAATCCACTCCTGGGGCCCACTTGGTGTGTGCTGGGGCTGAGACTTGAGCTTCTCACGTGCCTGGACTGTTTCTGGAGTTAAACGTCAGGTTGTAACCTGTTTCTAGCGTTCAACTCCAACTTGTAACCTGTTTCTGGCGTTCAATGCCAGAATGCAACATGGAACTGGCGTTAAACGCCAGTTTATGTCATTTATCTTCGCGCAAAGTATGGACTATTATATATTGCTGGAAAGTCCTGGATGTCTACTTTCCAACCCAATTGAGAGCGCGCCAATTGGACTCTTATAGCTCCAAAAAATCCATTCTGAGTACAGGGAGGTCAGAATCCAACAACTTCAACAGTCCTTCTTTAGCCTGAATCAGATTTTTTCTCAGCTCCCTCAATTTCAGCCAGAAAATATCTGAAATCATAGAAAAATACACAAACTCATAGTAAAGTCTAGAAATATGAATTTTGCCTAAAAAATAATAAAAATATACTAAAAACTAACTAAAATATACTAAAAACTATATGAAATTACCCCCAAAAAGCATATAAAATATCCGCTCATCAATAGCCAATATTACCTTCAGAATCCTTAAAGAAATTAGATACATTATAATGAGTGGTGGAATTTTCATAATTTGAAACAAAATTTGTTTCCTTTTCTTTGTCATCCCTTTTCAAGGATGCTTGATAAATATCAACTAGGTGCCTTGGGGTACGACAAGTACGTAACCAATGGCCCTTTTCACCACAACGGATGCATTTATCCTCAATTGATATACTTTGCCTATTATTTCTTTCTTTATCCCACTTTTGGTGAGATCTTTCTTATGAACATAATTTCTTTTCCTTCCATAATTTTTCTTGTTATCAAAATCTTGCCATTTATTTCTTCTGGGGTTAATTGCCGTATTTACTTTAGGAAATGGGGCGGCGCCAACTGGGCGCGCACTTCATGATTCCTTAAAAGTAACTCATTGTTGCGTTCAGCAACAAGAAAACAAAAAATTAACTCAAAATATTTTTAAATTCTTTTTCTCGATACTGCTGCTGTAGGAGCACATTCGATACATGGAAGGTCAAGAAAGTTTTCCCTAACATATCGGGCTTGAGAAAGTATCATATGATTGTACCTTTTTTCAAAGTCTTTCCACAGATCTGTAAGATCTTTTAATGTGGGATATTCATTTTTCAATTCTTTGTCGAGACGACGACGAAGGAAAATCATGGCCTTGACTTTATCCTTCTGTGATGCATTATTTTCAGCCTTAATGGTATTTTCAAGATCCATTGAATCAAGATGGATTTCAACAACTATATCCATGATAAATAATTATTTCGAAATATATCAAGAACATTAAATTTAAGATAAGACAGCTTTAACATAATGAAAATTTGTTACCTGGAGTCTTCCTAAAATTTGATCAGAGTCTCGTGCTGATAACGTGTTGTAAAATAACTAAATAAATAAATAAAGAGGAGATAACAAATATAAAATAAAAATATATAATTAGATAATAATATTAACCATAATTACAATCTCAATATAAAAGAGATTATTCATATATATATATATATATAGAGAGAATTATTATTGATTGTTTATTGATGTGTCTTTCGTTTGCCCCGTACATATATTTATAGGCAAACAAAATTTGCTTTTTTAAACCTTATTAATTTCCTTCGACATAAAGACTTGTTCCTTTTAACATAGGAAAATTGAATTACCCATTTAATAGATATCCATTCTTATCTATAACATCCTCGTCACAACAATAAATTATTTTTATTATACTTTCAAATTATTGAAGGATTGACAAACTTCTTTATAAGACTTTTTGTTGCGCCTGAATCTCTCGCGTATTAATTGGGAGTTAACTCACTAATATTATAAGCCCAAAACCACTGATTTAATTGAAGCACCGAACTAGTGAAATGGCGTCACAACTAGAGCCATGGAACTACCTTGCTGGAAAAGTTGTTATGGTCACCGGTGCTTCGTCCGGCCTCGGCCGTGACTTCTGCCTCGACCTTGCTCGGGCGGGATGCCGGATCGTCGCAGCAGCTCGCCGCGTTGATCGGCTGAAGTCCCTTTGTGAGGAGATCAACGGAATGACGACGCCCCCGGGTGGAGGCAGTACCAACGGGGGCCTCCGAGCAGCTGCAGCGGAGCTTGACATTACTGCCGACGGCGCGACCATCGAGAAGTACGTGGAGAATGCATGGAATGCATTTGGCCGTATTGATGCGTTGATCAACAACGCTGGTGTTAGAGGTAATTGGAACATCACTGAATTTTGGGGTCAACAACCATGGATTATGAGGAATGAGATCTTTTTTTTCTCTTGAAAAATAAAAATAAAAATAAAAATAAAAATAAAAATATTATTGTTAAGTATGCATTTTTTTAACCCAGAAGAAGTATGAAAGGCTTAAGGTTTATGATATCACTGTGTTGACCTACTCTTTTGAGCCCTTAACAATAGCGGAGGGACGGAGTTCCAATTTCAAGTTGGAATTCAAGTCCTCTCATATTGTTTTTACCATAAATTAAACTAAAGACTCTTAAAAAATATTTTAAGTATTCATTAAAAACTTAAGTTGTTGTATTTTAATACACTTTTAAAATACCAAATAATGCATAAGAAAATTACTATTTGTGTCTTCAATTTCATATTTTAATTATCATATTATTGTTCGGTTAAATGTTTTATATCAAACATATATAACCCATACATAAAAAAAATTAACTAATTAAATCTATTTTTTCCTTTTTCTTTCCTTTTTGTCTGTGAAAGAAGAGGAATGAAAATGAAATTGGTTATACATATATTGACTAAAATATATTCTTACTATATTTTTATTTAAGTAAATATAAATTAAAGAAATGATTAAAAATATTTTAGTTTCAAATAAATTAAATTAATTATACAATATTACTTTGATAATTTATTTAACACTTATTCTTTCTTTCTAGTTTAATTTCTACTTAATTGCACATTTATTTAACGAAGTTACTAATGAAAAAAATTAATATTATCTATATTTTGGGTAAACATTTATTTAAGAATAAATAAAATAATAAAAATAAGCACGCATAAAAGTTAAAAAAAAAAAACAATTAGTAAACCTGCTTTTGCTTCAATGATTAAGATTCGCTTGAGGTGCTTTTTGACTCGTGCTGAATTATTATAGCCGCGAATAATGCATACGCAATTACTGCAAGCCTGCAACAAATAAACAAAAATGGCTATAATGGGCCCGTTAGCAATCAGAATTCAGAAGAAATGTTTCAGAAACAATAATACAAGACAGGCAAAAAAACAAGAAACAATAATACAACTTAATTTTATTTAATTTAATATTTTAAAATTACATATTTATTATATTTAAAATTATTTTTTCTAATAAAAATTAGTAAATATAACATAAGAATAATTTAGACTACTTTGTGTTGGAAAAATTATAATTAAAAAATAACGAAAACTTAATTGTGTTGTGATTTTAAGATAGGATTAAATAGTTTTTTAGAGAGATATTGTTACGATGGGTAATCGGAGATGGATGGACTGGACTCATTGGGTTGGCCCAATCGTCTGGGCGAAGGAAGCCTTCGAGCGGGTTTGCGTCTTTGGGGCCTCCGTCTGACTTGTACGTGTGAGAGAATGGGGGTGGTACCTGCAAAGACACTCCGATGCTTAAGTCAACAAGGGTGTGAGCAGGTCTAGAGGGTATTGGACTTAGAGATACCTGAGGGGTGTCAGTCTATTTATAGTGGTGAACCAATAACCACCGTTAGAGTAGTTCCACGTTTTAAGGTGGATAACCGTCCCTTTATCTTAGGGAGGTTGCGATATGGCTCCTGGAAGTGGATTGAGAGATTTTAGGGGCAGTTATTATCTGCCAACTAATCTTCATTTCCGACTTCTTTAGAGCAAGTCGTAGAGAGCACTGACTTCTTAGGGGAAGGTCGGTGTACTGTGAGGCTCAACCTTGTGGGTTGGACCTGTCGTTTGGACCTGGACCTTAGCGTTGGGTCAGGGTATGAACAGATATTTATCTTCAAACAAAATTGTTATTAGATAAACGATAATATCAAAGTTGCAAAATTGAACCGGTCAAATAACTGTTTTAATGGTCTAACCGAAATTGAACTATAATTTCATAATAAAAAAATTTTAATTAACTTCTAAACTCTAATCAAACTCAATTACTTGACAATTAAGATAAACACTCCTAGAGAAGAATTCTTGTGATATAAGAAACAAAAAGAAATGAATTCAAAGACTTAAACTTAAGAATCAATACACATTAATCATATTATTTTTAACTAAAAAGTAAAAACTCAATCACACTTCCAATACAAGCTAAGGTTTGCGTTATATATATGAAAGCTATCGACTTGAAATAAAATAACTAATTAATCAAGAGTCTACATGTTCTTCTTTCACTCTTTCTTAAATCGAATCTTATCTATTATATTTATATTTTCAATATTAATAAAGTATTCAACAAAAATTCAAAATCCAAAAATTTTTTATCATCCAAAATCATCTAAAGTAAAAAAAAAAATCCAAAAACAGAAAATTAAACAAAAATTCCAAACTCAGCATCCAAACTAAATTCAAAATCACATCAGCAATAATTCCAACTCAAAACACAAAATTATTTCAGAAAATCAACAACTCAGAATAACAAATTATTTTAAAAAATTTAACAAAACACTATCAACTATATATTATCCATCAAAATTCAACAAAATAAGCAAAACTGAACAAAAATAGAAAAATCAACAACTCAAAAATAAAATTTCAGAAACTTAGAATCAGTAAAATAACAAAATAAGAAAACATAAATTGAAGTAACTTTGCTTACGGCGGCGGAGGAAGAAGAAAAATGAGTTCGGACAGAAAGAGAATCGAAGACAGAGGCTTAATGCAGAGAGAGAGAGAGAGAGAGAGAAAGACGACGATGACAGAGATATGAGTTCAGGGTGGGTATGAAACAATATATAAAAAGAAAACCAATAGAACAAGAAATGTTCAGAAGGGAGCCTTTACATGACAAAACTTACATAAGAAGAACAAATCAATGACAAGATCAACACAATGTGTGTATATGGGCGCGCGCGCGCGCGCGCGCGAGAGAGAGAGAGAGAGAGAGAGAGAGAGAGTTATTTATGTAGTTTTTATTTTTTTAAATTGAAAACTAAAAAAAACCATCTAGCTTAAGCAGTTTACTAGTTAACTATCAGTTAGACCATTTTTTCTATTTTTTGTCAGACGATTTTGCTGAACAAAGATAAATAAAATAGAGAAAAGGAAGGGAGTGTTGGGGCGCTGTGATGTTACCAGAGTTAGAGATGGTAAAGGGTGGCCGAGAGAGTGTGGAGAATTCTAAAAATAGAGAACAGAATAGTTTTGGTATTGTGTGAAAAAGTTGGAGAGCTAGAGAGATAGAGAGTGAAGAAAAAGGAGAAAGTGAAAAGAGAAGGAAGATTCGGGGTCGTGGTGGCGCTGGATGGCTAGTGACGGAGTCAAAACAGATAGATGAAAAGAGCAAGAGAAGGTCGCCGAAAAGAAGAGGAAGAAGAAAGGAAGAAAGGTGGTACGTTGGACGGCGATAGAGATGGCAGAAGGTGACGTTGCGGTGGTGGTTCGGTTAGGTCGTAAAATGGCTGAGGATGGTGGTGGTGGTGGTGGTGGTGGTTACAGCACAGTGAAGCAGGAGAGAGATTGTAGAAGTGAAAGGGAAAAATTCTTACGGTAAAGTGATCGGCATTGCCTAAACGCCGCATTTCATTGAAATTATTTTACTGTCGGAGAATTTTGACGGAAAATTCAATACTAAATTTGGCACTAATAAAATTAGTTTTTGCGCCTTTATTTAGCGTCGAATTTAGGTACAGAATTTTAAATCCGACGGTAACTAATTCAATAAACAAATTTTTGTTTGTAATCGTCGAAAAATCTGCCGCTAAATCTGTTGGTATTTTACCTCGCTAAATTTGATGGTATTCAATATTTTTCTTGTAGTGTAATATTATTAAATAATATATTATTTTTGTATATATTCTTTATTTTGGAATAATTTTTATTTTCTTTTAAATAATTTTTACTTTTAATTATCGTTTGCTGAGAGATCATAATATTATGAACATAAATAAATGAATAAATAATTGATACTAGAGACTAAGAGAAACGATTGATTTCTAGCCTTAATAATAATTTGCTGTGTTTCAATTCCGTATTTTTGTTGTGCTTAGGAAATGTGAAACCGGCCTTGGAATTACCTGAGGAGGAATGGAATCAAGTGTTCAAAACTAACGTAACTGGGACGTGGTTAGTGTCAAAATATGTATGCCTACGCATGCGCGCTGCTAAGATAAACGGATCCATTATCAATATCTCGTCAATTTCTGGTGAAAACAGAGGTCAGGTGCCAGGGGGTGTTGCCTATGCTTCTTCAAAGGCAGGTGTTAATATGCTTACCAAGGTAAATAAGATATTATTTGACGTGCAATTTCTTTTGGAGTATTTTTTTGTACACATGTTATTGTTAGTATGATTTATTCAAATGTTTAATTATGTATTATCAGCTTGTTAAAAATAATTACTACATTATTGAATGCTCATCTTGAAATTGACATTGGAGATTTTTACTAATGTATTTTTTTTTCGAAATTTATTATCAAAATATCATCTTTTAAAATTAATTATCTAAATGTATCCTATTATTAAGATGATAATTGATTTATTAATTCACTTTTAATTATAATTAATTATAATAATATAAGTAATTAATTAGTCACTAAAAATTTAAATAATTAATTTAAAAATATTTAACTAATATGTGTCTTTAGAATACATAATAAATTTATTATTAGTGAAAAATTTTAAATGTTTTTATTTAATGAATGCAAAACAAATATATTGAAAACTTAAATTTTTATATTTTTAATAAAAAATTTTAATTTGTAAACTTAATACGTGTATTTAGAGTACAAGATAAATAAATTTAATTAAAAAAATAATATTTTAATATTAAATTTTGAAAAAAATATACATTAATTAAAAAAACGGCTAACATTGGCTGTTTAAGGGGCACTAAATAAGATTACTTTTGCAAAACAAAATTATCATTCATACAATAAATCAAAATATTATAATTTAATTTGAAAAAAATAAATAATTCAGGGACTAAAGAGTTTTTTTAACTAATTCATAAATAAAATGGCAATTTTTTTTTAAAACTACTCTCACAAAATAAAAATAATACCTATTAGTTTTTTAAGCAAAATGTAATAAAAGTTCAATATTATACACAATCATTTTGAGACTAAATTTTGAATGTTTACTTTTTTTAATATTTATTGTTTGAAATAATATTTAATATTATTTATTGTATACTTAGCATATTTAATAAAAATAATAAATTTTATTGATAAATAAAAAAATAAAATATATTTTTTAAATAACAATTCATTATAACTCAAAAATTATTTTTTTTATTGGTCCAATATAACAAAAACATACATGTAATTAACGTTTTATTAGAATAATGTGTTTAATTAAAAAAGACAAAATCTAAATTTTTATGTATTTGTCTGAAAAAAATCATTAAAAATATCTATTAAGTTTATGAACACTGATATAAATATTCATAAACTAAAAAGATTAACATTGTATTCATAGAAGATGAATTTCGTACTACAAAAATATCTATATCTTAATTTGATAGATACTTTCGAATAAAGCAATAATAACATGAAATAGATGTCACTTTTAAATTCATGTTAGATTAACTTTTTTATATGTAAGAAAAAAATTATTTTTACCTTATAGAATTTACTGTGG
>NC_029773.3:60074560-60079919 GCF_000817695.3 Arachis duranensis
AATTATTAATATTTTTTAATTTTATACAATAAATTTAGTTAATATATTTTTAAAAATAACAAAAAAATAAAAAGATTGATAATTATTTTTAAAAGATAACAAAATTTCTAATAAGAAAGAATTTGTCAATTCTAATTAATTTTTAACAAATAAATCAACAGTTTAACATGTTATGTAGGCTTATTCCATTAATAAAGAGAAAAAATATTAATAAAAAGACTATCAATCTTATAGAAATAAAAATTATAGATTGAAAAAGGTATTTTTTTTTTATTAAGAGTATCGTTATCTTTTAAAATAATTATCAGAAGTGATTTAAGATTTTTTTTTTTATTTATGCACTTGAAAAAATTCTATACACATTTTGTGAAATTCTAAAACAAAGGTATATTTTTTCTTTTCTCTTATATTGATAGGTTATGGCATTGGAGCTAGGAGTACACAAAATTAGAGTGAATTCTATATCACCTGGACTTTTCAAATCTGAAATCACTGAAAAATTAATGGAGAAAGATTGGCTGAACAAAGTGGCCGTAAAAACAGTACCTTTGAGGACATTTGGCACTTCGGATCCAGCATTAACAACACTTGTTCGTTACTTAACTCATAATTCTTCTGCTTATGTGACCGGTAACAATTTTATTGTTGATGCTGGAAACTCCTTGCCAGGTGTACCTATTTATTCGTCTTTATGATTATTGTATGGGAAAATCTGGGATAAAATTTCCTCTGTAAAAGTTTATTGTTGTAATAAGGTTGATTATGTGGATGTATTTTTAAAAGAGAATAAATTTAATAATATTGAAAATATAATATTTTCTATTATATTGAGATTATTATATTGATGAATATTAATACTAAAGTTATCAATTTACACTTTTTTATTTTATATCTATTTTTTCTTCCTTATTTATTTATTTTACAATACGTTATCAGTATGAGACTTTGATAAAAGTTTAGGAAGACACAGGTAATAAATTTTCATTAGATCGAAGTTCTCTTATCTTGAATTTAATGTTCTTGATATATCTAGAAACCACTACTTATCATGGATACTAGATGCTGAAATCTATCTTGATTCAATGGATCTTAGAGATACCATTAAGGTTGAAAATAATGCATCTCAGAAGGATAAAACCAAAGTTATTATCTTTATTTCCTTCGTCATTATCTTGACAAAAAATTGAAAAATGAATATCTCACACTAAAAGATCCTGCAGATTTGTGAAAAAACATTGAATAAATGTATAATCATTAAAAAACAGTGATACTTTCTCAAACTCGATATGAATGGACGCACTTACGTCTATAGGATTTTAAATCCATAAATGAATATAATTCAGCAATGTTTCGAATTACCTCACGAATGAAATTATGTGGGAAAAAGATAACTGATAATGATATGTTAGAGAAAACTTTCTCGACTTTTCATGCCTCGAATGAGCTCCTGCAGCAGCAATATCAAAAAAAAGAATTTAAAAAATATTATGAACTAATTTCTTACCTTCTTGTTGTTGAATGTAACAATGAATTGATTTTAAAAAATTATGAAGTGCGTCTAGTCGGTGCTGCCCCATTTTCTGAAGCAAATGTAGTAATTTATTACCCCAAAAGAGGTAAATAGCAAGATTTTAGTAATAAAAAAAATTATGAAAGGAAAGAAAATTATGTTCACAATAAATGATCTCATCAGCAGTTGGATAAAGAAAGAAACAATGGGTAAAATAAATCAACAGAGGATAAATGTTTCTATTGTGCTGGAAAGGACAATTGGTCGGTACCTATCGTACCCCAAGACACCTAGTTGATCTTTATCAAACATCCTTGAAAAAGGATGATAAAGAAAAGGAGACAAATTTTGTTTCAAAGAATGTTGTTGAAAATTACACCATTCATTATGATATATCTGATTTCTTTGAGGATTCTGAAGGAAATATTGACCATTTAATCAATGATGAAAAAATTTAATATGTAGATTTGTAAAGTACTCATGTAAATAAATAATGTAAGAAACTTTTTGTTAAATTTTATTTTCTATGCATTTGAATTTTCAAGTAAGATGTATATAAATAATGTTTAATAAAATATTTATTAAAATTCAAAATTACTATATGTGCCAAGTTCTAAAACAATAATAATAATAATAAAACTTTTTTAGTATATGATACTATGTAAAGTACTTCTTAGAAAAATAATCAAGAAAATAATTTTACTCCGCATATACCTTTACAAATTTTATTATTATTATTATTATTATTTATCTTTTTGAAGAAAATGATAAGGACATATAGTGAAGATGTTTGCCTTGCGGATGGTGCAAATTCGCACACCATTCTCAAAAGTAATATATATTTTACTCGTCTTGTACCAAAAGAAGAATATGTTAATACTATTCTTGACTCAGGGAATGTGATAGAAGGCTCTGGAAGAGTTATAATTTTATTTTTAGAAGGAACAAAATTCATAATAAATAATACACTATTGTCTACTAAGTCTCTAAGAAACTTGTTGATTTTTAAAGATATTCGCCAAAATGGATATCATATTGAAACAATGAATGAGGAAAATCATGAGTACTTATGTATCACAATTCATGATTCAAATAAAAGGGTTATATTTGAAAAGTTACCCTCACTTACATCTAGGTATTATATTAAAATTTGTGCAATTGAATCACATGCCATTGTAAACCAGAAGTTTACTAGTCCAAATGAATTCATAACTTGGCATGATTAATTGGGTCATCCGAGAACGACCATGATGCGGAGAATTATTGAAAACTCCCATAGACATTTTCTAAAGAACAAGAAGATTCTTAAATATAGTAAATTTTGTTGTGTTGCATGTTCTCAAGGAAAGCTAATTTTGAGGCCATCACCAATAAATATTGGATTTGAATCCCCTGAATTCCTAGAAAAGATTCAATGCGATATATGTAGACATATTCATACACCATGTGGATCTTTTAGATATTTTATGGTCCTAATAGACGCATCTTTGAGATGGTCACATGTGTGCTTATTATTTTCTCGCAACTTGGCGTTTGCAAAATTACTTGCTCAAATTATTTGATTAAAAGCACAGTTACCAGAAAATCTAATCAAAGTATTTTTTCTTGATAATACTGGTGAATTTACTTTCCAAGCCTTTGATGCTTATTGTATGGCTAATGGAATAAGCATTGAACATCTAGTAGCTCATGTTGACACACAAAATAGGTTAGCAGAATCACTTATTAAACGCCTCCAATTAATTGCTAGACCCTTACTTATGAGAATAAATCTCCCAACCTTGACTTGGGGGCATGCTATTTTATATGTCGCAACATTTATTCGTTTGAGGCCAACAAGTTACCATCAGTTCTCTCCTATGCAATTAGCTTTTAGCCAGCAGCCAAATGTTTCCTGGTGCACGAAATTGTGATCTCTAATAATGGCATTCAACTTGGTATGCGCGTTTATAACTCAGCACTTTCTTCACAACCTCGCACAACTAACCAGCAAGTGCACTGGGTCGTCCAAGTAATAAACCTTACGTGAGTAAGGGTCGATCCCACGGAGATTGTTGGTATGAAGCAAGCTATGGTCATCTTGTAAATCTCAATCAGGCGGATAATAAATGGTTATGGAGTTTTCGAATAATAATAATAAATAAATAGAAAATAAAGATAGAAATACTTATGTAGATCATCGATGGGAATTTCAGATAGGCGTATAAAGATGTTGTGCTCCTTCTGAATCTCTGCTTTCCTACTGCCTTCATCCAATCCTTCTTACTCCTTTCCATGGCAAGCTGTATGTAGGCATCACCGTTGTCAATGGCTACATCCCATCCTCTCAGTGAAAAAGGTCCAAATGCTCTGTCACGGCACGGCTAATCATCTGTCGGTTCTCGATCATGTTGGAATAGAATTCCTTGATTCTTTTGCGTTTATCATCACGCCCAACAATCGCGAGTTTGAAGCTCGTCACAGTCATTCAATCCCGAAATCCTACTCGGAATACCATAGACAAGGTTTAGACTTTCCGGATTCTCATGAATGCCGCCATCAATTCTAGCTTATACCACGAAGATTTTGATTAAGGAATCCAAGAGATATGCGCCCAGTCTAAGGTAGAACGGAAGTGGTTGTCAGTCACGCGTTCATAGGTGAGAATGATGATGAGTGTCACGGATCATCACATTTGGTGAAGTGCAACGAATATCTTAGAACAGGAATAAACTGAATTGAATAGAAAATAGTAGTAATTGCATTAAAACATGAGGTACACCAGAGCTCCACATCCTTAATCTATGGTGTGTAGAAACTCCATCGTTGAAAATACATAAGTGATGAAGGTCCAGGCATGGCCGAATGGCAAGCCCCCATGAATGATCAATAGTCTCCTAAGATGAATAATGGAATAAAACTGAGACCAAATATGTCTAATACAATAGTAAAATGTCCTATTTATACTAGACTAGCTATTAGGGTTTACAGAAGTAAGTAATTGATACAGAAATCCACTACCGGGGCCCACTTGGTGTGTGCTTGGGTTGAGCTTGAGCTTTACACATGCAGAGGCTTCTTTTGGAGTTGAACGCCAAGTTGTAACGTGTTTCTGGCATTCAACTCTGGTTCGTGACGTGTTTCTGGCGTTTGACTCCAGAATGCAGCATGGAACTGGCGTTGGGCGCCAGTTTGCATCGTCTAATCTCAAATAAAGTATGAACTATTATATATGGCTGGAAAGCTCTGGATGTCTACTTTCTAACGCCATTAAGATCGCGCCATTTAGAGTTCTGTAGCTCTAGAAAATCCATTTCGAGTGCAAGGAGGTCAGAATCCAACAACATCAGCAGTCCTTTGTCAGCCTTTTATCAGAGTTTTTCTCAGGTCCCTCAATTTCAGCCAGAAAATACCTGAAATCACAGAAAAACACACAAACTCATAGTAAAGTCTAGAAATGTGAATTTAGCATAAAAACTAATGAAAACATCCCTAAAAGTAGCTAGATCCTACTAAAAACTACTTAAAAATAATGCCAAAAAGCGTATAAATTATCTGCTCATCACAACACCAAACTTAAATTGTTGCTTGTCCCCAAGCAACTAAAAATCAATTAGGATAAAAAGAAGAGAATATACTATAAAGCTCAAAATATCAATGAATATTAATTCTAATTAGATGAGTGGGACTTGTAGCTTTTTGCTTCTGAACAGTTTTGGCATCTCACTTTATCCTTTGAAGTTTAGAATGATTGGCATCTCTAGGAACTTAGAATTTTAGATAGTGTTATTGATTCTCCTAGTTAAGTTTGTTGATTCTTGAACATAGCTACTTTTATGAGTCTTGGCCTTGGCCCTAAGCACTTTGTTT
>NC_029773.3:60080482-60109972 GCF_000817695.3 Arachis duranensis
CTCCCTCATTGCTCTTTGATCTTCTCTAATCTCATGGAGAATGATGGAGTGCCTTGATGTTCCACCCTTAGTTGGTATATGTTATAACTCAAGTCTTCTAGAGAAGTGTTGAGTTGTTCCCAATAGTTGTTGGGAGGAAAGTGCATCCCTTGAGGCATCTCCGAGATTCCTTGGTGATGAGCTTCCTCATGCATCTCTTGGGATCCATGAGTGGGCTCTCTTGTTTGCTCCATCCTTTTCTTAGTGATGGGCTTGTCCTCTTCAATGGGAATGTCTCCTTCTATGATGACTTCAGCTGAGTAACATAGATGGCAAATAAGATGAGGAAAAGCTAGCCTTGCCAAGGTAGAGGGCTTTTCGGCTATTTTATAGAATTCAAGGGAGAAAACTTCATGAAAGATGACTTCATGAACTTTTACTTCCTCTCCAATCATGATGCTATGGATCATGATGGCCCGATCCACAGTAACTTCGAATCGGTTGCTAGTGGAGATGATGGAGCATTGGATGAACTCCAACCATCCTCTAGCCACAGGCTTGAGGTCCAGTCTTCTTAATTGAACCGGCTTGCCTTTGGAGTCTCTTTTCCATTGAGCTCCTTCAACACATATGTCCATAAGGACTTGGTCCAACCTTTGATCAAAGTTGACACTTCTTGTGTAGGGGCGTGCATCTCCTTGCATCATGGGCAAGTTAAATGCCAACCTTACATTTTCTGGACTGAAATCTAAGTATTTCCCCCGAGCCATTGTAAGATAATTCTTTGGATTCGGGTTCACACTTTGATCATGGTTCCTAGTGATCCATGCATTGGCATAGAACTCTTGAACCATTAAGATTCTGAATTGTTGAATGGGGTTGGTCAGAACTTTCCAACCTCTTCTTTGGATCTCATGTCGGATCTCCGGATACTCATTTTTCTTGAGTTTGAAAGGGACCTCAGGGATCACCTTCTTCTTGGCCACAACATCATAGAAGTGGTCTTGATGGGCTTTAGAGATGAATCTCTCCATCTCCCATGACTCGGAGGTGGAAGTTTTTGTCTTTTCTTTCCCTTTTCTAGAGGTTTCTCCGGCCTTAGGTGCCTTAGGTGATTATGGAAAAACAAAAAAAAGTTTATGCTTTTACCACACCAAACTTAGAATATTGCTCGTCCTCGAGTAAGAGAAGAAAGAATAGATGAAGAAGAAGAAGATATGGAGGAGAGGGAGAGAGAGTTGTATTTCGGCCAAGGAGGAGAAGAGAGGGTTGTGTTGTGTGAAAATGAAGAAGAATAGATGGTTTTATATAGTGGAGGGGGAGGGGTTAAGGTTCGGCCATATTGGGTGGGTTTGGGTGGGAAAGGAATTTTGAATTTTGAAGGTAGGTGGGGTTTATGGGGAAGAGTGGAAGGATGTGAGTGGTGAAGAGGTGATGGAAAAGAGAGATTGAGGTGATTGGTGAAGGATTTTGGGGAAGAGTGTTATTGGATTGTGTGAAGAGGAGAGAAGGTGAGTTGAGGTAGGTGGGAATCCTGTGGGGTCCACAGATCCTGAGATGATCTTGTGGGGTCCACAGATTCTGAGGTGTCAAGGATTTACATCCCTGCACTAATGAGGCGTGTAAAACACCCTTTGCATGCAATCCTAGCGTTCAACACCAGATTGATGCTTGTTTCTGGCGTTGAACGCCAGCTTCATGCTTGTTTTGGGCGTTCAACGCCCATTTGCAGCATGTTTCTGGCGTTGAACGCCAGTTCCATGCTTGTTTCTAGCATCCGGCGCCAGCTCTCCTCAGGGTGTTTTCCTGGCGTTTAAACGCCAGGATGTTGCTTGTTTTTGGCATTGAACGCCATCCAGATGCTCCTTACTAGCGTTTAAACGCCAGTAACCCCTTCCTCCAGGGTGTGCTTTTTCTTCTGCTGTTTTTGATCCTGTTTTTAATTTTAATATTTATTTTGTGATTCCACATGATCATGAACCTAATAAAACATAAAAGAACAATAAAAGAAAAATAAAATAAGATAAATAAAAATTGGGTTGCCTCCCAATAAGCGCTTCTTTAATGTCACTAGCTTAACAGTGGGCTCTCATGGAACCTCAAAGGTGATCAGGTCAATGTTGTAGACTCCCAACACCAAACTTAGAGTTTGAATATGAGGATTCAACACCAAACTTAGAGTTTGGCTGTGGCCTCCCAACACCAAACTTAGAGTTTGATTGTGGGGGCTCTGTTTGACTCTGTACTGAGAGAAGCTTTTCATGCTTCCTCTCCATTGTTAAAGAAGAACGCCCTTGGGTCTTAAACACAAGGTAGTCCCCATTCAATTGAAGGACTAATTATCCTCTGTTAACATCTATCACAGCTCCTGTTGTGGCTAGGAAAGGTCTTCCAAGGATGATGCATTCATCCTCCTCCTTCCTAGTGTCTAAGATTATGAAATCAGCAGGGATGTAAAGGCCTTCAACCTTTACCAACACGTCCTCTACCAATCCATAAGCTTGTCTTACTGACTTGTCTGCCATTTACAATGAGAATATGGCAGGCTGTACCTCAATGATCCCCAGCTTCTCCATTACAGAGAATGGCATAAGATTTATGCCTGACCCTAAGTCACACATAGCCTTTTCAAAGGTCATGGTACCTATGGTACAGGGTATTAAGAATTTACCAGGATCTTGTTTCTTTTGAAGTAAAGTTTGCTGAACCCATGTATCTAGTTCACCAATGAGCAAGGGAGGTTCACCTTCCCAAGTCTCATTACCAAACAACTTGGCATTCAGCTTCATGATCGCTTCTAGATATTGAGCAACTTGCTCTCCAGTTACATCTTCATCCTCTTCAGAGGAAGAATAGTTTTTAGAGCTTATGAATGGTAGAAGAAGGTTTAATGTGATCTCTATGGTCTCTATATGACCTTCAGATTCCTTTAAGTCCTCAATAAGGAACTCCTTCTTGCTTGAGAGACGTCCCCTGAGGTCTTCCTCATTGGGATTCACGTCCTCTCCTTCCTTTCTAGGTTCGGCCATGTTGATTATGTCAATGGCCTTGCACTCTCTTTTTGGATTCTCTTCAGTATTGCTTGGGAGAGTACTAGGAGGAGTTTCAGTGACTTTCTTACTCAGCTGGCCCACTTTTGCCTCCAAATTTCTGATGGAGGACCTTGTTTCACTCATGAAACTTAAAGTGGCCTTAGACAGATCAGAGACTATGTTTGCTAAGTTAGAGGTGCTCTGCTCAGTAGTCTCTGTCTGTTGCTGAGAAGATGATGGAAAAGATTTGCTATTGCTAAACTTGTTTCTTCCACCATTATTAAAGCCTTATTGAGGCTTTTGTTGATCATTCCATGAGAAATTTGGATGATTTCTCCATGAGGGATTATAGGTGTTGCCAAAGGCTTCTCCCATGTAATTTACCTCTGCCATTGTAGGGTTTTCAGGATCATAGGCCTCTTCTTTAGAAGATACTTCTTTAGTGCTGTTGGATGCATTTTGCCATCCATTCAGACTTTGAGAAATCATGTTGACTTGCTGAGTCAACATTTTGTTCTGAGCCAATATGGCATTCAGAGCATCAATTTCAAGAACTCCTTTCCTCTGAGGCATCCCATTATTCACAGAATTCTTCTCAGAAGTGTATATGAACTGGTTATTTGTAACCATGTCAATAGGTTCTTGAGCTTCTGCAGGCGTTTTCTTTAAGTAAATGGATCCACCTACAGAATGGTCCAGTGACATCTTAGAGAACTCATACAGACCATAATAGAATATATCTATCATGGTCCACTCTAAAAACATGTCAGAAGGACACTTTTTGGTCATCTGCTTGTATCTTTCCCAAGCTTCATAGAGGGATTCACCATCTTTTTGTTTGAAGGTCTGAACATCCACTCTAAGCTTGCTCAGCTTTTGAGGAGGAAAGAATTTAACCAAGAAGGCCGTGACTAGCTTATCCCAAGAGTTTAGGCTATCCTTAGGTTGTGAGTCCAACCATGTTCTAGCTCTGTCTCTTACAGCAAAAGGGAAAAGCATGAGCCTGTAGATTTTAGGTTCTACTCCATTAGTCTTAACAGTCTCACAGATCTGCAAGAACTCAGTTAAAAACTGGTAGGGATCTTCTGATGAAAGTCCATGAAACTTGCAGTTTTGTTGCATTAGAGCAACTAGTTGAGGTTTCAGCTCAAAATTGTTTGCTCCAATGGCAGGGATTGAGATGCTTCTTCCATCAAACTTGGAAGTAGGTGTAGTATAATCACCAAGCATCCTCCTTGCATTATTGTTGTTGGGCTCGGCTGCCATATCCTTTTCTTGTTCGAAAATTTCAGTAAGGCTGTCTCTGGATTGTTGTAATTTAGCTTCTCTTAGTTTCCTCTTCAAAGTCCTTTCAGGTTCAGGATCAGCTTCAACAAGAATTCCTTTTTCCTTGTTCCTGCTCATATGAGAAAGAAAAGAACAGAGAAGGAAGAGGAATCCTCTATGTCACAGTATAGAGATTCCTTTATGTTAGTAGAAGAAGAAAGGAATAGAAGAAGGAGAAGAGTTAAGAATCCAAACACAAGGGTGAAGATAGGTTCAGATTCTTGAGATGAAGAGAAGTGTTAGTAAATAAATAAATAGAAGAAGATGAGAGGGGGAGAATTCGAAAATTAATTTTGAAAAGGAGTTAATGATTTTCGAAAATTAAAGGGGAAATAAAATTAAAATTAAAATTTAAAACAATTAATTAATTAAAAAGAATTTTTGAAAAAGAGGGAGGTATTTTCGAAAATTAGAAAGAGAAAAGTTGTTAGGTGGTTTTGAAAAAGATAAGAAATAAACAAAAAGCCAAATAGTTAATTGAAAAAGATTTGAAAGTTAATTTTGAAAAGATAAGAAGTTAGAAAAGACTTTTTTTTGAAATCAAATTTTTGAAAAAGATATAATTTTAAAAGATATGATAAAAAAGATATGATTAAAAAGATTTAATTTTTAAAATTAAAATTGATTAGTTGACTAACAAGAAACTAAAAGATATGATTCTAGAATTTAAAGATTGAACCTTTCTTAACAAGAAAGTAACAAACTTCAAATTTTTGAATCAATCATATTACTTGTTAGCATAATTTTCGAAAATAAAGATAAAATTAAGAAAAAGATTTTTGAAAAATATTTAAAAAATTTTCGAAAATTAATAAGAAAAATGAAAAAGATTTGATTTTTGAAAAAAGTTTTGAAAAGATAAGATTTTTAAAATTGAAAATTTGACTTGACTTATAAGAAATAGCTAAGTTTTAAAAATTTTTTACTAAGTCAACACAAATTTTCGAAAATTATGAGAAAATTAAGGAAAATATATTTTTTGATTTTTTTGAATTTTTAATGATGAGAGAGAAAAACACAAATATGACCCAAAATATGAAAATTTTGGATCAAACACATAATGCATGCAAGAACACTATGAATGTCAAGATGAACACCAAGAACACTTTGAAGATCAAGATGAACATCAAGAATATATTTTTGAAAAAAAATTTTTTTGATGCAAAGAAAACATGCAAGACACCAAACTTAAAAATCTTTAAGGCTTAGACACTATGAATGCAAAAATGCACATGAAAAACAATAAAAGACACAAAACAAGAAAACATCAAGATCAAACAAGAAGACTTACTAAGAACAACTTGAAGATCATGAAGAACACTATGAATGCATGAATTTTCGAAAAATACAAGAACAAGATGAATATGCAATTGACACCAAACTTAAAACATGACACAAGACTCAAACAAGAAATACAAAATATTTTTGATTTTTTTCGATTTTATAATTTTTTTGGATTTTATTTTATATTTTTCGAAAAACATATAGGAAAAAGAAAATAAGAAATTCAAAATTTTTAAGAAGAATTCCAGGAATCTTTCAATGTTAGCTTAAAGCCCCAATCCAAGGGTTGGACATGGCTTAATAGCCAACCAGCTTTAGGATGGCATTACATGCATTGAGGTGATTAGTTGAAGTCTCATTCCAAAAGGATTTGGATACGGCTTTACAGCCAGCCAGGCTTCAACATGTTATATAAAACTCTAGAATTCATTTTTAAAAATTTAGAATAATCTTCGAAAACAGATGAGAAATTTTGAAAAATATTTTTTTGAAAATATTTTGAAAAGAAAATAAAAAGAAAATTACCTAATCTGAGCAACAAGATGAACCGTTAGTTGTCCAAACTCGAACAATTCCTGGCAACGGCGCCAAAAACTTGGTGCACAAAATTGTGATCTCTAATAATGGCATTCAACTTGGTATGCGCGTTTATAACTCAGCACTTTCTTTACAACCTCGCACAACTAACCAGCAAGTGCACTGGGTCGTCCAAGTAATAAACCTTACGTGAGTAAGGGTCGATCCCACGGAGATTGTTGGTATGAAGCAAGCTATGGTCATCTTGCAAATCTCAGTTAGGCGAATAATAAATGGTTATGGAGTTTTCGAATAATAATAATAAATAAACAGAAAATAAGATAGAAATACTTATGCAAATCATTGATGGAAATTTCAGATAGGCGTATGAAGATATTGTATTCCTTCTGAATCTCTGCCTTCCTACTACCTTCATCCAATCCTTCCTACTCCTTTCCATGGCAAGCTGTATGTAGGGCATCACCATTGTTAATGGCTACATCCCATCCGCTCAGTGAAAATGGTCCAAATACTCTGTCACAGCACAGCTAATCATCTGTCGGTTCTCGATCATGCTGGAATAGAATCCATTGATTCTTTTGCGTTTGTCATCACGCCCAACAATCGCGAGTTTGAAGCTTGTCACAGTCAGTCAATCCTTGAATCCTACTCAGAATACCATAGACAAGGTTTAGACTTTCCGGATTCTCATGAATGCCGCCATCAATTCTAGCTTATACCACGAAGATTTTGATTAAGGAATCCAAGAGATATGCGCCCGGTCTAAGGTAGAATGGAAGTGGTTGTCAGTCACGCGTTCATAGGTGAGAATGATGATGAGTGTCACGGATCATCACATTTGGTGAAGTGCAATGAATATCTTAGAACAGGAATAAACTGAATTGAATAGAAAATAGTAGTAATTGCATTAAAACTTGAGGTACAGCAGAGCTCCACATCCTTAATCTATGGTGTGTAGAAACTCCACCGTTGAAAATACATAAGTGATGAAGGTCCAGGCATGGCCGAATGGCCAGCCCCCATGAATGATCAATAGTCTCCTAAGATGAATAATGGAATAAAACTGAGACCAAATATGTCTAATACAATAGTAAAATGTCCTATTTATACTAGACTAGCTACTAGGGTTTACAGAAGTAAGTAATTGATACAGAAATCCACTTCCGGGGCCCACTTGGTGTGTGCTTGGGCTGAGCTTGAGCTTTACACATGCAGAGGCTTCTTTTGGAGTTGAACGCCAAGTTGTAACGTGTTTCTGGCATTCAACTCTGGTTCGTGACGTGTTTCTGGCGTTTGACTCCAGAATGCAGCATGGAACTGGCATTGGACGCCAGTTTGCATAATCTAATCTCGAATAAAGTATAGACTATTATATATTTCTGGAAAGCTCTGGATGTCTACTTTACAAAGCCGTTAAGGGCGTGCCATTTGGAGTTCTGTAGCTTCAGAAAATCTATTTCGAGTGCAGGGAGGTCAGAATCCAACAGCATCAGCAGTCCTTTTTCAGCCTTTTATCAGAGTTTTGCTCAGGTCCCTCAATTTCAGCCAGAAAATACCCGAAATCACAGAAAAATACACAAACTCATAGTAAAGTCCAGAAATGTAAATTTAGCATAAAAACTAATGAAAACATCCCTAAAAGTAGCTAGATCCTACTAAAAACTACTTAAAAATAATACAAAAAAGCGTATAAATTATCCGCTCATCATTTCCCATTTAAGAATATTTGGGTGTGAGATATATGTTCCCATTGCACCACCTTCTCACACCAAAATGGGACTGATGGAAGGAAAAATGCCGGTTAAGATTTCCTAAAAAGAATATTTTCTAAACTACGTTGTGAGTACAGTCTTAACGGACGAGAATTCCTCTATCAATTTAAAAGTGTGTCACAATTAAAAATAAATAACCGGGAGTAGAATTATGGGCCGTTTCCCAAAGAGTTGACACAATGATGCAAGTTATTGGTAAGAATTTTTCTAAATATTTTTTAGGTTGAGAATGGAAAAATAAATAAATAGAAATTAACGCAATGATCAAATAACAAGAGATGTTATGTATTTAAAATAAAAAGCCTTGGTTAGGGGAGATAATTGGGCTTTCTATCCTTGTTGTTTTTCCCAAGTATGATAATAAAGATTCATTGCTTTCACATGACGCTTTGTCACGCGTACGCGTCGCCCACGCGTACGCATCACTACACCTTCCGCTTGGCCACTCGTACGCGTCGCCCCACGCGTGCGCATCGCTGCTTGCCTCTAAAATCCTTAATTCCTTGTATTCCTTCCACTTTTGTATGCTTCTTTTCCATCCTCTAAGCCATTCCTGTCCTATAAAACCTGAAAACACTTAACACCAATGTTCTGAAAACCGGAGCGGACCGACCGGTTCGACCGGTTCAACCGTGAACCGGAGACATAAACAGTTTGGTCTGATGCCTAAATTCGGAATTTATAAAATTAGATATAAACCATTAAACCAGCCAAAAACTAGCCGGTCAAATCGGAACCGGAACCGCCCGGTTTGAATAAAACGGCGCCGTTTCGCGCTTAAGGGGAGAAACAAAACGCCCTTCACCATCTCCTTCTTTATTCCTTCTAGCAGAAGTACAGAACACGCTCAGCCTCAACCAGGGAAAAACCCTAGCCACCACCACCGCGCAGAGAGGACCCGTGTTTGCCGCCGTCCGTTGTAGTCAGGGGCTTGTTTCCTTGAGTCTTCGTGCGTCACAGTCAGGGGAGTTCTCCAAGTTTTTGAACTGTTCACAGTAACCAGTCACAGGCGCACTGCTTCTTTCTTGAGCTCGGCCGCCGTCGTGTTGTCGCTGTTGTTTGTCGCTGTTGTTTGTTGCCATCTATAGCAGTCAGGGGTTTATCACCAAGGAGTCTCCCTTCGTCTGTTGGCGTTATCCAAGTCAAACCCCTCGTTCGCTATCTTCTTCTTCGCTCGGCGCCCATCCTCCATCAGATTCGTCCTGCTTGCCATCGTCTTGTCACCGTCACCCTCTCGAAAGTCAGTGGCTTTGGTGTGCCCTTGTTCTTCGTTTTTTGTTTTATTATGTGACTCTCTGTTCTGAAATCAACAAATCATTCAATGATGATAGGGTTTTGTGTTTCTGTTGAAATCATTGATTTTCTCTGGCTTTGGCTTTCTGCTGTGGCTTCTAGCTTCTGGTGTGCTGTTGTGTGTTTTGTGGCTCCACTGTGCTACTGCTGCTGCGTTGTGTTTTTGTTGAAATCATAAAACAATTAATAGCAAAATTTCCAATATACAATAGAAACCATAAACGATTTTCTATTATGTTTTTGTTGCTGTAATTTGAATTTGTTGCTGAATTTGTTGCTTCCCAGTCACATAATTAGAACAGAATGCTCATTCAGTGCTTGGTTGATTGGCTTTGCTTTCTGATTGTATTTGATGATAAATTTTAAATTGATAGCTTTTAAATTTTAAATTTGCACTGCCTATGTTACTGATTCATTGTTCCTTCAATGCTTTTTATTGTTATTAATGATTGTGATGAGCTTTGTTAAAATTGGGTTGAAAACTGTTGAATCTTTCTCCATTTTTCATTGTTCTTAGATTCTGTGAATAATAACATGCCTGTCGATCCTCGTATTTTTATTGTGATTACTGATTTACTGATTTGAGGTTAGTGGAAAGTTGAGTCTGTGTTACTCTGTTTTCAGGGATTTCAGGTTGAATTTCCGAGGTTGGTGGAAATGGAAGCTCTGACATTTTTGTCAAGCTGAATATGCAACCCTCTGCACCAAATTGTGGGAGACATTAATAGGCAAGTGGGGCTGCACCAATTAGATTCAATACATCTAATGTGATCAAGTGGAAGGAAGCAAAAATGCAAAACAAAACCAGGGGTTGCAAAATATAAAAATAAATTGAAGGTAACTGGTATACATTTAGTTTGATCAATGCTGATTTACTGATTTACTAATTACTGATCTACTGATTTGAGGTTAGTGGAAAGTTGAGTCTGTGTTACTCTTTCAGGGATTTGAGGTTGAATTTGTGATTTTTGATTTCTTGGGTCTTTTGTAATGCTGTTGATTTGAGTTTGGAATTTGTGGTTATTGATTAGTGACTTGTTAAGCTACTGTTGTTAACTTGTTATGCACTTATACTGCTGTTTTGTTATGGAATTATGGCACTGAGTGTTTTAAATTTTGAATTTGTGATAAGTGATTTGTGATTTGTGATTAGTGATTTTGTTATGCTGCTATTTTGAATTAATTTAGGGGTGATTATTTGTTATGCTACTGTTTTGAATTAATTTAGGAGTGATTAATGATTATTTCTAATTGTGTTGTTGCTGTTTGCACCATTGCTCTTTTCACTATTTAACTTTGTATTTTGATAAGATCATATGGATTTGTTGACATTTCATATAATATTTTAAATTTGGAAGATATTTAAGATTTATATTAGACTATAATTATATTTTATGATGTTTATATATAATTTATTTATTATTTTATTCTGAAACGGTTTTTCCGGTTGAACCACCGGTTGAACCGGTTGGACCAATGAACCAGTGAACCAATAGCTAGAGCGGTTTGATGATCGGTCCGATTTTCTGATCCTTACTTAAGACACACATCACGGCATCGAATGGTAATAAAGGAGAATTGAAAATTAGCAATTTTAAGGCCTAGGAAGCACGTTTTCAATCATAGCACAAAATTAGGAAGAATTTGTAAAACCATGCAGTTTATATGAATAAGCGTATGAGTGATTGAAAAAAATCCACTCAATTTAGTACAAGATAAACTATAAAATAGTGGTTTATCAATCTTCCCACACTTAAACATTAGCATGTCCTCATACTAAGCTCAAGGAAACCAAAAGAGTGAAGGGGAAATGTGAGACTTATGCAATGCAACCTATCTATATGAATGCAATTACATGCTAAAATGCTTCTACCTACTTGGTCAAAAGTAAAAAAATTCTCCATGACAAACATAAACTAGATTCCACTAATTCAAATCGCAAAATAAAGTACAAGTAAATTTGTAAGAAGAAAGCTCATGAAAGCCGGGAACAAAGAATCGAGCATCGAACCCTCACTGGAAGTGTATACACTCTAATCATTCTAGTGTTTGAGGGTCGAATCTCTTAGATCTCTACTAATCTTGCTTTCTAAGGCTTGCTTTTCTTCTACCAATCAACATAATTTAATGCACAAATACACCTATCAAGTGGTCTTTTCAAGGGTTGTAATGGGGTTAGGGTCAAGGTAGGAATGTATTTGGTTAAGTGGACTAAAATCCGAATCCTTAATTAACCTAAACTTCCCACCTAACTTAAGACATTCCATATTATCACAATGCAAAGCCTAGCCACCCAGTAACTATGTTTTCTCAAATCCATGCACCTTGATGTCTTTTGATTACAAATCATATGCATTAATTTAATTATTTCACTTGGGGCACTTTGTCCCCTTTTTATTGCTTCCTCCTCTCTTTTTTTTTCTTTTCTTCTTTTTTTTTTTATTTTGATATGCATAAAGGAGGTAGTGCATATGATTGGAGTGTTAGATGCATGAACAAGTGCCCAACTGTTTTCACATTTTCATATAAGAATATAAAAACACCCAATTTCCTAAACATATATTCCCCAATTCAATTTTTCCACACTTAATTCATGTACACTTCACTAGTCTAAAATAATCAAGGATTCAAATTAAGGACATTTATTGTTTTACGCTTAGAGCTAATGATGTGCTAAAATAAAGAATAAATGGGGTGAAATGGCTCAACATTGGTTTGCAAGGGAAATGAGAGGGTATGGCTATATGGATATGTGAGCTAAGTGAAACAAGGCCTCAATCATATAAGTATATGCATACATCAAACCATGGAAATATAGAATCAAGCAAGATATAGATCACAATTTTAGAGAGAACAACACACACCAACATAAAACATTGGTTGATAAAATACAACCAATCAAATAGGTTCAAAGTCTCACTGGTTTTGTGTGTTCGAACTCTAAAACCATGTTCCAAATTAAAAATCTTAGAACAAGTTTAACAAAAATTTTAATTCAAATTAGTGAAACGCTATAAAATAGTGTCTTGAAAAAAAATTTATCACTTCAACCAAGTAATACCTAAATTCAAGCAACTACTACTCATGCAAGTTATCCTATCTAACAAAAGAAAAATAAAATATTGGTGTTGAGAGAGAGAGAGAGATGTTACCTTCGGAAGTCAGTTACCGACCTCCCCACACTTAAGGCTTGGCACGATCCTCCATGCCATAAGTGATGAGCAAAGTGGGTTGGGATCATCACTTCCACTGTCCGGTGCATCATGGCTCTCCATGCTGTCATTAAAGTAGAGTCTGGGGTATCGGTCTTTTCCGGAGTTGGTGAGTACTAACAACAAGCTCCTTCAAGTAGTTGTATTGGCGCTTGTTGTGGCGCTCTATATGCTCAATCTGTTGGCCTTACCGGTCTAACCTCTCAAGGATCTCAAGTAGCAACTGATCGGTGGGTGGTGGTGCTTGTGGTGTGGATGGTTGAGTGGAAGATGAAGGGGCGTCGAAGGACGGGCCTTCCTTTCGGCTCACAAATGGTGCTAGAGGTCTGATAAACTTCCCGTTCGGGACAAATTCATCATCCTTAGGAATCATAACCCTCGTATCCCCAACCCGATATGAGACTCCCACTGCAAATACCAAATCTGTAACCAATGCAGGAAAAGCTATGTTGCCCGCGATTTGCACCTGCCCATAGCCTGTCAGATGAGTCATGGCAAGTGGAGAGGTTGCTCTGTGAGAATGCACCAGACGAGAACGGCCATGTCAGCAGTGAAAGTGGACTCATGAGTGCTCAAAAAGATGTAGTGGGACATGATCTGTGTCCACATGCGAGCCTCCAAGGTGAGTGCTTGGGCAGAGATGCTCTTGGGTCGAGTCTGATGTTGCCCATAGATCTAATTGCTGTTAGGTTGGGCAACGACTCTAAGGATGCTGTCCCTATCAAATTGATATATTTGGCACTCAAGCTGGGCCTCTTAATAGGTATCCAACCCCTCCAGGCTGGGTAAGAGGTCAAGTACTCTCTGAATGGCATCTTCCGAGACAGGGACTTGCTTTTAGCGAACATAGACAGACTGTAGGGTAGGCGAGTGATAGTTGGAGTAGAATTCAACTACCCAAGAGAGATTGGCTTCCCGTGGTTACCTCCTTAAGAATCCCTACTGTCTCTTTTCAATGCGGCGCACCACAAAGTCAACGAAGTACGCTGGAAGAATGAGGAGGTGCTCATTATGGTAGTTTCTCTCTGCTAAGACGGGGAACATCTACTTACAATAACGGTTAGTGAACCGTGCGGAGTTCCGTGCGGTAAATACCTTCTCCGCTTCATCAACTCGGATGGTCCTCTTCACCCGCTTAGTAGGTGGCTTGACCCTTGTGGATGGTTGCGCGTTAGCCGGTGCTCTTTTAGTTTCCTTCTTTCCCGGTGTCTTGTCAGAAGCCTTCTCTTTTCCTCTCTTGATGGCCATCCTGAAGAAGGAAGAAAGAGAAGGAATGTCAAATTTAAATAGCTAAAAACTGGAAGGAAGAAAGTCCATGTGATAATGAATGCCAAAGAAAAAGATAGTAACTTAAATACATGGTAGTTACAACATGCAAGTAAGATATCAAGTAAAATCAGGAAGGCATATCATAACAACTAGATGCAAGAGGGATAAAAGCATGCAATTAACAAGCATGAGAAGAATAGCTCAAGCATCAATATCACAATAATAGTCACATGCAATAAAATAGTGAGCACTGTTATGATGACAATTAATGAATAATAAACTCAATACACATGGATTGCAAGGATTGTGAAAAAGAGGAATTTTTTTCATTTATAAAATAAAAAATTATTATTTCCCCCAACAAAATTTTTGGACTTTAATTTCTCAAATACGATTTTTTTTAGCATTTAAGCAAGTTCGCTGGACCCCCGGTGAACTCTATAAAAATTGGCAAGTTCGCCTAACCCCGGCGAACTCTGTAAATTTTATAGAGTTCGCCTAACCCCTGATGAACTCCCTCTTAAGTTTTTTGAAATTCGTATTTTAATCCATTATCATCATCTTCAAATAGTATATAGATCTACAAACAGTATATAGAAATACACAAAAATTCACGGACAACAAGCATGGCTTCTTCAAGAATTTTTTTAATTATAAATAAAAAAAGCCATATTTAACAATGACAACCATTGTTATCATATCTAAAAATACATAGGTACACTGGAATGAGCCATATTTAACAAAAAAAATTTTAATTATAAATTAAAAAATAATTATTTCCCATAATAATCCACTTCAAATATATCAGAAAGGAAAGTTTACAATTATTATCGTTTCCAGAGTACATAAGAGTACACAAAAAGTACACAGGATAACAATCCTTGTTATTTTTGGAAAATAGTTATTTTTTTTATTCTGGTGTACCTATGTATTTTTAGAGACGATAACAATGGTTGTTATTGTTAAATATGACTTATTTTTTTAATTTATAATTAATTTTTTTTTGAAGAAGCCATGCTTGTTGTCCGTATATTTTTGTGTATTTCTATGTACTGTTTGTAGATCTATATACTATTTAAAGATGATGATAATGGATTAAAATAATAATTTTTTTATTTTATAAATGAAAAAAAACCTGAAAAAGAGGCATTAAGGTGCGAGAATAAAATAGACAAATAATTTAAAATACCATGTGAGCTTTTTCACAAGCACTTGGTGTGCAAATTAAAAATAAGAAGTAAGGTAATCAATCCAAGTGTATATGAGACCCAAAATAAGATGCCAATTGTCAAAGCACACCTCATAACACAAACAAGCTAAGATATGGCAAAATAATCACCCAAATAAAATTTCAACACCAACATATAAAAAAAGCAAGATAAAAGAATGAAAAAAAATTACAAATAACAAATCTAATATGCAACTAAAAATAAATAAAATAGTCAAGTGTAAGAAATAAAAGAAGTATGAAAAAGTAGAAGAGAGGAAGAAAAGAGACCTTAAAAAATGAAAATAGGGGGATAAATGGGAGTAAGAATGAGAGAAGAGGAGTAGGAAGAGAAGAAGAAAAAGAAAGGAAATTGTGGCTGCCGGAGTTGGTGGTCTCCGGAGGTAGTCCGCCAGTGGGGGTGACAGAGGGGATGAGGAAAGAAGAAAGAAGGAAGAAAGAAAGAAGAAGAATAAAGAAGAATTAGGATTAGAGAGAGAAGAGAAGAGTGAAAGAAGAGAGGTCTGGGTGGCACGCTGAATTAAGTGACGCAATGCTTATGATGCGTGCACGTCGCCCACGTGTACGCGTGGGCTCTCGTCGTGCCAGACACATGACTCCAGCCTTATAGCAGCACAACTCTCTATTCAATGTACTTAGTTACACCGATTTTCAAATCACGCGTACGCGTCATTAACGTACACGTGTGGAACCACAAAATTGCTAATGATACGTATGCGTGGACCATGCGTACGCGTGGGGTGATTTGTGCGCCAGGCACCCCACCCGCATAGTTCCAGCGTAACTCTTTGTTCAGAGTGCATGAGAGCGAACCTCCACATGACGTGTGCGCGTCATTGACACTTACGCGTCAGATGCACTTTTTTTTAAAAAATAAAATGGAAATATGCTTAAGTAAAAATTAACAAAGACAAAGAATGAAATAAATAGAAGCACATAAATAAAATAGAATTATAAAAAAGGAAGATCATACCTTGGTGGGTTGCCTCCCACCCAACACTTTTCTTTAACGTCCTTAAGTTGGACGGTCCATAGGCTCATTCCTCTTCCTTTGCTGGATCCTTCAAGAGAAAGATCTCCACCTCCTTGTTGTTCTTCATGTTTGCACCATGATACAGCTTCAAATGGTGGCCATTGACTTTGAAGAAGGTAGGGCTTGAGGGATGACTTAGGTGGACAACTCCATACGGTTCCATCTTCTCTACCGTGTAGGGTCTATCCCACCTTGACCTCAACTTGTCCGGCATTAACCTCAACCATGAGTTGTAGAGAAGGACTTGATCCCCAACTCTAAACTCCCTTCTCTTGATGTTCCTGTCATGTACCGCCTTCATCTTTTCCTTGTAGAGCCTTGAATTCTCATACGCTTCTAGCCAAAGGCACTCCAATTCTTCTAGTTGCAACTTCCTCTCAATTCTGGCTCCTCCCAATCCTGAGTTGCACTCCTTCACAGCCTAGTAAGCTTTGTGTTCCACCTCTACCAGAAGGTGACAAGCCTTTCCGTAGACTAGGAGGAACGGACTCATGCCGATGGGTGTCTTGTAAGCTGTTCGATAAGCCCATAGCGCATCTGCAAGTCTAGTACTCCAATCCTTCCTGTGAGGTTTAACAATCTTCTCTAGTATGAGCTTGATCTCCCTATTAGACACCTCGGCTTGGCCATTCATTTGGGGATGGTAAGCCGTTGCCACCTTGTGAATGATGCTATGTTTCTTCAACAAACCTGTCATTCTTCTGTAACAAAAATTAGAGCCTTAATCACTCACGATTGCTTGTGGTGATCCAAAGCGACAAATAATATTATTCCTAACAAAAGAAACAACGTTAGAATTATTAGTACGGGTAGGAATTGCTTCCACCCATTTAGAAACATAATCAACAGCTAACAGAATATATAAGAAACCATTCGAGTTTGGAAATGGACCCATGAAGTTGATACTCCAAACATAAAAAATCTCACAAAATAACATTAATTGTTGCGGCATCTCATCCCTCTTAGATATATTTCCAAACCT
The DNA here is from genome assembly GCF_000817695.3 of Arachis duranensis. Taxonomy (NCBI): domain Eukaryota; kingdom Viridiplantae; phylum Streptophyta; class Magnoliopsida; order Fabales; family Fabaceae; genus Arachis; species Arachis duranensis. The sequence goes on from NC_029773.3 coordinate 60,097,430, forward strand.
TTGGTATTGGTGACAAGAGTCACAGAAAATATTAGGATCCTTAAAAAGTGTGGGCCACCAAAATCCGCAGTCTAAAATTTTTCTTGCAGTCCTTTGAGGACCAAAGTGTCCACCACTCTCAGAAGAGTGGCATGCCTCTAATATAGACTGGATTTTGGATTGTGGCACACACCTTCTAATTATTTGGTCAGCACCACATCTCCAAAAATATGGGTCATCCCATATGTAATATTTGGACTCGCCTTTAAGCTTGTCCTTTTGATGCTTAGAAAAATTTGGAGGAAAGGTATGACTAACCAAATAATTAGCTATGGGTGCATACCAAGGAACCACCTCAGATATTGCTTGCAAGCTATCAAGTGGAAATACATCATTGATAGGAGTGGAGTCACTTTTAATATATTCTAGGCGACTCAAATGGTCCGCCACTAAATTTTGGGAACCACTTCAATCTTTGATCTCTAAATCAAATTCTTGCAACAAAAATATCCAACGGATTAACCTCGGTTTAGACTCTTTCTTAGCTAACAAGTATTTCAAAGCCGCATGGTCTGAATATACTACCACTTTGGTTCTAAGTAAATAAGCTCAAAATTTATCTAAAGCAAAAATAATAGCTAACAATTCCTTCTCAGTGGTAGTATAATTAAACTGGGCACCATCTAAAGTTTTAAAAGCATAAGCAATAATGTATGGATCCTTACCTTTACGCTGAGCCAGCGCCGCTCCTACCGCATAGTTTGATGTGTCGCACATGATCTCAAATGGCCTACTCAAATCAGGCCCTCTCACAATAGGAGCTTGGGTCAAGGCAATCTTCAGCTTGTCAAATGCTTCCATGCAGTCCTTACTCAAGTCAAACTCCACGTCCTTCTGTAGCAGACAGGACTGGGGTAGTGCAACCTTACTAAAGTCCTAGATAAAATGTCGATAGAAACTTACATGACCAAGAAAAGAACAGACTTCTTTCATAGAGAAGGGATAAGGTACACTAGAAATAACATCTACCTTTGCAGGATCAACAGATATACCAGTATTAGAAACAACATGGCCTAGAACAATACCTTGCTTTACCATAAAATGACATTTTTCAAAATTAAACACAAGGTTTTTACTAGTACATCTTTCTAATACCCTAGATAGATTATCTAAGCAAAGGTCAAAGGAATCACCATACACACTAAAGTCATCCATAAAAACTTCCATACAATGCTCAAGGAGATCCGAGAAAATACTCATCATGCACCTTTGAAATGTAGCCGGTGCATTACATAAGCCAAAAGGCATTTTCTTATATGCATACGTTCCAAAGGGGCATGTAAAAGTTGTTTTCTCCTGATCTTTTGGAGCAATATGGATCTAAAAATAACCAGTATAACCATCTAATAAACAGTAGTGTGATTTACCTGACAGGCAATCAAGCATTTGATCGATGAAAGGTAATGTGTAGTGATCCTTGCGAGTGGCCAAATTCAAGCGCCTGTAGTCAATGCACACTCCCCGGCAACGGCGCCCAAAATTGATGGTAGGAAAAATGCCGGTTAAGATTTCCTGAAAAGAATATTTTCTAAACTGCATTGTGAGTGCAGTCTTAACCGACGAGAATTCCTCTATTAATTTAAAAGTGTGTCACAATTAAAAATAAATAACCAGGAGTAGAATCCCGGGTCGTTTCCCAAAGAGTTGACACAATGATGCAAGTTATTGGTTAGAATTTTTCTGAATATTTTTGAGGTTGAGAATGGAAAATAAATAAATAGAAATTAACGCAATGATCAAATAACAAAAGATATTATGTATTTGAAATAAAAAGCCTTGGTTAGGGGAGATAATTGGGTTTCTATCCTTGTTGTCTTTCCCAAATATGATAGTAAATGTTCATTAATTCCACTTATTTATCCTCTAACAATTAAAGGAACGTCAAGTGGTTGTCACTAATTCTGATTCACAAGTCCTAGTCACTTCATAGCGAAGAACTAGAGTTGGTGAATATTGAGTTAGCCAGCAACTCCCAATTACAGATCAACACTTGAGTATCCCAACTCAAGGGATCCCATAATCAACCCCTAAGCCAATTTGAGAGCTTTAAGTCATTAACATGAATGCCATTTTCATAAATATATAATAGGAATAAATAAAAGACATGGCAATTTTGAAAAATTAATTAAATCAAAATTTGCACGAACAATAATTAACTAGAATCAGACACGTACTAGAATTAAATATGAAAATAATTCATTGAATTAACAAATTCAAAAATAACAAAATCCAAACATGAATTCGAAGTAACTAAATGGAAAGACAAAAGAAGTAGTAGTAATAGAGAAGCAAACTATAACGACAATGTCTCCACTTGAAGGTAGTAGTAGCTCTCTCAAGATCCAAATCAATGTAAAACTACGAATATCCAAAAATCCTAGGAGAAGTAAGTGTTTTTCTCTCTATAATTCAAACTAAAACTAAAACTAAGTGAAAAAAATGGAAGTATGTCCGTCTCAGGTCTATCCCCTGCCTCTAGTCTGTGTTTTCAGGCTTGAAATTGGGTCCAAATCAGCCCAAAAATCATCCCCAGTGAGTTCTGTTAAGTGCAGCATGTGACGCTTTGTCACGCATACGCATCACTGCACCTTTCGCCTAGCCACGCGTATGCGTCACCCCACGCGTGCGCGTCACTACTCGCCTCTGAAATCCTTAATTCCTTGTGTTCCTTCCACTTTTGCATGCTTCTTTTCCATCCTCTAAGCCACTCCTACCCTATAAAACCTGAAAACACTTAACACACACATCAGAACATCGAATGGTAATAAAGGAGAATTAAAAATTAGCAATTTTAAGTCCTAGGAAGCACGTTTTCAATCATAGCACAAAATTAGGAAGGATTTGTAAACCCATGCAGTTTATATGAATAAGCGTATGACTGATTGAAAAAAATCCACTCAATTTAGTACAAGAAAAACCATAAAATATTTGTTTATCAGGGACCCCAAACAAAATTGAAAATATATGTTGGATATGATTCTCCTTCTATATTGAGGTATCTTGAGATACAAACTAGAGATGTGTTTAAAACCCGATTTGCAGATTGTCATTTTGATGAATCAGAATTTCCAACATTAGGAGAAGAGAATAAGCTTCCTGAAAAAGAACTTAATTGGAATGCATCATCCTTAATGCATTTATATCCTTGATCAGGGCGATGTGAACTAGAAGTTCAAAAGATTATACATTTGCAAAGAATAGAAAATGAATTGATGATGCATTTGCTGATATGAAAAGGATAATTAAATCCTATATACCGGTTGAAAATGCTCCAATTCGAATTGATGTTCCAGTCGGATACATTGTCACTGAAACAAATTTACGTTAGAAACGTGGTAGGCCTGTCGGTTCCAAAGAAAAAAAGAGGTAAATACTACTCCTATTGAAAAAGATAAAGACATAGTAAAGACACCTGCAGTTGTCCAAAATTCTGATATAGTTTTAACGTCAGAAGATGTTCAAGTACCTGAAAAATTATAAAAATGACGAGATCTCATTAAATTATGTCTTTACAGGAGAAAAATGGGATCAAAATAGACAATGGTCAATGAAATATTTACATATAATGTGGTATTAAATATCATGCATGAAAGCAACACTGCAAAGGAAACGGGAAATTGCAGCGGTTCTTGGAGCGATTTGTGGCGGCTTTTAGCCGCCGCGAAACGAGACTCCAGCGGTTCATTAAGCGTCGCCTATTAAGGGGTGGTTATACGATTTTGTGGCGGTTCTCATGAACCGCTGGCACAACTGTCGCAAAACCCAAAATTAGCGTTGCAATGTTTAGAGTCGGTTTAAAATCGCTGCTATCTGCCCAACAATGATCCACATGAATTGACTGGCGGTTTGAAATCGCTGCTATTTAACGGCCACTATTTTTTCAAATGTAATTGGCCTAAATGGACGCAAAAATACTCTATTGTACACTGGCAATCAACGCTCTTTTTTATTTGGTTGTACTAGTTTTTTTTAATCCTTCTTGTTAATATCCTGGGTCGACTTAGACGATCTAGGTCGGACGAAGACAAGAAATGGCCGACCTCTTATAAGGTTGGTCGTCACCGACCTCTTTCTAAAGAGCTCGGCCAAATCACTATAGAGGCCCAAACAAGCCCAAACAGAGGACGCAGCCCACTCTAACAGCGGCTAGCCTAAAAGATAAGATGACTTCACTCAAATATAAGGTAAGATAACTTATCTCAAGAAAGGTCACTCCCCACTACTATAAATACACTGCAGCACCCAGGTATAATTCATACTCTGATTCTACACAAAATCCTACATAAAGCACGTGCTAACTTAAGCTTCAGAGTCTCTTGCAGGTACCACCACCCTCCGGGGATGATGGATCAGCAGCACCCCTAACTCTATCAGGTCAGACACAGCACTGCCAGATCCAACAAGTCAGACATGACAGCTCCGACCGCCACAGCAGTAGATCTCGTCTGAGATCGACCTTCAGTTTCAGATAACCCTCGAAACATTGGCACCGTTTCCTGGGACTTGGAAGTCATTCCATCATCATGGCGGACAACCTTGACAACGACCACAATTCTGATTTGGAAAATAGGACCCCGCATAAGAACACGGACATCACACCGAAAGATGCACCTCAACAAAATGGAGACAAGCATTCTCCAAACACAGAAATTTTAGATGCCCTCCGAGAACAGCAAGAACGTCTCAAGTAGCTCGAACAAGAGGCCGAACACCAGCGCGAAGCCAAAAGAGATCTCCGGAGGGAAACAAGACGACGCCGAGAGTTAGAGGACAAGCTCCTAAAACTCGAGGCTGACCTTAAGACCAAAACCATTCGATCCAGTCATGAAGATAGCTCCCACAAAGATCAAGACCCATTCACCAAAGAGATCATGAAAGCTAAAGTCCCAAAGGACATCAAAGCTCCTGACATGACCCCATACGATGGTACATCAGATCCAAGCCATCATCTCAGCAATTTCAAAAGTAGGATGTATCTCACGGATGCCTCAGATGCAATCCGCTGTAAAGCTTTCCCGACCACCTGAACCAAAACAGCAATAAAGTGGTTCGACAGCTTGCTACTAAGGTCAATAGCAAGCTTCGATGACCTCGCCAAGGAGTCTCCGCAACTACATGGAAAGATTCAACAAGGCATGTCTAGACATACAAAGTCTACCAACAGAAGCAGCCATCATGGGTCTCATCAATGGCCTGCGAGAAGGACCTTTTAGCCACTCAATATCTAAGAAGCACCCAACATCTCTAAACAAGGTTCAAGAAAGGGCGGAAAAATACATCAACATGGAGGTGAACTCCTGATTGGGAGATAACTCAAAAACCGGATTCTCCTACCCACCTCGGGACAAGGATAAAGAATCCCGGAAGAAAGAAAACCAACCCATAAAAGGTATCTTAAAGAAAATAGCCTTAGCGAGAAGAATCCAGTCGAGTTATCCGAATTTGACCTCAAATATCAGGCTCGGACAGCTATCAAGTCTCAAAATCTGGCCGACTTCATCGCAGAGTACACCGACACCCCGGGCACCCCTATAGAGTGGAGCCTTTACGTGGATGGCTCCTCGAACAAAACCGGGAGTGGCGCAGGTGTCATTTTAGAGAGTGATCAGGGAACCCAAATCGAGCTATCACTAAAGTTCGAGTTCCCCGCCTCAAATAACCAAGCTGAGTATGAGGCCCTACTGGCTGGTTTGAAACTGGCCAGGGAAGTAGAAGCTCAAAAGCTCACTATTTTCAGCGATTCACAGGTAGTCATCTCACAAATAGATGGGAGCTACCAAGCTAAGGATTTCACCATGAAAAAATATCTGGACAAAACCAGAGAACAGCTCGGATAATTCGGGGAATATGAGGTTTGACATATACTTCGGGAACAGAATGCCCGAGCTGATGCACTTTCAAAACTAGCCAGCACCAAACCAGGGGCAATAATAGAAGCTTCATCCAAGAAACATTACAAAGTCCATCAATCTCGAAAGAAAAGGTCCTAACCATGTTAGGTCAAGGTCAAGGATGGATGGGACCCCCATAATCAACTACCTTAAGTTTGAGACACTTTCCACATATCAAAAGGAGGTAAAAAGGCTAGTATGAGAAGCACAGTACTATACCATAGTAGGCAACATCCTATATAGGAGAGGGATCTCAACACCTGTCCTAAAATGTGTGCCAACCTCTGACACTAGGGAAGTCCTGAAAGAAGTACATAGTGGTATGTGTGGTAACCACCTGGGGGCACGAGCGCTTTCTGAAAAGGTACTCTGAGCTGGTTTCTACTGGCCGACCTTACAAAGGGAGGCAACAGAGTTCGTAAAAAAGTGCCCACCATGTCAGAAACATGCCAATTTCCATGTGGAACCACCTGAAGAGCTCATCTGTGTTACATCACTTTGGCCATTTGCAAAGTGGGGGCTCGACCTTCTCGGACCTTTCCCCCAGGGTTCAGACAAGTCAAGTTCCTCATTGTAGGCATAAAGTGGATTGAAGCAGAGCCATTAGCGACTGCCACCGCCCAAAGAAGTCAGAAATTCCTATATAGAAACATTATCACAAGGTTTGGGGTTTCCTACTCCATCACCACAGATAATGGCACTCAGCTCACCGATATAGGTTTCAGGAACTTGGTAGCCGACCTAAAAATAAAGCACTAATTCACATCTGTAGAACACCCACAAGCCAACGGACAGGCAAAAACTGCCAATAAAGTCATACTGGCTGGGTTAAAGTAGAGACTACAGGATGCAAAGGGAGCCTGGGCTGAAGAGTTCCCGCAAGTACTATGGGCATATCGAACAACACCATACTCCACCACCGGAGAATCACCCTTCCGACTTGCTTATGGAATGGAGGCAATGATTCCAGTGGAGATAGAAGAAGGATCCCCCAAAATGATCCTCTACAATGAAGATGTCAATTCCCAAATTCAAAGGGAAGAGCTCGACCTCCTTCCAGAAGTCCGAGAAAGAGCTTGGATTAAAGAAGAGGCACTAAAGCGTCGAATGGCTTTAAGGTCGTTTAGGAGAGGGAAAGCTAGCAGCTAATTGGAAAGAACTATACCGAGTCACAGAAGTACTGGGGAAAGGTTACTACAGGGTGGCTGACCTCGAAGGGCGGGAGCTACCAAGGTCATGGCATGCCTGTAACCTAAGAAGGTACTATAGCTAGAAAATAATAAGGATCTTAGGTCAAGACACACTCTTTTTCTTAAAAAATGTTTTTTAATGAGGCGCCAGGCCGAGATCCAAGAAGCTGTCCAACCTAGAAGGGTAAGCACTAACATATACACACTCTTATCCATATCTTCATTTTTATTATTTGAATAAATTTTCAGATTCCCTAAAAAGTTTCCTACCAAGACGCATTAATCTAAGCTCATAAAATGCAAAAATTCATCGGCCGATTACAAAGAGGTCGGCAAGGTGAAAACCAAATTCATCGGCCAATTACTAAAGAAGTCGGCAAGGTGAACGCCAAATTCATCGTCCAATTACAAAGAGGTCGGCAAGGTGAAAGCGAGAGAAGCGGATTAATGTAAGAAGTTATGAAAGAAATTCATAAAAAGCGATCTGACGAGGTCTGACCAAAAATAACTTAAGAAGGCCTGAAAGAGAAGTCGGACCAATGAAAGGATCACTAAAAAGGGACCAAGACATCTCATAAAGGACACAGAAAGGCCAGGAATGCTTTACTGAAGGGTACGAAGTCTTGAAAAAAGACACTACTTAAAAAGTAAACGCATAAAGCAAAAATGGAGCTAAAAAGTTTTCCAAATAAACTAGAAAGAAAAGGTTCCTCCTGGGAACACTACTTAAAAAGTTGTTGGAATAAGACTAAAAAGCCTGGATGGTGAAGCCAGATAGGTTGAGATCAGCTAAAGGCGTGAGCCAAAGAAACAAACTCGAGAAGAGAACGAGTCAAAAGCCAAAAAGGTTGAAAATAACTTGAGGCTCAAAGACGCCTAGCTAAAAGGGGAACAACTCCGCTAAAAAAAGGCACGATGTCAAAACAAGGCTACAAAAGTCGTTCGAAACTAAAAAGGTTCTATGAACACTAAAACGTTATCGGACAAGTCGCTAAAAGCTCGGACACCAAGCCTCAAAGATCATTAGGCCTGACTCAATAAAGGGTTGACAAGTACCAACTCAAGGCAAGGCATGATCCAAAAGGCAAAAAGCGCTTCGCATTCAAAACACAAACGCGAAACTCACGAAGGAAGAACGGATCGGACCAAGATGCTTGAGCACGACTTCCCCAAAGAGATCGAAGCTCAGAAAGCACGATCTCATGGAAAGGTCTGAACTTAAGCAGCAGCACTGTTCATACCATGGGTCGACTTAGACGATCCAGGTCGGACGAAGACAAGAAACGGCTGACCTCTTATAAGGTTGATCGTCACCGACCTCTTTCTAAAGAGCTCGGCCAAATCACCATAGAGGCCCAAACAGGCCCAAACAGAAGGACGCAACCCACTCTAAAGGCGGCTGACCTAAAAGATAAGATGACTTCACTCAAAGATAAGATAAGATAACTTATCTCAAGAAAGGTCACTCTCCACTACTATAAATACACTGGAGCACCCAGGTATAACTCATACTCTGATTCTATACAAAATCCTGCATAAAGCACGTGCTAACTTAAGCATCGGAGTCTCTTGCTGGTACCGCCACCCTCTGGTGACGACAGATCAACAGCACCCCCAACTCCATCAGGTCGGACACAGCACCGCCAAATCCAACAAGTCAGACACGACAACTCCGACCGCCATAGTAGCAGATCTCGTCTGAGATCAACCTTCAGTTTTAGGTAACTGGTGGACGAAATTGTGATTCATTTGTTATTCCATTTTTGCAAAATTCATTGCTTTTCATTCCCTGGTAATGGCGCCAAAAACATGATGCCAATACCATGGTTCACAACTCCGTTCAACTTAACCAGCAAGTGTACTGGGTTGTCCAAGTAATAAACCTTACGCGAGTAAGGGTCGATCCCACAGAGATTGTTGGTATGAAGCAAGCTATGGTCACCTTGTAAATCTCAGTTAGGCAGATTAAATTGGTTTATGGATTTTCGAATATTAATAATAAAAAGGATAGAAATACTTATGTAAATCAATAGTGGGAATTTCAGATAGGTGTATGGAGTTGAAACTCTGCTTCACTACTCGCTCTTCCTTCAATCCTTCTTACTCCTTTCCATGGCAAGCTGTATGTAGGGCTTCACCATCATCGGTGGCTACTTTCAATCCTCTCGGGAAAATGGTCCTATGCACTGTCACTGCACGGCTAATCGTCTGGAGGCATCACCCATGGTTGATGGCTACATCCCGTCATCTCAGTGAAAACGTTCCTATGCTCTGTCACAGCACGGCTAATCATCTGTCGGTTCTCAATCAGGCTGGAATAGAATCCATTGATTCTTTTGCATTTGTCACTAACGCGCAGCCTTCAGGAGTTTGAAGCTCGTCACAGTCATTCAATACCGGAATCCTACTCGGAATACCACAGACAAGGTTAGACTTTCCGGATCCTCATGAATGCCGCCATCTATCTAGCTTATACCACGAAGATTCTGTTGGGGAATCTAAGAGATATGCGCCCGGCCTAAGGTAGAACGGAAGTGGTTGTCAGAATGAATATCTTGGAATAAGAATAAGAGAGATTTGAATAAAAGGGAATAGAATTGCATTAATACTTGAGGTACAGTAGAGCTCCACACCCTTAATCTATGGTGTGTAGAAACTCCACTGTTGAAAATACATAAGTAAGAGGTTCAGGCATGGCCGAATGGCCAGCCCCCAAAACGTGATCACCGGATTCAAAATACAATCCAGGATGATAATATGATAGTAAAAAGTTCTATTTATAATAAACTAGCTCATAGGGTTTACATGAGTAAGTAATTGATGCATAAATCCACTTCCGGGGCCCACTTGGTGTATGTTTGGGCTGAGCTTGATCTATCCACGAGCTGAGGCTTTTCTTGGAGTTGAACTCCGAGTTATGACGTGTTTTGGGCGTTCAACTCCGGATCATGACGTTTTTCTGGCGTTTAACTCAAGACAGCAGCATGTACTTGGCGTTCAACGCCAAGTTACGTCGTCAATTTCCGAATAAAGTATGGATTATTATATATTTCTGGAAAGCCCTGGATGTCTACTTTCCAACGCCGTTGAGATCGCGCCAATTGGAGTTCTGTAGCTCCAGAAAATCCATTTCGAGTGCAGAGAGGTCAGATTCCAACAGCATCAGCAGTCCTTTTGTTAGCCTTTTTTTCAGAGTTTTGCTCAAGTCCCTCAATTTCAGCCAGAATTTACCTGAAATCACAGAAAAACACAAAATCTCATAGTAAAGTCCAGAAATGTGAATTTAACATAAAAACTAATGAAAACATCCCTAAAAGTAGCTCAAACTTACTAAAAACTACCTAAAAATAATGCCAAAAAGCGTATAAATTATCCGCTCATCAGTAACCCTCGGAACACTTCTTAATATTAGTAAGTAAAATTATTTTATATACAGAAAATTAATTGATCGGTAGATGACAATAGCAAAACTATTAATTTATTTGATATAATTATCCAAAAATCAATAAAGTGTACTCCTTACTAAGAGTTGCATAATCAACACCAAAAAAGTGTACATTTGAAAGAAAGAAAGGTTCCACAATCCTAAGATCTAATTTCTAATCTGTTCTTCCACCGCACTCATCCATGCAGCAACGTCTGATGGTAGCTTCCCACCTTACTCTTGAAGTAGACATATCAAAGCACTCTCCATTGCCTGCAGCCTTACCTTCCCAGCTGCTACTTCATCCTCCACTGCCTGCCTTTTTGTCTTCTCGGCTGCTACTTTATCCTTCACTGCCTGTCTTTTTGTCTTCTCGGCTGCTACTTCATCCTCTACTGCCTTCTTTTTCAATTTCTCGGCTGCCAACTCTGTTTGTAGTTCAAGCAGCGCCCTTTGGGTATCCTCCCTTTCAAAACCATTGCTCGGCTTATGGGAATTCATACCAAAGACTTGACTAGAAGTCGGCCCCAAACCCATGCCATGCACCCTACCCGAGTGCTCCTTTCCGAGAGCTTGAGCAAGCGAATCATTCTGAGACAATAGTCTAGAGAATTCATCACATTGCTCAATAGCCTCAATTCTTTCCTACACACATAGATAAGCAATTATAAGCATTTATTAGCTAGTCACTAACTGCACAGAATTTCAATAAAATTTTAAAAACTAAAACATAGGAGAAACTACTTCCCGATTCTCAACACATTTCTTACTCCAATAGCCTGAGCTGCATCATGGACGTAGGAGCCATTAGCTCTTTTGTGCGTTAAGAGATACAACTCTCCTCTACTAACTCTCTTCCCTTGTCGTTCCGACTGTACCAATAATGATGACAAAGTAAATAAGTAGAGGAAGAGATGGTTCAAAAACATTCTCAAAAAAGGATTACCTCTTCTTCTGCGAGCCTTGCCAAGATTTTTGATCTGCCAGTGTGGGTGTAAAGCTGCTTTGATCAATTCTCAACATTTTTCTTACACTTCTCCTGTCATCTCATCAAATTAAGAGTTACTAGACACTAGTTCTGACTAACTCAATGTAACATAAATAGACTTTTTTTGTTATGAAATAAAAATATATTACATGTGTCTCTTCACTATTGCGATAATTTAGGAACCATCTCCAATGGTCCGCAGTAATTCCTGGTGGGCGGTTTTCAATATTTTCTTCAAGTGAAAGTTCTGAGTCATAACAGTGATGGTATAATCTGTTCCTCATTTCCTTCCAAGCCCTTCCTAGGATTTTGAATATTATACGCTTGATAATCGCTCTATGGTGCACGAAGTTGCAATCACACTTTTGCAACCCCGCACAACTAACCAGCAAGTGCACTGGGTCGTCCAAGTAATACCTTACGTGAGTAAGGGTCGATCCCACGGAGATTGTCGGCTTGAAGCAAGCTATGGTTATCTTGTAAATCTTAGTCAGGATATCAGAAATTATCAGGATTGATTGTGAAAAGTAAAAGAACATGAAATAAGTACTTGTTTTGCAGTGATAGAGAATAGGTTGAGGTTTTGGAGATGCTCCATCTTCTGAATCTCTGCTTTCCTACTGTCTTCTTCTTCAAACATGCAAGGCTCCTTCCATGGCAAGCTGTATGCAAGGGTTTCACCGTTGTCAGTGGCTACCTCCCATCCTCTCAGTGGAAATGTTCAACGCACCCTGTCACAGCACGGCTATCCATCTGTCGGTTCTCAATCAGCCCGGAATAGAATCCAGTGATTCTTTTACGTCTGTCACTAACACCCCGCCTTCAGGAGTTTGAAGCTCATCACAGTCATTCAATCATTGAATCCTACTCAGAATACCACAGAAAAGGTTTAGACCTTCCGGATTCTCTCGAATGCCGCCATCAGTTCTAGCTTATACCACGAAGATCCTGATTAAAGAATCCAAGAGATATCTACTTAATCCAAGGTAGAACGGAGGTGGTTGTCAGGCA
>NC_029773.3:60111106-60111421 GCF_000817695.3 Arachis duranensis
TTTTTAAATAGGCTCCTAATGATAGAGGTTTTCACAGAGTTAGGACTCAACAACCTTGATTTTGAGAAGTGGATGCTCCCTTAACTTGAGATGAGAGCTTTTGGCGTTTCAACTCTTGGAGTTCACGCCCCTGCTTCTCTTGTTCCTTCAGCAATTTGCAGAGCATGCAGTTCTGATTCTGCTGTTCTTCCTTCAGTTGCTCCTTAGTTTCTTGTAACTTGATGATAGATGCTTCTAGGCTGGTCCAGTAGTCAATTTTAGGAAATTCAGGGAGGAACTCCTGCGCCCTCCTTTTGATAGAGTTGTCTAGCATTT
>NC_029773.3:60112821-60113823 GCF_000817695.3 Arachis duranensis
TTTGATTTTTGAAGATTTGAAGGTGAATGATGAAAGGTTAAGATGTATTTATGTAGAAAAGTATGGGTAAGAAAAGGAAAATTTGAAAAAAATTGATTTGAAAACAAAATCTTGGTCCCCCCACCTTTCTGGCGTTAAACGCCCAGAATGGCACCCATTCTGGCGTTTAACGCTCATTTGTTGCCCCTTGTGGGCGTTTAACGCCCAGCCAGGTGCCCTGGCTGGCGTTAAACGCCAGAATTCCTTTATCACTGGGCGTTTTTCTAAAACGCCCAGGATGCTGCACACCTGGCGTTAAACGCTGAGAATGGTGCCCATTCTGGCGTTTAACGCCCAAAATGGCACCTTTACTGGCGTTAAACGCCCAGAATGGTGCCCATTCTGGGCGTTTAACGCCCAAAATGCCCCTTACTGGCGTTTTTTCGCCAGTAAGCTCTTTTTCTCTGCTTTTTGAGCTGAATCCTTCTGTAACTATGTGAATTCTTTCATTTTTGATACTTGCCTTTGTAAAAACAAAACATATAACCTGCTAATGACTGGGTTGCCTCCCAGCAAGCGCTTCTTTACTGTCTTTAGCTGGACTTTTACTGAGAATCACTCAAGTCTCAGTTTTGAGCATTCCCGCTCAAAATTGCCTTCAAGATAATGCTTGATTCTCTGTCCATTAACAATGAACTTTTTGTCAGAATCAGTATCCTGAAGCTCAACATATCCATATGGTGACACTCCTGTAATCACATACGGACCCTTCCACCGGGATTTAAGTTTTCCTGGAAACAATCTGAGCCTAGAGTTGAAGAGCAGAACTTTTTGTCCTGGCTCAAAGACTCTGGTTGACAACTTCTTGTCATGCCACTTCTTTGCCTTTTCCTTATAAATCTTTGCATTTTCAAAGGCATTGAGTCTGAACTCCTCTAGCTCATTTAGCTGGAGCAATCTTTTTTCACCAGCTAACTGAGCATCCATGTTTAGGAATCTGGTTGCCCAGTAGGCTTTATGTTC
>NC_029773.3:60115368-60115671 GCF_000817695.3 Arachis duranensis
AAGCTTCTGATTGCCTTAACATTGGCAGGTGGTGGTAATTTTTCAATTTCCTCTACCTTTGCCTTATCCACCTCTATTCCCCTGCTCAAAATTTTGTGCCTAAGGACAATTCCTTCAGTCACCATAAAGTGACATTTTTCCCAGTTTAAAACCAGGTTAGTCTCTTGGCACCTTTTCAGGACAAGTGATAGGTGGTTAAGACAGGAGCTGAATGAGTCTCCATATACTGAGAAGTCATCCATGAAGACTTCAAGAAATTTCTCCACCATATCAGAGAAGATGGATAGCATGCATCTCTGAAAT
>NC_029773.3:60118140-60118869 GCF_000817695.3 Arachis duranensis
ATAATGAGTTGAGGATTTAGCTCAAAGCTGCTTGCTTTGATGGGAGGTGTACAGATGCTACTCCCATATGCAGTTGTAATGGGGTTAGCATATGACCCCAGAGTCCTTTTGGACTGATCAATCCCACTTATGTCCATAATGGATAAAGGGAAATGATATGGATTGCAAATAGATAAATTTTGTTTTGTTTTTTTTTATTGACCGAAAAATGAAATAAAAACAAAGGAAAATAAAATAAAAAAATCGAAATTAAAAGAGAAAAAGATCAAAGCAAATTGAAAACTGAATCAATTAGTTAATTAAAAAGATTTTGAGATTAGCAATTAGAAAGATATGATTGAAAAGTTTTTATGAAACAGATTTGATTTTTGAAAAGAGGAAAGAGAAAAACAACAAAATGACACCAAACTTAGAATTTTTTTGAAAATCAAACACTAATTTTTCGAAAATTTTAAGGGAAAACACAAAGAGGACACCAAACTTAGAATTTTTACGGATCAAAAAGGGACTAAGGACATGCAAATTCGAAAATTAAAAGAAAAACAAAAGCATGCAATTGACACCAAACTTAAAATATGAAACTAGACTCAACTAAAAGACTCTAAACCAACAAAAATAAAACAGTCCTAATCTAAGCAACAAGATAAGCCGTCAGTTGTCCAAACTCAAACAATCCCCGGCAACGGCGCCAAAAACTTGGTGCACGAAATTGCAATCACACTTTTGCAA
>NC_029773.3:60119689-60119772 GCF_000817695.3 Arachis duranensis
CCAAGTTTTATGCCAGTTCCAGCGTTAAACGCTGGAAATTCTGAGGCTGATTTGCCACGCCGGTTTGGGCCATCAAATCTTAA
>NC_029773.3:60120057-60158722 GCF_000817695.3 Arachis duranensis
ATAAAAATATACTAAAAACTAACTAGATCATACCAAAAACATACTAAAAACAATGCCAAAAAGCGTATAAATTATCCGCTCATCACTCTACTATTGGTGCACAGAATTGTGATTCACACTTTTCACAACTCCGGTGCCACTAACCAGCAAGTGCACTGGGTTGTCCAAGTAATACCTTACGTGAGTAAGGGTCGATCCCACGGAGATTGTTGGCTTTAAGCAATCTATGGTTATCTTGTAAACCTTAGTCAGGAGATTAATAATGAAAAGAGTTTTGTTTGTAAAAAGTAAAAGAACATGAAATGAATAGTACTTGTTATGCAGTAATGGAGAACATGTTGAGGTTTTAGAGATGCTCTGTCTTCTGAATTTCTGCTTTTCTACTGTTGTCTTCTTCACGCACGCAAGGCTCCTTCCATGGCAAGCTGTATGTTGGTGGATCACCGTTGTCAATGGCTACCATCCGTCTTCTCAATGAAAATGGTCCAACTACAGGTTCCATAGGGCTAATCATCTGTCGGTTCTCACTCGTGCTGGAATAGCATCCATTGATCCTTTTGCACACTATCACTGCGCCCAACATTTGTGCGTTTAAACCTCGTCACAGTCACCCCTTATCAGATCCTACTCGGAATACCAGAGACAAGGTTTAGACTTTCTGGATCTCAAGAGTGCTACCAATTGATTCTAGCTTATACCACGAAGACTCTGGTTTCACGGATTTGAACACTCTGTTGTCAGGAGAGGCAATCAAACTCGTGAACCAGGAACCCAAGAGATACACACTCAATCTAAGGTAGAACAGAAGTGATTGTCAGGCACGCGTTCATAAGTTGAGAATGGGGATGAGTGTCACGGATCATCACATTCATCATGTTGAAGTGCGAATGAATATCTTAGAATAGAAACAAGCGTGATTGAATAGAAAATAGAAATAATTGCATTAATCCATCGAGACACAGCAGAGCTCTTCACCCCCAACCATGGTGTTTAGAGACTCATACCGTAGAAGATACAAACTCAGATATAAAATGTCATGAGGTACAAAATGAATCTCTAAAAGTAGTAACATTGGTTTACAGAAAATGGGTAAAATAAGATTGATAGTGCAGAAATCCACTTCCGGGGCCCACTTGGTGTCTGTTTGGGCTGAGCATTGAAGCTTTCACGTGCATAGACTATTCCTGATGTTAAACGCCAGCTTTGGTGCCAGTTTGGACATTTAACTCCAACTTTTATGCCAGTTCTGGCGTTTAACGCCAGAAAAGGGTAAAAAGCTGGCGTTTAAATGCCAGTTTGCGCTATCAAATCTCAGGCAAAGTATGGACTATTATATATTGCTGGAAAGCTCAAGATGTCTACTATTTATGGGCTTCTGTACCTCCAGAAAATCCATTTCACATGCAGGAGGGTCAAAATCCAACAGCATTTGCAGTCTTTTTTCAGCCTCTAAATCAGATTTCTGCTCAGGTCCCTCAATTTCAGCCAGAAAATACCTAAAATCACAGAAAAACACACAAACTCATAGTAAAGTCCAGAAATGTGATTTTTGCATAAAAACTAATAAAAATATACTAAAAAGTAACTAAAACATAATAAAAACTATGCGAGAACAATGCCAAAAAGCGTATAAATTATCCGCTCATCACAACACCAAACTTAAATTGTTGCTTGTCCCCAAGCAACTGAAAACAAAATAGGATAAAAAGAAGAGAATATACAATAAATCTCAAAATATCAATGAAGCTTAGTTCTAATTAGATGAGCGGGGCGAGTAGCTTTTTGCTTCTGAGCAGTTTTGGCATCTCACTTTATCCTTTGAAGTTCAGAATGATTGGCATCCATAGGAACTCAGAATTCAGATAGTGCTATTGATTCTCCTTGTTTAGTATGTTGATTTTTGAACACAGTTACTTTATGAGTCTTGGCCGTGACCCTAAGAATTTTGTTTTCTAGTGTTACCACCGGATACATAAATGCCACAGACACATAACTGGGTGAACCTTTTTAGATTGTGACTCAGCTTTGCTAGAGTCCCTAGTTAGAGGTGTCCAGAGTTTTTAAGCACACTCTTTTTGCTTTGGATCACGACTTTAACAACTCAGTCTCAAGCTTTTCACTTGGACCTTCATGACACAAGCACATGGTTAGGGACAGGTTGATTTTGCCACTTAGGCCAGGATTTTATTCCTTTGGGCCCTCCTATCCATTAATGCTCTTGGATCCTTTTTACCCTTGCCTTTTGGTTTAAAGGGCTATTGGCTTTTTCTGCTTGCTTTTTCTTTTTCTTTCTTTATTTTTTCGCCATTTTTTCTTTTTTTTTTGTTTTTTTTTGCAAGCTTTTTCCTTTTCACTGCTTTTTCTTACTTCAAGAATCAATTTTATGATTTTTCAGATTATCAATAACATTTCTCTTTGTTCATCATTTTTTTAAGAGTCAACAATTTTAACATTCATAAACTTCACTATAAAAAATATGCATTGTTCAAGCATTCATTCAGAAAACAAAAAGTATTACCACCACATCAAAATAATTAAACTAATTTCAAGATAGAATTCAAAATTCATGTACTTCTTGTTCTTTTGCAAATAGGAACATTTTTCATTTAATGAAAAGGTGAAGGATTTATGGGACATTCATAGCTTCAAGGCATAGATACTAGACACTAATGATCATGTAATAAAGACACAAACATAGACAAACATAAAGCATAAAAATAAAAAAACAGAGAAACAAATAACAAGGAAATTAAAGAACGGGTCCACCTTAGTGATGGCGGCTAGTTCTTCCTCTTGAAGATCCTATGGAGTGCTTGAGCTCCTCAATGTCTCTTCGTTGCCTTTGTTGCTCCTCCCCCATGGCTCTATGGTCTTCTCTGATTTCATGGAGGATAATGGAGTGCTCTTGGTGCTCCATCCTTAGTGCTTTTGGTGCTCCTTTCTCTTTCTAGTGATGGGTTTTTGAGATGAATCTCTCCATCTCCCATGATTCAGAGTTGGAAGCAACTACCTTCCCTTTCCTCTTTCTAGAGATTTCTCCGGCCTTAGGTGCCATTAATGGTTATGGAAAAACAAAAAGCAACGATTTTTCCACACCAAACTTAAAAGGTTTGCTCGTCCTCGAGTAAAAGAGGAAAGAAAGGAGGAGAAGAAGAAGAGAAGTGGGAGATAGAGGCTTGAGAGGGTTATTTATAGGGTAAGGGAGAGAGGGTAACTGTGTAGAGAATGGGTGGGTTTGAGAGGAAAATGGTTTGAATGTGAATAGTGAGGTAGGTGGGTGTTGGAGAATAGTATTATGGAAAGGTGTAGAGAAGAGGGAGAGTGAGGTGGGGTAGGTGGGGATCCTGTGGGGTCTACAGATCCTGAGGTGTTAAGGAATTCTCATCCCTGCACCTTCTTGGCGTTTAAACACCCATTGTGTTGCAAATCTGGCGTTAAATGCCAGTTCTGCTACCTTTCCTGGCGTTAAACGCCAGGCTGGTGCCCCTTTCTGGCGTTAAATGCCACTATGGCTGCCAAATCTGGCGTTTAACGCCCAAAATGCTGCCAGACTGGGCGTTAAACGCCCATTCTACTATCCTTACTGGCGTTTAAACGCCAGTAAGCCTGTCCTCCAGGGTGTGCTATTTTTTATGCTATTTTTGATTTCGCTTTAATTCTACAGCTGTTTTTATGACTCCACATGATTATCAACCTAAGGAAAACATAAAATAATAATGGAAAATGAAATGAAAAAGTAATTAACATAGATAAATAAGATTGGGTTGGCTCCTAATAAGCACTTCTTTACTGTCAATAACTTGACATTACTAAGCTTTATAGTTTGCAATATCTGCAAACCACAGAGCTTCCTGAATGGCAAATAATTGCTCATCCAGAAAGGTTTCAGAGATCTCAGCAGGAGGGAGGGACGCTCCTGCTACTGGTTCTATCCGGGATAGGTGATCAGTTACTTGGTTCTCTATCTATTTTCTGTCTCTTATTTCTATATCAAACTCTTGCAGAAGCAACACCCATCTTATGAGTCTGGGTTTTGAATCCTACTTTGTGAGGAGATATTTTAGAGCAGCATGGTTAGTGTACACAATCACTTTTGATCCTACTAAATAGGTTCTGAACTTGTCAATGGCATAAACCACTGCAAGCAACTCCTTTTCTGTGGTTGTGTAATTCTTCTGTGCATCATTTAAAACACGACTAGCATAATAAACCACATGCAGAAGCTTGTCATATCTCTGTCCCAGTACTGCACCAATGGCATTGTCACTGGCATCACACATTAGTTCAAATGGTAACATCCAGTCTGGTGCAGAAATGACTGGTGCTGTGACCAGCTTAGCTTTTAGAGTCTCAAACGCCTGCAGACACTCTGTGTCAAAGACAAATGGTGTGTCAGCAGCTAGCAGATTGCTCAGAGGTTTTACAATTTTTGAAAAATCCCTTATAAACCTCCTATAGAATCCTGCATGCCCTAGAAAGCTTCTGATTGCCTTAACATTGGCAGGTGGTGGTAATTTTTCAATTACCTCTACCTTAGCTTGATCCACCTCTATTCCCTTGTTCGAAATTTTGTACCCAAGGACAATTCCTTCAATCACCATGAAGTGACATTTCTCCCAGTTTAAAACCAGGTTAGGCTCTTGGCACCTGTTTAGAACAAGTGCTAAATGGTCAAGATAGGAGCTGGATGAGTCTCCAAATACTGAAAAGTCATCCATGAAGACTTCCAGAAATTTCTCTACCATATCAGAGAAGATAGAGAGCATGCACCTCTGAAAGATTGTAGGTGCATTGCACAGACCAAATGGCATCCTTCTGTAGGCAAATACTCCAGATGGACATGTGAATGCTGTTTTCTCTTGGTCTTGAGGATCTACTGCAATTTGGTTATAACCTAAATAACCATCCAAAAAGCAGTAGTATTCATGGCCTGCTAGTCTCTCTAGCATTTGGTCTATGAATGGTAAAGGAAAGTGATCTTTTCTGGTGGCTGTATTGAGTCTTCTATAGTCAATACACATACGCCACCCTGTAAATGTTCTTGTAGGAACCAGTTCATTCTTTTCATTATGAACTACTGTCATGCCTCCCTTCTTGGGGACAACTTGGACAGGGCTCACCCAGGGGCTATCAGAAATAGGATAACAATCCCAGCCTCTAATAACTTAGTAATCTCTTTCTGCACCACCTCCTTCATGGCTGGATTCATCCGCCTCTGTGGTTGAACTACTGGCTTGGCATCATCCTCCAATAGGATCTTGTGCATACATCTGGCTGGGCTAATGCCCTTGAGATCACTTATGGACCACCCAAGAGCTGAATTGTATGTCCTCAGCACATGAATTAGTGCTTTCTCTTCCTGTGGCTCTAAAGTAGAGCTTATGATTACTGGAAAAGTGTTATCTTCTCCCAGAAACACATATTTCAAGGATGGTAGTAGTGGTTTGAGATCGGGTTTAGGAGGCTTCTCCTCTTCCTGAGGAGTTTTCAGAGGTTCTTTTGTTTTCTCTGGTTCTTCCAGATCAGGCTGAACATCTTTAAAAATGTCCTCTAGCTTTGATTCGAGACTCTCAGTCATATTGACCTCTTCCACCAGAGAGTCAATAATATCAACGCTCATGTAGTCGTCTGGGGTGTCTGGGTGCTGCATAGCTTTGACAACATTCAACTTAAACTCATCCTCATTGACTCTCAGGGTCACCTCCCCTTTTTGGACATCAATGAGGATTCGTCCAGTTGCTAAGAAAGGTCTTCCTAGAATGAGAGTTGTACTCTTGTGCTCCTCTATTTCCAGCACCACAAAGTCAGTGGGAAAGGCAAACGGTCCAACCTTGACAATCATATCCTCAATTACGCCTGATGGAATTTTAGTGGAGCCATCAGCAAGTTAGAGGCATATCCGGGTTGGTATCAAGTTTTCTGATAGTGGATGCAGGTATCACGTTGATATTTGCCCTAAGATCACATAGAGCTGTCTTGGTACAAGCATCTTCTAATGTGCATGGTATCATAAAGCTTCTAGGATCTTTAAGCTT
Source organism: Arachis duranensis (assembly GCF_000817695.3). Classification (NCBI taxonomy): domain Eukaryota; kingdom Viridiplantae; phylum Streptophyta; class Magnoliopsida; order Fabales; family Fabaceae; genus Arachis; species Arachis duranensis. Next base: position 60,126,093 of record NC_029773.3, read on the forward strand.
CTCTGGTAAGCTTTTCAGAATGACTGCACTGCATTCTTCAGTGAGGAAAACTTTTTCAGTTTCTATCCAATCCTTCTTATGACTTAAGATATCTTTCATGAACTTAGCATAAGAGGGTATTTGCTCAAGTGCCTCTGCAAACGGAATCTTTATTTCAAGAGTCCTGAGATAGTCTGCAAAGTGGGCAAATTGTTTATCCTGTTCCGCTTGGCAGAGTTTCTGAGGATAAAGCATCTTGGCTTTGTATTCTTCAACCTTAGTTGCTGCAGGTTTATGTCCTACAGAAGTGGTTAGAGAAGCCTGCTTAAGGGGGGTTGTTATAAGCACTTATAGGTGTCTGACCCCTTGCTGGCATTTGAACGCCAGAAATGGCAGTAGAATGGGCGTTTAACACCATATTACTGCCCTTTTCTGGTGTTTGAATGCCAGAACTGGCAGCTGAATGGGTGTTTAACGCCGGGTTACTGCCCTTTTCTGGCATTTGAACGCCATAACTAGCAGCAGAATGGGCGTTTAACGCCAGGTTACTGCCCTTTTCTGGCGTTTGAACGCCAGAATCATTCCTCTCTGGGCTCTTACTGTCGTTAGAGGGATTTTTGGCAATGAATTGGTCATCTTTTGTTAGTTGTTCCTTTCTTAGCTTTTTGCTGCCTTGAGTTGAGATATTTAATGTCTTTCCACTTCTTAATTAAACAGCTTGGCATTCTTCTGTTATCTGTTCAGATAACTGCTGTCTTGTCTGATCTAATTGTGCTTCCATATTTTTGTTAGCATTTTTAGTATCTTGTAACATTTTCTTGAACTCTGCTAACTGTTTTGTTAGAAGAAATATTTGCTGGTTAAGTTCAGCAACTTGTTCTGGAGGACTAATTTCAGTGGATGCTGCTTTAGCCTCTTCTTTCATGGAAGATTTACTATTTAAATACAGATGCTGATTTCTTGCAACTGTATCAATGAGCTCTTGTGCCTCTTCAATTGTCTTCCACATGTGTATAGATCCACCAGCTGAGTGGTCTAGAGATATCTGGGCCTTTTCCGTAAGCCCATAGTAGAAGATGTCTAACTGTACCCATTCTGAAAACATTTCAGAGGGGCATTTTCTTAGCATCTTTCTGTACCTCTCCCAGGCATCATAAAGAGATTCATTATCCTCTTGTTTAAGCCTTGGATGTCCAGCCTTAGCTGTGTCATCCTTTTTGGAGGGAAATATTGATTCAGAAATTTGTCTGACAACTGTTTTCATGTTTTTATACTGGCCTTGGGTTGGTTGTTTAACCATCTCTTAGCTTGGTCTTTTACAGCAAATGGAAACAGCAATAATTTGTAGACATCCTGATCCATTTTTTTATCATATACTGTGTGAGCAATTTGTAAGAACTGTGCCAGAAACTCAGTAGGTTCTTCCTGTGGAAGACTAGAATACTGACAATTTTGCTGTACCATGATAATGAGCTGGGGGTTTAACTCAAAGCTGCTAGCTTTATTGGGGGGTATACGGATACTACCCCCATATGAAGCAGTAGTGGGGTTAGCATATAACCCCAGAGTCCTTCTGGACTATTCATTTCCACTTAGGTCCATGACGGATAAAGGGAGATGATGTGAATTGTAAATAAAAATTTTATTCTCTTTTCTCTTTTTTTTTTGGAGTGGATTTTCGAAAAATACGAGGAGAGAGAAAGTGGGTAGAAAGTTTTGAAAAAGATATGTCTTAAAATTAAAAATACTTGAAAATTGATACTTGTAAGGAAATAAATAAAAGAAAAGATTTGAAAAAGATATGATTTAAAATTTTAAAGCCTGAAACTTTCTTAACAAGAAAACACCAAACTTAAAATTTTTCAGTCAAATTAATAAAATAACACCACTAATTCGAAAATTATAAAAAGAAAGAAAAAGATTTTGAAAAATTTTATAAAATATTTTCGAATAGATATAAAAAGAAAATTGAAAAAGAATTTGTTTTGAAAAAGATTTAGAAAGATAGATTTTTAAAATTGAAATTTTGACTTGACTAACAAGAAACAACCAAATTTTAAAATTTTGACTAAATCAATCTAAGAAATTCAAAAATTGTGAGCAATTAAAGAAAAAGATATTTTTTGATTTTTGAATTTAATGAGGAAAGAGAAAAACACACAGAAGACACAAGACTTAAATTTTTTTTAGATCTAGCACCTTTGTTTTTCGAGAAAATTTTGGAGGGAAACACCAAGGGACACCAAACTTAAAAATTTTAAGATCAAAACACATACAAGACTCAAGAACACTTTGAAGATTCACAAGAACACGAAGAACAAAATTCAAAGATTCAAAGAACTCAAGAACATAAAAAAAAAGATCACCAAACTTAAAGGTTTCACACAAAATTTAATCAAAAAAAAATTATTTTTGAAAAAGTTTTGAAAGGAAAATAGAAGATGCAATTCTAGTGACTCTAAACCAAAAAGATAAATTTTTCCTAATCTAACTAAGAAGATGAATCGTCAGTTGTCCAAACTCGAATAATCCCCGGCAACGGCGCCAAAAACTTGGTGCACAGAATTGTGATTCACACTTTTCACAACTCCAGTACCACTAACCAGCAAGTGCACTAGGTTGTCCAAGTAATACCTTACGTGAGTAAGGGTCGATCCCATGGAGATTGTCGGCTTTAAGCAATCTATGGTTATCTTGTAAACCTTAGTCAGGAGATTAATAATGAAAAGAGTTTTGTTTGTAAAAAGTAAAAGAACATGAAATGAATAGAACTTGTTATGCAGTAATGGAGAACAGATTGAGGTTTTGGAGATGTTTTGTCTTTTGAATTTCTGCTTTCCTACTGTTGTCTTCTTCACGCACGCAAGGCTCCTTCCATGGCAAGCTGTATGTTGGTGGATCACCATTGTCAATGGCTACCATCCGTCCTCTCAGTGAAAATGGTCCAACTATGGGTTCCGTAGGGCTAATCATCTGTCGGTTCTCACTCGTTTTGGAATAGCATCCATTAATTCTTTTGCACACTGTCACTGCACCCGACATTTGTGAGTTTGAAGCTCATCACAGTCACTGATGAGCGGATAATTTATACGCTTTTTGGCATTATTTTTAGTTAGTTTTTAGTAGAATCTAGCTACTTTTAGGGATATTTTTATTAGTTTTTTTTTTACAAAATTTACATTTCTGGACTTTACTATGAGTTTGTGTGTTTTTCTGTGATTTCAAGTATTTTTTGGCTGAAATTGAGGGACCTAAGCAAAAATCTGATAGGAGGCTGATAAAGGACTGCTGATGCTGTTGGATTCTGACCTCCCTGCACTCGAAATAGATTTTCTAGAGCAACAAAACTCCAAATGGCTCGCTTTCAAATGAGTTGGAAAGTAGACATCCAGGAATTTCCAGCAATATATAATAGTCTATACTTTATTTGGGTTTAGATGACGCAAACTGGCATTCAATGCCAGCTCCATGCTACATTCTAGAGTAAAATGCCAAAAACACGTCACAAACCAGAGTTAAACGCCAAAAACAAGTTACAACTTGGCGTTTAACCCCATGAGAAGCCTCTGCATGTGTAAAGCTCAAGCTCAGCCCAAGCACACACATAAGTGGGCCCCAGAAGTGGATTTTTGCACTTAGACTTATTTCTGTAAATCCTAGTAACTAGTTTAGAATAAATAGAACTTTTTACTATTGTACTAGAGTCTTTGGATTGATCTTTAATCAGTGTATGCGATTTTAGACCTCCACGAGGGCTGGCCATTCGGCCATGCCTGGACCTTCATCACTTATGTATTTTCAACGGTGGAGTTTCTACACACCATAGATTAAGGTGTGGAGCTCTGCTGTTCCTCGAGTATTAATGCAAAGTACTATTGTTCTTCTATTCAATTCATGCTTATTATTATTCTAAGATATTCATTCACACTTCAACCTGATGAATGTGATGATCCGTGACACTCATCACCATTCTCAACCTATGAACACGTGCCTGACAACCACCTCCGTTCTACTTTCGATTGAATGAGTATCTCTTGGATTCCTTAATCAGAGTCTTCGTGGTATAAGCTAGAATCCATTGGCAGCATTCTTGAGAATTCGAAAAGTTTAAACCTTGTCTGTGGTATTCTGAGTAGGATTCAGGGATTGAATGACTGTGACGAGCTTCAAACTCGCGAGTGTTGGGCGTAGTGACAGACGCAAAAGGATCAATGGATCCTATTCCAACATGATCGAGAACCGACGGATGATTAGCGGTGCTGTGACAGAGCATTTGGACCATTTTCACTGAGAGGACGGGAGGTAGCCATTGACGCCGGTGAAACCCAAACATACAGCTTGCCATAGAAAGGAGTAAGAATGATTGGATGAAAGTAGTAGGAAAGCAGAGATTCAGAAGGAACACAGTATCTTCATGCGCTTATCTGAAATTCCCACCAATGAAAAGCATAAGTATCTCTATCTTTATTTTATGCTTTATGTATCTTTATATTCGAAAACCATTATAACCATTTGAATCCGCCTAACTGAGATTTACAAGATGACCATTGCTTGCTTCACACCAACAATCTCCGTGGGATCGACCCTTACTCACGTAAGGCATTACTTGGACAACCCAGTGCACTTGCTGGTTAGTTGTGCGAAGTTGTGACAAAGTGTGATTCATGTTTGAGAGCTCCAAGTCTTTGGCACCATTGTTGATGATCACAATTTCGTGCACCAAGTTTTTGGCGCCGTTGCCGAGAATTGTTCGAGTTTAGACAACTGACGGTTCATCTTGTTACTCAGATTAGGTAATTTTCTTTTCAAAAAGTTTTCAAAAATCTTTCAAAATTCTTTCTTTGTTTTCGTTTTTCAAAAAAAATATAATTTTCGAAAAAATAATTAAATACAAAAAATTAATAAAATCATAAAAACCAAAAATATTTTTGTGTTTCTTGTTTGAAGTCTAGTGTCAATTTTTAAGTTTGGTGTCAATTGCATGTTTTTAAAATTTATGCATTTTTTTCGAAAAATTTATGCATGGTGTTCTTCATGATCTTCAAGTTGTTCTTGGTAAGTCTTCTTGTTTGATCTTCATATTTTCTTGTTTTGTGTCTTTTGTTGTTTTTCATATGCATTTTTGCATTCATAGTGTCTAAACATTGAAAATTTCTAAGTTTGGTGTCTTGCATGTTTTTCTTTTCTTGAAAATTTTCAAAAATAAGTCTTGATGTTCATCATAATCCTCAAAGTGTTCTTGGTGTTCATCTTGACATTCATAGTGTTCTTGCATGCATCATGTATTTTGATTCATAATTTTTATGTTTTGAGTCATTTAGTTGTTTTTCTCTCTCTTCATTAAAAATTCAAAAATAAAAAAATATCTTTTCCTTATTTTACTCATAAATTTCGAAATCATTGGGTTAACTTAGTCAAAAATTTTTAAAATAAGTTGTTTCTTGTTAGTCAAGTCAATATTTTAATTTTAAAAATCTTATCTTTTCAAAATCTTTTTCAAAAATCAAATCTTTTTCATTTTTTATTTATTTTCAAAAATTTTTAAATTGATTTCCATATTCTTTTTCTTATCTTTATTTCATAATTTTCAAAAACTTTACTAACAATTAATGTGATTGATTCAAAAATTTGAAGTTTGTTACTTTCTTGTTAAGAAAGGTTCAATCTTTAAATTCTAGATTTTAGTTTCTTGTTAGTCAAGTAATTAATTTTAATTTTAAAAATCAAATCTTTTTAATTTCCTTTTCAAATCTTTTTCAAAATATCTTTTCAATCATATATTTTCAAACATATCTTTTTCAAATCATATCATTTTCAAAACCAATTTCAAAATCTTTTCTAACTTCTTATCTTTTCAAAATTGATTTTCAAATCTTTTTCAACTAACTAATTGACTTCTTGTTTGTTTCTTATCTTTTTCAAAACCACCTAACTACTTCTCTGTTTCTAATTTTTGAAAATCACCTTACTCTTTTTCAAAATTCTTTTAATTAACTAATTGTTTCAAATTTTAATTTTATTTCTTCTCTTAATTTTCGAAAATCACTAACTATTTCTCAAAAACAATTTTCGAAAAATCTTCTCTCTCATCTCCTTCTATTTATTTATTCATTTACTAACACTTCTCTTCATATAAAAATTTGAACCCTCTCTCCCTCTCTGTGTTCGAATTTTTCTCTTCTCCTTCTTCTATTCTTTTCTTCTTCTACTCACATAAAGGAATATCTATACTGTGACATAGAGGATTCCTCTTGTTTTCTGTTCTCTTCTTTTTCATATGAGCAGGAGCAAGGACAAGGACATTCTTGTTGAAGCAGATCCTGAACCTGAAAGGACTCTGAAGAAGAAGCTAAGAGAAGCTAAAGCACAATAACCAGAGAAAACCTTACAGAGAATCTCAAAAAAGAAAGAGACATGGCCGAACCCAATAACAATGGTGGAGGCACAAGGAGGATGCTTGGTGATTATACTACACCTACTTCTAATTTTTATGGAAGAAGCATCTCAATCCCTGCCATTGGAGCAAACAATTTTAAGCTGAAGCCTCAACTAGTTGCTCTAATGCAACAGAACTGCAAGTTTCATGGACTTCCATCAGAAGATCCCTATCAGTTTTTAACTGAATTCTTGCAGATCTGTGATAAGTCTATAGGCTCATGCTTTTCCCCTTTGCTATAAGAGACAGAGCTAGAACATGGTTAGACTCACAACCTAAAGATAGCCTGGACTCTTGGGATAAGCTGGTCACGGCCTTCTTGGCCAAGTTCTTTCCTCCTCAAAAGCTGAGCAAGCTCAGAGTGGATGTTTAGACCTTCAAGCAAAAAGATGGTGAATCCCTTTATGAAGCTTGAGAAAGATACAAGCAGTTGACCAAAAAGTGTCCTTCTGATATGCTTTTAGAGTGGACCATTTTGGATATATTCTATGATGGTCTATCTAAGTTCTCTAAGATGTCACTGGACCATTCTGCAGGTGGATCCATTCACCTAAAGAAAACGCATGCAGAAGCTCAAGAACTCATTGACATGGTTGCAAATAACCAATTCATGTACACCTCTGAGAGGAATCTTGTGAGTAATGAGACGCCTCAGAAGAGGAAAGTTCTTGAAATTGATGCTCTGAATGCCATATTGGCTCAGAACAAAAAGTTGACTTAGCAAGTCAACATGATTTCTCAGAGTTTGAATGGATTACAAAATGCATCCAACAGTGAAGCATCTTCTGAAGAAGAAGCTTATGATCCTGAGAACCCTGCAATGGCAGAGGTGAATTACATGGGTGAAGCCTATGGAAACACCTATAACCCTTCATGGAGAAATCATCCAAATTTTTCATGGAAGGATCCACAGAAGCAAGGCTTCAATAATAACAATGGTGGAAGAAATAGGTTTAGCAAGAGCAAACCTTTTCTATCATCTTCTCAGCAACAAACAGAGAATTCTGAGCAGAGCCCCTCTAGCATAGCAAACATAGTCTCTGATCTATCTAAGGCCACTTTAAGTTTCATGAATGAAATAAGGTCCTCCATTAGAAATTTGGAGGCACAAGTGGGTCAGCTGAGTAAGAAAATCACTGAAACTCCTCCTAGTACTCTCCCAAGCAATACAGAAGAGAATCCAAAAAGAGAGTGCAAGGCCATTGCTATAATCAATATGACCGAATGCACAAAGGAGGAGAAGGATGTGAATCCCAGTGAGGAAGACCTCCTGGGATGTCCTCCAGACAGAAAGGAGTTCCCTATTGAGGACCTAAAGGAATCTGAGGCTCACCTAGAGACTATAGAGATTCCATTGGACCTCCTTTTACCATTCATGAGCTCTGAGAACTATTCTTCCTATGAAGAGGATAAAGATGTAACTGAAGAGCAAGTTGCTCAATATCTAGGAGCCATCATGAAGCTGAATGCCAAGTTGTTTGGTAATGAGACTTGGGAAGATGAACCTCCCTTGCTCATTAGTGAACTAAATACATGGGTTCAGCAAACTTTACCTCAAAAGAAACAAGATCCTGGTAAATTTTTAATACCTTGTACCATAGGCACCATGACCTTGAGAAGGCTCTGTGTGAAATGGGTCAGGTATAAATCTTATGCCACTCTCTGTAATGGAGAAACTGGGGATCTATGAGGTGCAAGCTGCAAGAATCTCATTAGAGATGGCAGACAAGTCAATAAAACAAGCTTATGGATTGGTAGAGGACGCGCTAGTGAAGGTTAAAGGCCTTTACATCCCTGCTGATTTTATAATCCTAGACACTGGGAAGGATGAGGATGAATGTATCATCCTTGGAAGACCCTTCCTAGCCACAACAGGAGCTGTGATTGATGTTGACAGAGGAGAGCTAGTCCTTCAATTGAATGGGGACTACCTTGTGTTTAAAGCTCAAGGTTCTTCTTCTGCAACCATGGAGAGGAAGCATGAAAAGCTTCTCTCAATACAGAGTCAAACAAAGCCCCCACAATCAAACTCTAAGTTTGGTATTGGGAGGCCACAACCAAACTCTAAGTTTGGTGTTGAACCCCCACATTCAAACTCTAAGTTTGGTGTTGGGAGGTCCCAACAATGCTCTGAACATCTGTGAAAGTCCATGAGAGCTCACTGTCAAGCTATTGACATTAAAGAAGCGCTTATTGGGAGGCAACCCAATTTTTATTTATCTATATTTCAATTGTTATTTTATGTTTTATTAGGTTTATGATCATGTGGAGTCACAAAACAATTGCAAAAATTAAAAACAGAATCAAAAACAGCAGAAGAAAAAGCACACCCTGAAGGAAGAGCTGTCTGGCGTTTAAACGCCAAAAATAAGCATCTGTCTGGCGTTTAACGCCAGAAACAAGCTCCAAGCTGGCATTTAACACCAGAAACAAGTATCAGGCTGGCGTTAAACGCCAGAAACAAGCTACATTTGGGTGTTTAATGCCAGAAACAAGCATCAGTCTGGCGTTAAACGCCAGGATTGCATACAGAGGGCGTTTTACACGCCTAAAAGGTGCAGGGATGAAAAATTCTTGACACCTCAAGATCTGTGAACCCTACAGGATCACCTCAGGATCTGTGGATCCCACAGGATCCCCACCTACCCCACTTCTCTCTTCTTCACACAATCCAATAACACTATACCTTTCACCAATCACCTCAATCTCTCTTCCCCATTATCCCTCCACTATATAAACCCTTCCATCCTTCTTCATTCTCACACAACACTACCCTCTCTTCTCCCCCTTGGCCGAAACCCACACTTCTCTCCTTCTCCTCCATATCTTCTTCTTCTTCTTTTATTCTTTCTTCTTTTGCTCGAAGGCGAGCAACATTCTAAGTTTGGTGTGGTAAAAGCATAGCTTTTTATTTTTCCATAACCATTTATGGCACCTAAGGCCGGAGAAACCTCTAGAAAGAGGAAAGGGAAGACAAAAACTTCCACCTCCGAGGGTCCAAAGCTCAGTAGTAAAGCATTTAACTACACATCAAGAGAGCCCACTCATGGACCTCAACAAGAGCATGAGGAATTCCCTCATCAAAAAATCCCTGAGATACCTCAGGGGATACATTTTTCTCCACACAATTATTGGGAGCAACTAAGGATAGGAGCACCAAAATCACTAGGGATCTAGCAACAGAGGCAAGGAAGAGACATAAAGGAGCTCAAGAACACCATTGGTCCTTCAAGAAGAAGGTGCCACCATCACTAAGTTGGACTCATTCCTTAACTTCCATGTTCTTATCTCTCTGTTTTTCGGTTTTTGAGCTTCATGATTGTCTATGTTTGTGTCTTTACTACATTATCATTAGTATCTAGTGTCTATGTCTTAAGGCTATGAATAATTCCATGAATCCTTCACCTTTCTTAAATGAAAAATGTTTTTAATATAAAAGAACAAGAAGTACATGAGTTTCGAATTCATCCTTGAAATTAGTTTAATTATATTGATGTGGTGATAATACTTTTTGTTTTCTGAATGAATGCTTGAACAGTGCATATTTTCATCTTGTTGTTTATGAATATTAAAATTGTTGGCTCTTGAAAGAATGATGAAAAAGAGAAATGTTATTGAGGATCTGAAAAATCATGAAATTGATTCTTGAAGCAAGAAAAAGTAGTGAAAAAGAAGAAGCTTGCAAAAAAAATGCGAAAAAAAAAGAGAAAGAAAGAAAAAGAAAAAAAATCAAGCAGAAAAAGCCAATAGCCCTTAAAATCAAAAGGCAAGGGTAAAAAGGATCCAAGGCTTTGAGCATCAATGGATAGGAAGGCCCAAGGAAATAAAATCCAGGCCTAAGCGGCTAAATCAAGCTGTCCCTAACCATGTGCTTGTGACATGAAGGTCCGAGTGAAAAGCTTCAGACTGAGTGGTTAAAGTCGTGATCCAAAGCAAAAAGAGTGTGCTTAAGAGCTCTAGACACCTCTAACTGGGGAATTTAGCAAAGCTGAGTCATAATCTGAAAAGGTTCACCCAATCATGTGTCTGTGGCATTTATGTATCTAATTAGAACTAATATTCATTGATATTTTGGGATTTATAGTATATTCTCTTCTTTTTATCCTATTTGATTTTCAGTTGCTTGGGGACAAGCAACACTTTAAGTTTGGTATTATGATGAGCGGATAATTTATACGCTTTTTGGCATTATTTTTAGGTAGTTTTTAGTAGGATCTAGCTACTTTTTGGGATGTTTTTATTAGTTTTTATGCAAAATTCACATTTCTGGACTTTACTATGAGTTTGTGTATTTTTCTGTGATTTCAGGTATTTTCTGGCTGAAATTGAGGGACCTGAGCAAAAATCTGATAGGAGGCTGATAAAGGACTGCTGATGTTGTTGGATTCTGACCTCCCTACACTCAGAATTGATTTTCTGGAGATACAAAACTTCCAATGGCACGCTCTTAATTGCGTTGAAAAGTAGACATCCAGGGCTTTCCATCAATATATATTAGTTCATACGTTAGTCGAGTTTAGACGATGCAAACTAGCGCTCAACGCCAGCTCCATGTTGCATTCTGGAGGAAAACGCCAAAAACACGTTACAACTTGGCATTTAACCCCAAGAGAAGCCTCTACACGTGTAAAGCTCAAGCTCAGCCCAAGCACACACCAAAGTGGGCCCCGAAAGTGGATTTCTGCACTTAGACTTTTTTTTGTAAACCCTAGTAACTAATTTAGTATAAATAGAACTTTTTACTATTGTACTAGAGTCTTTTGATTGATCTTTAATCGGTGTATGCAATTTTAGACCTCCACGAGTGCTGGCCATTCGGCAATGCCTGGACCTTCATCACTTATGTATTTTCAACGGTGGAGATTCTACACACCATAGATTAAGGTGTGGAGCTCTGCTGTTCCTCGAGTATTAATGCAAAGTACTATTGTTCTTCTATTCAATTCATATTTATTCTTATTCTAAGATATTCATTCGCACTTCAACCTGATGAATGTGATGATCCATGACACTCATCACCATTCTCAACCTATGAACGCGTGCCTGACAACCACCTCCGTTCTACTTTCGATTGAATGAGTATCTCTTGGATTCCTTAATCATTGTCTTCGTGGTATAAGCTAGAATCCATTGGCAGCATTTTTGAGAATCCAGAAAGTCTAAACCTTGTTTGTGGTATTCCAAGTAGGATTCAGGGATTGAATGACTGTGACGAGCTTCAAACTCGCGAGTGTTGAGCGTAGTGACAGACGCAAAAGGATCAATGGATCCTATTCCGACATGATCGAGAACTGACAGATGATTAGCCGTGCTGTGACAGAGCATTTGGACCATTTTCACTGAGAGGACGGGAGGTAGCCATTAACGCTGGTGAAACCCAAACATACAGCTTGCCATAGAAAGAAGTAAGAATGATTGGATGAAAGTAGTAGGAAAGCAGATATTCAGAACGAACACAGTATCTTCATGCGCTTATCTGAAATTTTCACCAATGAAAAGCATAAGTATCTCTATCTTTATTTTATGCTTTATTTATCTTTATATTCAAAAAACATTATAACCATTTGAATCTGCCTAACTGAGATTTACAAGATGACCATAGCTTGCTTCATACCGACAATCTCCATGGAATCGACCCATACTCACGTAAGGTATTACTTGGACGACCCAGTGCACTTACTGCTTAGTTGTGCAAAATTGTGACAAAGTGTGATTCACGTTTGAGAGCTCCAAGTCTTTGGCGCCATTGTTGATGATCACAATTTCGTGCACCAGTCATTCCTTCTCAGATCCTACTCGGACTACCACAGACAAGGTTTAGACTTTTCGGATCTCGAGAGTGCTGCCAATTGATTCTAGCTTATACCACAAAAACTCTGGTTTCACGGATTTGAACACTCTGTCGTCAGGAGAGGCAATCAAACTCGTGAACCAGGAACTCAAGAGATACACACTCAATCTAAGGTAGAATAGAAGTGATTGTCAGGCACGCGTTCATAAGTTGAGAATGGTGATGAGTGTCACGGATCATCACATTCATCATGTTGAAGTGCGAATGAATATCTTAGAATAGAAACAAGCGTGATTGAATAGAAAACAGAAATAATTGCATTAATCCATCGAGACACAGCAGAGCTCCTCACCCCCAACCATGGGATTTAGAGACTCATGCCGTAGAAGATACAAACTCAGATGTAAAATGTCATCAGGTACAAAATAAATCTCTAAAAGTAGTTTTTATACTAAACTAGTAACATAGGTTTACAGAAAATGGGTAAACTAAGATAGATAGTGCAGAAATCCACTTTCGGGGCCCACTTGGTGTGTGTTTGGGCTGAGCATTGAAGCTTTCACGTGTATAGACTATTCCTGGCGTTAAATGCCAGCTTTGGTGCTAGTTTGGGCTTTTAACTCCAACTTTTATGCCAGTTCTGGCGTTTAACGCCAGAAAATGGTAAAAAGCTGGCATTTAAACGCCGGTATGCGCTATCAAATCTCGGGCAAAGTATGGACTATTATACATTGCAAGAAAGCCCAAGATGTCTACTTTCCAATTCAATTGAAAGCGCGCCAATTGAGCTTCTGTAGCTCTAGAAAAGCCATTTCGCGTGCAGGAGGGTCAGAATCCAACAACATCTGTAGTCCTTTTTCAGCCTCTGAACCAGATTTTTGCTCAGGTCCTTCAATTTCTGCCAGAAAATATCTAAAATCACAGAAAAACACAAAAACTCATAGTAAAGTCTAGAAATGTGATTTTTGTATAAAAACTAATAAAAATATACTAAAAAGTAACTAAAACATACTAAAATCTATGCGAGAACAATGCCAAAAAGCGTATAAATTATCCGTTTATCAACTATCTTTATCAAAATAGAACATTTCCTGCAACAATAAAATTAAATTGTCAGTAGGGTTCAAATTATGAGTCCGGAATGGTATAAAAAGAAAAGATTTTACCTTTACACATTCATTATAAACCTTGTCCCTGGTGTGAACCTTTCTCCAGTCCTTCTCGCAGATTGGAAAATTGGTGTAGTCAGATCCTAGCAGTCTCATAACGCCGCTCAGTATACCTGCTTCATCCCCAACTGGTTGTAGTATACTGTTAAACCTGAGTACGATCTTTCTTCCGTTAGGTGGCTTCATAGCTTCCTTCACACTCATTTTGACCTGTTTGATTGTGCCATCAGGTTCTGTAAATCATAGTTATCCTGTGTGAGTTACCATTGGAGCCAAGCTGTGATGGCATCATAGGAAAATAGGTGAATAAAAAATAGCATTAAATAAATTTTTGTATACCAATTATTTTATCATCCCAAACTTCAGTGGTCTTGCATCCCTTGCGCTTCTGAGCATCCGATGCAGCAAACAGGTTATCAACATGTTGCTCAAAATATTCTACCTCATCTGTCTCTAGGTCTAAGTCTTCGGCGTCCGGCTCGGAGTTTTGAACATCATTCGTACAAGTCTGTGGAGCAGGCAGTGGTTCACTACGGGGCAGACAAAAGGAGCGTAAAGACGAGGATGCGGGGGCACCACTGCCACTGGGCGGCGGAATTGAGCAGCCCGCTTGATGGGAAATTGAAGCCGTATCAAGTCCTACTTGAGGCAGCTGACATGCTGTGTCTAAACAGGCTTTTTTCGTGAAACGACCTATTCTGGACATCTTTCCTAACTGTATTCGGTTCAAAACAAGGAGATAATAATTAATATATAGATAAAAATATTTATTAACATGAAAAAAGGACATTGACATACCCAGTTAATATTTATTAAACTCGGATATGTATGGTAAAATGATAATAAACAATTTATAGTATGATACCAAAGACCGCAGTTAAGGACGATAATAGATAATTTAATCAGAATTATGAAATATACTAACAATTAAAGGTATTAATAAGTAACGATAATTATAGTAAATCAATATCATGTGCTACTAAGCTTACTTGGTATACAATAATTATGCTCAAATTTGTAGTTTGGCATACAGGGACAACTCGTTCCTATTGCAATTGTATATATCATCATATATGTATTAATAATGGTAGGACATAGCGTGTCATCACCAAACAACACACATACATATAAATTCCAATGAGAATAATATATAGCGTATGCAATTTACAATTTAATAATTCATTCGATACTCATATATAGATGAATTATAACGAAGTAACAATCTTATATGAAAAAATTATAGGAACAATAAAAACAATGATATAAAAATCAAAATAATAAATAAAAAAATAGTCAATAATTGAAATGAAAGGAACATTAAAAACAATGATCTAAAACTAAAAATAATAAATAATAAAAAAAATCAAGTAAAGATATCATCGAAAAGTGAAACAAAATAAAACCAATTTCATGTGGAGTAAAACCTGTGACATTTCTCAATATGCGTTTCACTGTCTTTCAATGATCAATGATAAGAGAGAACATGAATTGAGAGACTCTATTAACAAAGAAATCAAAGTTGGGTCTAAAAATCGTTAAATATTGAAGTGCTCATAATTTCTCTATAATGCCTAGAATCATCAAAATATTCTGCACTATTGAATGTTAATTTTAGGCTTGAAACTTAGGAGTAGTCTGTTTAACAATTAGAAAAATATCATGTTTAGTTATAATAAAATTAAATTCGATAATAGTTGCAATCAACGTGTTGAACCAAGTTCTTGGAGCTTGTTACATTTGTATGCCTCAGAACTTGACTATAAATTTGGTCACTGTCAACCCCTTCAATCTGTAAAGAAGCCTTTGACAATAAGTTTGGCTTTGTATCTAATAATGTTGCCTAAACGGTGCCTTTTGATAGTAAAATCCACTTAGAACCTATAACAGTCTTATTGCTTGAAATTAGCAATTATGTAACATAAATAGTAGTAGGGGACAGATTCATATTTGGCGTGGTGTTTTCAGTTGAAGTAGGAGTTGTGAATATAAAATTCTGCATTTTAATTGAAACACTATTAGTTGATGGAATCTGATTAGAGCCAAACATAGATTTTTATGAAAAATCAATTTACTCAAAGATTGCTAAGATTGCTTCTGTTTGTTTTCTCTCTACAGCTGCCATGTGTCATTAGCAGCTCTATCATATTGATATCAATAATGCCTTTTGATATGGTGAACTTGTATATGGAGTCAATCCCTCATTGTATCACTAAGGGGATGGCAGATTAGTATGTCATTTTTTTCGGCCATTTTCTGGTTTCAAACACTCAGTAGTTTATCAATTTTATATGGAAACGGGTATATTTTATTTCAATTCTGTTTAATTCTTGTGGGCTTAGATTTGATTCTTTTATGTATTCACTTTTGGTATTATCAAGGCCTCTAAATCACTGAACATCATCTGGTTTACTAAACAATCTACTTGGAACTGAGAGGGTGAGAGACAAAAAGGGTATCAGTATTAATCAAACCAGCAGTCTAGTACCAGTGAAATTTGAGAGATGTTATTATTACCTTAGGGTATCTTTAAGGGGTTCCATCAAGCCTAACGACTTTTTGGTTGCCAACTATGACAAGTTATACTACTGTGGAGGAAGGGACACTTACATACTAATTAGGGTAACCCCTAGCATGATATTGAATGGAAGAACTAGGATATTAGTTTAACTGAAATAATTTGGACTAGAGAAGGACAGCCAAGTGTTGAGTCTTTGATTGTTTGTGTGATATCTTCTACTAAGCTGCATACACAGTACTAGTCTCTATTTAACGAAACTAATAAATAACTTATTGGGAATTATTTCTACATGAATTGAGACATACATGCGCGTCATTCACAGGCAACCATTATCAGCAACAAGATTCAAATATATCATTAAGAATATTAAAAACACGGTCAAATGGAGAATAAAACCCCAACTCAGAATCTACCATTTAACGGAATCATGCTCCTCATCAACAAATCCCACTCCCCATTAACAAATTAACTCAGCTAATAACATCAGGAGAAACTTGCATGTCAACTTTAAACTAATTATTGGCCTCATTTTCAAATACTAAATAAGTAATTGAGCACAGGGGTCCAGTGCTGCTTACCCGCAGCGGGATGACTGAATTGAGGATGAGAGAGGGACTATCGGGCTTCGGGCATGTTAGAATATAATTAGGATCAATTAGGATCAATTAGGATTATTTAGTATATCTGAATATTTAGTATAGAATATTACGTTTTTATTATTACGATTCTCTTAGCCCCTATAATTACCATTTATATTATATCATTCTAGACAACTTGATAGACAACTTAAATACAAATTCTTTCTCCAATTTAGTCTCTTGTTTCTAACATAGTATCAGAGCCATGGTATCCTCCTGAAAGAGAACAGGTTGTTTTCTTGCGGTGAAATTATCGTAGTTTTTGTATTTTTTTTCTATGTCATTCTTCTTTGCCTTTTGTCACTCCTTTGATTCTTTTTCATCTCACCGACTAGCCTATTTTGAGTTGAATGATCAACCACCGTTATCATCCGCTACTTACTATTCTCATGAAGAAATTGTATAGTTTTCACTTTCTTTCGTCAGTTCCGTTTGCGTTCTCTCGTGGCAGTTCCATCTGCATTTTCTCGTGGCAGTTCCGTCTGCGTTTTCTCGTCCGTACTTCCTTCAAACTAGCGGCAGTTCCATCTGCGCTTCCTTTAGACTAGCGGCAGTTCCATCTGCGCTTCCTTCAAAATAGCGGCATTTCCATCTGCGCTTCCTTCAGACAAGCGGCAATTCCATCTGCGCTTCCTTCCGCCAGTTCCGTCTGCACCCGTTTTATCAGTTTATGCAGTTTTTTTCTCTTTATTTCGATGTTTTAAATAAGTTTCAAACTCAAGTTGTCACTTGAGTTTGAGGGGGATGTTAGAATATAATTAGGATCAATTAGGATCAATTAGGATTATTTAGTATATCTGAATATTTAGTATAGAATATTATGTCTTTATTATTACGATTCTTTTAGCCCCTATAAATACCATTTATATTGTATCATTCTAGACAACTTGATAGACAACTTAAATACAAATTCTTTCTCCAATTTAGTCTCTTGTTTCTAACAGGGCAAAGAGAGAATGGGCTCTAGGACACGGACTCGCCGCATAACCAGATGTGGAAGAGAAGAACAAGTACGATGCAAGCTTTTGAAGGGTTCGACAATATGAATGGTTTAGCAGTAGAGGAAGAATAAGGATTATGGTAGTAGCGGTGGCTTCTTTGATTTGAAAATTGAAGCAGCTGAGTAACAGGAATATATACTTAAGCCAATATTATAAATAAGTTAAACCGGTCCAATATTAAGGTATTATAATAAAAATATAAGAAATGTCTCCGAATTATTTAAATGCTGCAAAAAAATGCACCTGAAGTTTACTATCGACAAAAATATTTTTAAATAATTTAAAAATACAACAATGATCAATAATAAATATATATTTTCAAAAAATATTTAAAAATTGAATTTTAATGTGATTTTTTACAAGCATAAACTAAAAAAAAAAGATATTATTATTCTTAAAATTTGGTAATTTTTTTCTAAGTATATATTTTTTTGTAATTTTTTAAAAGTATTATTAGTTGTTAATAAAAAAATTAAAAAAAATATATACTCAACGAAAAATCACCAAATTTTAAGGATAATAATATCTTATTTTCATAATCATGGTTGCCAAAAAATTGGATCAAAATTTAATCTCTAAAATATTTTTTAAAAATATATATTTACTGTTGGGTATTGTTGTTGTATTTTAAAATTATTTGAAGGTAAATTTAATTAAAAATTTATAGTTATAATATAATAATATTTACTAATTATAAATTAATATGATTACATTAAGTTGGGTTAAAATAAATTAATAAATCATTTGGATAAATTAAACTATTTCAAAATTTTAGGTTATGAATGTAGTGTGTAATTATAGATCTTAATTAATCAATTCATGCCTATTAATTAATTCATGTCATTTTGTCAACATGAGAGTCATGATTATAGAATGTAGTTTATTAAGGTAGCGTTTGTTTTCGGGAGTAGGACACGAAGACATAGACAACACTTATTTAAAAAATGTTTGGAAGCATAGACATAGACAGTGGATATATTATCTCCGAAACAATTTTTTATACTTTTGTGTCCACTCTTTTACGAAGGACAATGATGGACACCGAATTTAGAAGAGTGGACACGGACAATTTTATAAATTTTGTTTTCTTTTTTTTCATTATTACCCCTTTTTATTTTTCCTATTGCGTTGTTCAGAGGTACTTTTTTCTTCCTGTTCTTTTTCTATCTCTTTCTTTTTCAGGTACTCTCTCCTTTCTGTAAATTTTTTTATTGGGGATAGATAATTATTTTCTTTTTATCGTTTTACTACAATACCATTTTAACCTTATATTATATTATTTGATTTGTAATAAAAATAATTAATCTTGAAACTTTTAAAAGATAAATATTATCAAAAGTAAAATTGATCTTTTAAAATGCTAAAAAATAATTTATAAATTGTAATTCATTTTATATAATTTAAAGAAAAATCAGTTTTTTATAAAGAAAAATCAGTTTTTAGATAAAAAAAATAGTTTTTTTAAATAAAAATAGATTTTTATATGCAAAAACTAATTATTTTTTCATGTAAAAATGGATTTTTTAAAATTAATTTTTTATTTAAAATTAATTTGGCTTATTAACTTAAACAAAATAAATTTTTTTATTAATCAAACTTAGATTTATTTTTTTTGTTAATCTTAACCATATGTATTCCTACATATTAATAATAAATTTTAAAATAAAATAATTATATTTATAACTTTATTTTAATATAAATACTAATACATTTTTTTATTAAAATTTTTGCCTCTTCAAATATTTTTTTCAAGTTCCGTCTGTACTCCTACGTACTCTCATTTTTTATTAAAAATTAATTTGTATTGATGTAGAAAATTTGGAATCATAGGGCCATTTTAGTCATTTCATATAATATTTTAGTCTTGTCCATGTGTATCCAAACATAATACTAGACATTACATTAGTGTCTTGTCCATCGTATCCAAACACAATACACAAAAGATAATTTTTAGTATCTTCGTCTTATTGTCTCCATTTTAGTGTCGTGTTCTGTTCTGTCTCTAAAAACAAACGCAGCCTAAGCGATTTCACCACCTGGGTTTATACATTTATATATATATATATATGATAAATCGGTAATATAAAAGCATTGAATTCGTGCGAATAATTAATTCAACAAGTCACAATATAGGGATAAGTATGATTTTGGTCCCTAACATAGAGGCTGAAAATTTATTTCGCCCGACCTTTTTTCGCTATAAAATGATTCCCCAAGATTTCAGTTTGTTTTAAAATCGTTGCCCACCCGCCCGCACCGCCGCCCTGCCGTCTCTGATCCCGCCACTGCTTGCCTTGCTGCCCTGCCGCACCACATCACCGCACCACCGCACCACCATCTTCTTCTTCTTCTTTTTCTTCTTCTGTGAACTAGATTTTTTGTGGAATGTTTGAAATTTAATTTTTTTGTGATTTGGCTTGAATTTAAATTTGTTGTTGCTGAATTTGTTTATTGAATTTGGGTTCTGGTGTTGATGATAATGGTGGGAGTGGTGGCGGGTTCTGTTTTAAGTTTTGTTGTTCTTTTGATGATGATGACCATGATGATAATGGTGGTGGTTTTGGTTGGCCGTAGGTTTCTGTTCTGGTAGTGGTGGTGGTGGTTGATTTTGGTTGATTTTGGGATGAAGGGAGAAGGGTATTTTCGTCCGAAGGACAATCTTAAAACAAATTGAAATTTTGGGGACCATTTTTTAAGAAAAAAGGCCGGGGACGAAATAAATTTTTGGCCTCTACGTTAGGGACCAAAATCATAAATTTTTGGACGAAACAAATTTTGTATACTTTAAATACATATATATAAAAGCATTGAATTCGTGCGAATAATTAATTCAACAAGTCACAATATAAATTAATTTAAGAGATATATACTAATTTGAGATTAATCTCCTCCAAATTCTGTGCTACTTCATCAAATTCAATATCCAAAGAGAAGAACACAAGCAGTCACTTTGTTCAATTCAGTCCCAATATTTCATAAGACAAGTCAGACTAATGATAAAATCTTGAGTCAACAGGTATCATTCTCCTCTGGAGTTTTATTGAGGTCAAAGGTTAGCATGAAAGATTTGTGTCCTTTAGAGACAACCTCATCAGAACTATCTGGCACAACATCTTCTGCGAGCATTGAATCTTAAACTATCTCGCCTGTAACTTTTGGAGTTTCTTGAATCTTTTCCCGAGCTTAACCTAACAGATACACCATAGGCAATCAAGTTCCTAGAATTTACAAATTTTACAAAAAAAACATGATTAAGCTCCATGCTATAAACTGCTTGTTTGGCTTACGTTCCCAAAGTTTTGTAAGACTTCTTTCTATAAGAGTGAATTCCTCCCGAGACGCAATTTCAAGTTTAATATTCAGACTATTCTCATAGCGTGCCTGCACAAATTTAAAGAGGTTCCAACTAAAAAGGTGCAGTAATTGGTAGCTAGAAGTCACCAACAACATTAATCATAGACACTTTCATGCTTCATGTCAACTTAAAAACATGCCAAATATGCCAAATGGACGCCATGGTAACTAATTAACTAATAAAGTACCAAATAAACCTTAATATGAATTTAGAATCCCACACTAAAAAAGAAATTAAAATTAAAATGTATGCAATACAAATGAAGTAATAACAAGTGCCAACTGGCAAATTAAAATCCATTCCTTGAAAACAAGCTTTTGGAAACAAAACCGGTGAACAACCATTGTAAAGATCTTATTCCATGGTCAGCTACCAAGCTGTCAGCAACTAATATCAGGCAACAAGAGCTAGAATTCCAAGCATTCCACATATTCAATCACGTTTATTGCACTAAAAAATGCACTAACAATGTTTCAAATGAAACAAGAAAATATGACACTAATACAGTTAGTTGCATAATATCTTTCTTTTCAACTTTCTTGTTCCAATTCATCTCCTTAGGAAGTAAAAGAAAAAAAAAACAAACTAGGAGGAAAAGGGAAAAACTTGAGGTATACTATGTTAAATTGCTATGATCTTGTTGGACTAAATAACAATGTACTATAACATGATCTCGTGCCTGCTCAGATTTGAGAGTCAATTATTCAACATTTACTCCAGGAACATACATATATTTATTTACTTACCCATTCAGTACCTCTTTTCACAAAAGAAAACTTAGCAACCGGTCATATCACCATTGAGTTAAACAATTGTACCTAATTTGATGGCTAAACAGATCACAAAAAATCCAAAATTTACCTGCACCTCCTCCAGTATTTGTTGCAAAAGAAACAGGTTCGTGCTAGTTACGAACCCGAAGACGAATTTCTTGTGGTACTTTATTGCGAATTGAAGCAATCCCTACAATGTTCAGGTTAAAATATAGTAAAACACCTGGATTGACTATAATTACAGACATATAAAACATCTGGATTGACTATGACAAGTTGAAATATAGTAAAACACCCTTTTTGTGAGCAGACATATGACAACATACCGTCCAAATATCTCCATGCACAATAGTAATAGCATCACCTATGTGCATGTGTGCTGAGAATGTATCCAGCCATGACTGAATTGGCAACGTGTTGAACCACAGGTCTCTTGCGAATGATGTTGCGTGCTCCAGCGACGAGAACGGAGAGGCCTCTTCCATCACCTTGCAAAACAAGATGCTAGAGGCACAAAGAAAGAGGTCTCTCTCTGACAATTTCCCTGGTAAGTCCGATCATGCCAATCAATATATAATGTTAAATACAATATACTAACATATTACTAAATTAAATAACTTGAAGACAAAATATGTTAATAAAATCACATTCTCTAGGTGGAACAATTGTAACTAATGAGCAATATACATCAAGTGTTTCCATGTTCTAATTTCTATTATATGCTAGTTACTAATTAATAATTATGTAAGTTTATAACCCTCAACAGGACTATACACAGAATAATAGTGCACATGTCCTAAATTAGTATCTAAATACATCTATACATAGGCAGCCTCTTTGCCATTGTCGATGGCATTAGTGGTTGGTTCTTCTAAATCGTCGTCCCATCTCAGTGACAAACCTTCGACGTTAAACTCAGACAACCCAGTCAGAGTAGGTTGGGGAGAAAGTTCGAACTGACATTGTCCTATGTCTTCACCCATTTCAAACATGTCCCTTAGGTTCACATGGACTACCACACTCCATTCTTTATCAGCATCCTCATCCACATAGTATACAAGGCGAGCCTCGGATGCAAGAATGTACGGTTCGTCATCTTTTCGATCACCAGTATGAATTGGATGAGAGAAGTTAACCATTGTGTGCCCCCCAAAGAGTCTTGTTTTATGCCTCTGCCAGAGGTGGTGTTTGCCTAGATACATCTAAACAAGGTGATTGTTAATTGACCGCTATAATTTAACTCAATAATGTCCACTAGTTTTCCGTAATACGAAATGCTACCAACAACAACATTACTGTCGCGCTTGCTTGCATAACTCCTAGTGTCAGAAGTGACATACACCCCACTATTTTGGGTTTTCAACCCCTTCCTCTCTCGAGAGGGTTCTGAACTTAAATCCATTTATGTTGTAAGATGTAAAGCGGCTAACTTGAACATTGGGCCCACATGCGAGCCACTACAATTTGTTCGGGTGAATGATACTTCCCAATGAAACCTGGCAGTGCACAAATTACATGTTTCATCAGCTTGGGATAGGAAGAACATGAAACCATTTGAATATGCAAATGGATTAATGATACCAGGATTCACCTGATGCTTGAACCAATCGGGAAATTCTTTGTGCACAACACTGTCTATGTGAGACTGAGACCTTATCCTACTTCGTAACTTTCTCTTTATGATCACCCTGTACTCACTGAAAATGTCACAACAATTTCATGTCAGGTTCTCCAACTATAGTAGATCATACAAAGTCGATAATTTCAAATGCACTTACTCTATAAATTTTTCCACGGCCAGGCAATTGACCAATACGTGATGATGAGCTTGGAATTTTTTAGTTGGTGTGATGGTGTAAAAAGAAGCAACACCAACAGCCTTTCCAACCTCGGGGAACATGGTTGCACTTTCATCAAGCATAAGTTCACGCGGTCAATCGTCAACACACATTGGTCGATTAATCCTACTCTCGACATTATCTAGGTACCTTAAACAGAATATGAGAATCTCCTCAGATAAGTACCCCTCTGTAATTGAGCCCTCTGGTTGTGATCTGTTACGCACGTACTGCTTGAGACGACATAGATACCTCTTGGAATATAACACGTGTCATAAGCACTGATTAAAAGCATAATAAAAATTTTGTTTGATAATTACTGTTCAATTGGGTACATCCACCGATAATGCACTGGGCCACCGAGACGCACCTCCTCGACCAGATGCACTGTCAAGTGAACCATGAATGTGAAGAAAGAAGGAGGAAAAATTATCTCCATGTGACACAGAGTATGAACCATGTGATCCTAAAGGAGAGGAAGTTATTGAGGGTCTATAGATTTGCTGCATAATCGGCTAAAAAAGGAAGACAAATCCGCCAGGACAGAAGACACTGGGGCACGCAATGCATTCCTTAACGCAATTAGAAGTAGATGTTCAAGTAGAATGTGACAGTCGTGGCTTTTCAGTCCCGACAACTTGTGCTGTCGTAAGTCAACACAGCGGAAAATGTTGCTAGAGTATCCATCTGGAAAGACCATGTTCTTGATAGTCCTTAGAAAGATCTCCTTCTGTGGATTGGTCATAGTAAAGATCGCGGATGGGTACTTTCCATCTTCTCGTGACCACAAATCATGCTTGATTCCCATCGAGTGGAGGTCTCGACGAGCTTTAATGTGATCTTTAGACTTACCTTTCTCGTTCAGTATGGTGAAAACTATATTGTCGCACACATTCTTCTCTATGTGAATGACATTAAGGTGGTGACGCAATCCATTGTTCTCCTAATATGGTAGCTCAAAGAATATACTCCTCTTCTTCCAAGGAGTCTCGTCTTGCACAGTAGTTTACAGTCTGCGTGTCCTTTTTCCTGTAATCGATTGCACCTTGCCAAGTTGGACATGCACACCCTCTAAATGCCGAACAATGTCTCCACCAATGAATTTGATAGGTGGACCTCTATCCTCTATCTTTTCATCAAAGGAGTATCGATATTTTCTATATTTGTGGTCATGATTCAGAAAGCGACGATGACCTATGAAACACCATTTCTGACTGTGTGTGAGTTGGTTAGTTTCAGCATCCAAATTGCACACAGGACAGGCTCTCCCACCGTACGTGTTCCACCCAGATAGGTTGCCCAAGTCAGGAAAATTACTGATTGTCCACATCTATGCAGCAACCCATAACTGCTTCAATTCATTGATCAATGTCTCTAGGTACACATCTATGTTATTTCCAGGCATTTTAGAACCAACAATAATCATAGAGAGGATAAACGAAGTGGGTTTCATGCAAATCCAAGGGAGCATGTTATACGGGATTAGAACTACGGGCCAAATTGAGTATTTCGATCTCATGTTCCCAAAAGGGTTAAAGCCATCGCTAGCTAAGGCTAGGCGAACACTGTGCAGATCAGCAGAGAAGTCGGAATATTGTATGTCAAATGACTTCCATGCCTTGGCATCCCTTGGATGCCTATACATACCATCAGAGTTAGGACCTCTCTTATGCAACAGCATGTCAACAACTGTTTTACTAGACATATATAACCGCTGCAATCGTATAATAAGGGGGAAATAATGAATAATCTTTGCCGCTTGTGGTTTGCCATTCTTCTTTACAACCATCTTGATCCTCACCCTAGAGTTCTTTTTAGTCTTATGCTTCCATCTCGATGTCCCACACCGCTTGTATTTGGTCAACTCTTGGTCGTTGCCCTGGTATAGCCTGCAGTCATTTGGACATGTATCTATCTTCTTGTACGCGAGACCGAGTTTTCTTATGACTTTCTTGGCATCGTGCACAGTAGATGGAATGCGGGCATGCTCAAAGGCGTCCGTGAGCAACTCCAATATCATTCCAAAGGCCTTATCGCTCACTCTGCACATGGACTTTATGTGATAGAGCCTCACTAAGAAAGACAACTTAGAGAACTTTGAACATCCTGGGTATAACTCCTGCTCCCCATCTTCGAGTAGGTCATGAAAGTTGCGGGCCTCACGACTAGGTTCACTGTATAAATAAGGCAACTCATCCGCAGCACTACCAGCATGTTCGTTCTCTGAGTCTTCTTCGTCGCCATGAAGTCCTGAGAAGTTGAATGCCTCGTGGACCATATCAAGCATCGGGGCATTGAAATTTCTTTTGGGTTGATCTTCTTGTCTGTCACTAGAGCTCTCTTCCACGCGTCTCTCACCGTGATGGATCCAAAATGTGTAACTAGACGGGGAAGGGTTTTATCAGCAAATAATCGAATGCATCCTCTCTATTTTATAAAAGGCTGAACCCACACTTCAGACATGGACAACGTATCATCCCATCGAATGACGCATTAGCAAATGCAAAATCTAGGAATCTAGTCAAACCGTCCCTATATTCTGTATCAACTCGTGGCTTTGAAATCCAACTCTTATCAATATCTAATTTAACAAAATTATAGAACGATGAGAATTCATATAATAGAGTCAGACCACCAGCTCAAATAATAATAATATATGTTAAATAAATTCAAGGAGTGTAGACTATGATATATTAATACTGTTTGAAATAAATTGCGAGAATAACTCTTAAAGAAAAAAATAGAAAACACAGTCACTAACATCCATGATAATATGGAGCCCACAAAATTATTCAAGAAAGTTACTTACTCATTTGAAAATTCTGCACTTTAAAAAAAATTACTGGAATGAATAAACTCTAGTTCCAATGCTAAAAAATTGAAAAGGAAAAGAAACCTTTCTTACAAAAAAAAAAAACAAAAACAAAAACAAAAACAGAATAGAGGAGTATAGGTTAGATGTAAAAAAATATTTAGGACAAAAGCATAAAAGAGGTAAACAATCAAGTCTAAAAGCAAAATAAAGAGATTAAAATTGTTATAGTTAGATAAATAAAAAATGGCTAATATATAAAGGGATTAAGTTAATTAACTAGCTTTCACGTGCACTTGAAGCAGATAAATATATCCATACATGGTTATCAACAAAATGTGTACTTTTCTATAGGTTTATTGTCTTATTCAGATTGTGGATCGCTTACTTTAAAACCATATAAATTAAGGTGCAAAGTTGCTATGCAGACAACATTTATTTAATTAATTAAGTGTGAAGATTTGAAAATATTTTATCTATGCTTATGCAGCAGAGGATTTGTAGAGGTTATAATCAGAACCATTTGGTTGTTCGAATGATTTAACCATAAAATCGGATGATCAAGCTAACTGATTTGCTTAAATATGACACATCTTAACTTAACACACAGCTTAAAATGGCAAAACTACCGCTAATCCTATAGCAATGAAGGTGGTGTGTCGTAGTATTTTATCATCTAATCAATAGAAACATTACTTAACATCAAATAATGAAGAGAACAGCTATTTTGAAATCTCAATTAATGAAGGGAACGCTATTTTGATAGTCCACCATATTGTTCACATAATAGCAAGAGTGTGTAATGAGAGTCGCTAATAGCAGAGAGAAAATGGTGAACAATTTGAAAGAATGACATGGAGGAAAAAATAAACCAGCAATCTCATTTCTAAATTCTAATCCAGTTAAATATAAAAGGTGAGAGCATAACCAAAGACAATGATTGCAAACCAAAACGAAAAAATAGAATTGAATTAGCAATCTAAGAAATAAAAATAAGTTCAAAAAATTAAAAGAAAAAATTACCATTTGTACCCATAAATTTTGCGAACGCTGACAAAAGTACCCATCAAACAAGAAAACTAACGTTGTATCCATGAAAAATGGGTTTCGTGTGATAATAGTACCTAAACCGTAATTTTTCGTTAACTTTTTAATAAAATTCTCAAATTACCCCTTTTATCTTCTTCCCCAAATTCCAAATTTCACAACCCTCATCTTTCGTCTTCCTCTACTGCTGCCAGCCACCAAAAAATTAAAAAGATTAAAAATTGTAGATTATTAATTATCTGATGTTATTGTTCAAATATTATGGTTTATTCCACCGTGAAGCACCTCAAAATGGGTCTCAGTGCGCTGTGTGCTTGAGCGAGTTGAAGGACATGGACAAGCTCAGACTTTTGCCCAAGTGGATTCACGTGTTTCACCCCGAGTGCATCGACGCGTGGCCAAGATAAAGTCGGAAAACATGGAGTTCAAGGTTGAGATTCAGGAGTTAGAGGGAAGTGCCAACCATGTGTTCGATGAAATGTCTGGGAGAATGGGTGAGGTTTCTTGTGATAGAAATGAAGGTGGGGTTGGTGAGGGAGTTGATGGAGTTGTTGGGAAGTGTAATGGGACCTCAAAGGTGAGAGCTTTTGGGTTGTTGGTGAGGTCACATTCTACAGGTCACTCTCTTGTGGAACCGGGGAAGAGTTTGGAGAGTTTCACTTTGAGGTTGCCTGAGGAATTGAGGAAGCAGATTCTGGAAGCCAATCATAAGTTTAGTGGTGGTAGTGGTGGGATGAAGCGTTTGGCAAGCTACGACGTCGTTTTGCAAAGTGAAGTTGGTGAAGGTAGTAGTAGTAATAAGGGGAGTAAGAATAGTAGGTGGGTGCTGTCTATGACACCTCCGTTTGTTTTTCGCGGTTGGGGTCATTTTAGTACTTCTTCTGGTTTGGCACCGCCAAATGAGTACTCAACATGCTCTGGGATTCCTAGGCTTTGGGGTTCTTCAGCGGCAAGGGAAGAGAAAGGATGTGAAGGGAGGAGGGTTTGCAACTGGTATGATGAAAATTCGAAGGATGAGGGTTGTGAAATTTGAAATTTGGGGAAGAAGATAGAATGGGTAATTTGGGAATTTTATTAAAAAGTCAACGAAAAATCACGGTTTGGATATTATTGTCACACGGAATTCATCTTTCATGGGTACAACGTTAGTTTTCTTGTTTGATGGGTACTTTTGTCAGCATTCGCAAAATTCATGGATACAAATGGTAATTTTTCCAAATTAAAACATGAATATTACTTGGATAGCAAATGTAAGTGACGAAGCCTTATGGTGGCTCTCAAGCTGGTTCCCACTTTTTTGTGCAGTGAGCCACAAATCAAAAGTCTCCAATTGCAGTGAGATCAACAAAATTCTTTACTTCACACTTCGGATGGATTTTATAACATGTGAATACTGTTAAGTCAAATAAATTCAATACTAAACTAGACTTTCTAGCCGGCTGGAACTAACCTATAGAACTTTACATTATATAAAACTTCCTTTCAAGAAAAATGCATAATCAATGCAACGCTTTAGCAAGTAACTATGAACCAAAGGTATATGTCATGTCTAAGTGTACTTCTAACATATTATTTATTTTGGAGATTAAGGAGATACTCTACAACCATCACAAAGAGGTTAGTGATTATAACTTATTGTGCTGAGATTAATAAAAATTGTTATGCTCAAAATGGGTTTTGTGTCAGATTTCATTTTTTGTATATTCTACTAAAAAGTATAACAATAAAAAGGTTTTTTTTTTCTTCTCATTATTTATGTATTTTTGCAAAATTCATGTAACGAATGACACGAAAAATAAAAACAGAAAATGAAATTAAGATTTTAATACACCCAAATTTATATAATTTTTGTAAGTAGTAAACTCCTTTCCACTATTTTCAGTTATCCCTTTTTAGTTGTGCAATACTGGTACACGAAATCGTGATTCACACTTTTCACAACTCCGTGCAGCTGACCAGCAAGTGCACTGGGTCGTCCAAGTAATACCTTACGTGAGTAAGGGTCGATCCCACAGAGATTATCGGCTTGAAGCAAGCTTTGGTCATCTTCTAAATCTCAGTCAGGCGGATTCAAATGGTTATGGGATTTTGATAATTAAAAGATAAATAAACATAGAATAAAGATAGAGATACTTATGTAATTTATTGGTGGGAATTTCAGATAAGCGTATAGAGATGCGTTATTCCTTCTGAATCTCTGCTTTCCTACTGTCTTCATTCAATCATTCATACTCCTTTCCATGGCAAGTTGTATGTTCGGGATCACCGTTGTCAATGGCTGCCTCCCGTTCTCTCAATGAAAATGGTCCTCTACGATTTCTGTACGGCTAATCAATTGTCGGATTTCTCGTCTCGGATGAAAAATACCAGGCACAGCTACCGCATGGCTAATCAGCTGTCGGTTCTTGATCGTGTCAGAATAAGATCCAATGATCCTTTTGTGCACTGTCACTGCGCCCCACAGTCGTGAGTTTCAAGCTCGTTATAGTCATCCCTTCCCAGATCCTACTCAGAATACCACAGACAAGGTTTAGACTTTTCGGATCTCAGGAATGCTGCCAATTGATTCTAGCCTATACCACAAAGATTCTAATCTCGGATTCAGATGCTCTGTTGTCAGGAGAGACAATGTGAATCGTTGAATAGAGATCCAAGAGATATGCATTCAAGCTTGTTTTCATGTAGAACGGAAGTGTTTGTTAGGCACGCGTTCATAAGTGAGAATGGTGATGAGTGTCACTTGATCATCACATTTATCATGTTCTTGTGTGTGAATGAATATCTTAGAATAAGAATAAGGTTGAATTGAGTAGAAGAACAATAGTACTCTGCATTAATTCATGAGGAACACCAGAGCTCCACTCCTTAATCTATGGTGTGTAGAAACTCCACCGTTGAAAATACATAAGTGATAATGGTGTTCATTGGCTTCGGCCCCAGAGAGGGAACCAGAATGACCAAGACGTCTAATACAATGAGAAAAAATAATATTTATACTAAAACTAGTAGCTAAGGTTTACAGAGATAAGTAAATAGTGCAGAAATCTACTTCTGGGACCTACTTGGTGTGTGTTTGGGCTGAGCATTGAAGCTTTCACGTGTAGAAACTTTTCTTGGAGTTAAACGCCAGCTTTGGTACCAGTTTGGGCGTTTAACTCCAGCTTGTAACTTAGTTCTGGCGTTTAACGCCAGAATATGGCAGGAAGTTGGCGTTTAAACGCCAATTTGCGTCGTCAAAACTCGGGTAAAGTATAGACTATTATATATTGCTGGAAAGCCTAGGATATCTACTTTTCAACGCAATTGAGAGATCTCCAATTGAGTTTCCATAGATCCAAAAAATCCATTTTGAGTGCATGGAGGTTAGAATCCAACAGCATCTGCAGTCCTTTTTCAGCCTCTGAATCAGATCTTTGCTCAGGTCCCTCAATTTCAGCCAGAAAATACCTGAAATCACAGAAAAAGCACACAAACTTATAGTAAAGTCCAAAAATGTGAATTTTTCTTAAAAACTAATAATTATTTACTAAAAACTAACTAAATCATACTAAAAACTACCTAAAAATAATGCCAAAAAGCGTATAAATTATCCGCTCATCACAACACCAAACTTAAATTGTTGCTTGTCCCCAAGCAACTGAAAACAAAATAGAATAAAAAGAAGAGAATATACAATGAATCTCACAATATCAATAAAACTTAGTCCTAATTGGATGAGCGGTGCTAGTAGCTTTTTGCTTCTAAACAGTTTTGGCATCTCACTTTATCCTTTGAACTTCAGAATGATTGGCATCTATAGGAACTCAGAATTTTAGATAGTGTTATTGATTCTCCTAGTTCAGTACGTTAATTCTTGAACACAGCTACTTTATGAGTCTTGGTCGTGACCCTAAGCACTTTGTTTTTCAGTATTACCACCAGATACATAAATGCCACAAACACATACCTGGGTGAACCTTTTCAGATTGTGACTCAGCTTTGCTAAAGTCCCCAGTTAGAGGTGTCCAGAGTTCTTAAGCACACTCTTTTTCTTTGGATCAAGACTTTAACCACTCAGTCTCAAGCTTTTCACTTGGACCTTCATGACACAAGCACATGGTTAGGGACAGCTTGTTTTAGCCGCTTTGACCAGGATTTTACTCCTTTAAGCCCTCCTATCCATTAATGCTCAAAGCCTTGGATCCTTTTTACCCTTGCCTTTTGGTTTAAAGGGTTATTGGCTTTTTCTTTTTCTTTCTTTTTCTTTTTCGCCATTTTTTCTCTTTTTTTTGCAAGCTTTATTATTCACTGTTTTTTCTTGCTTCAAGAATCAATTTCATAATTTTTTAGATTATCAATAACATTTTTCTTTGTTCATCATTCTTTCAAGCGCCAACAATTTTAACATTCATAAACTTCACTATCAAAAATATGCACTGTTCAAGCATTCATTCAGAAAATAAAAAGTATTGCCATCACATCAAAATAATTAAACTAATTTCAAGATGAAATTTGAAATTCAAGTACTTCTTATTCTTTCGTAGTTAGGCACATTTTTCATTTAAGAAAGGTGAAGGATTGATGAGCGGATAATTTGTATGCTTTTTGGCATTGTTTTTAGTATGTTTTTAGTATAATCTAGTTAGTTTTTAGTATATTTTTATTAGTTTTTAGCTAAAATTCACTTTTCTGGACTTTACTATGAGTTTGTGTGTTTTTCTGTGATTTCAGGTATTTTCTGGCTGAAATTGAGGGTCCTGAGCAAAAATCTGATTCCGAGACCAAAAAGGACTGCAGATGCTGTTGGATTCTGACCTCCCTGCATTCAAAGTGGATTTTCTGGAGCTACAGAAGCCCAATTGGCGCGCTCTCAACGGCGTTGGAAAGTAGACATCCTGGGCTTTCCAGCAATATATGATAGTCCATACTTTGTCCAAGATTTGATGGCCCAAACCGGCGTGGCAAATCAGCCTCAGAAATTCCAGCGTTAAACGCTGGAACTGGCATGAAACTTGGAGTTAAACGCCCAAACTGGCATGAAAGCTGGCGTTTAACTCCAGAAAAGGTCTCTACACGAAAATGTTTCATTTCTCAACCCAGGCACACACCAAGTGGACCCAGAAGTGGATTTTTACGTCATTTACTCATTTCTGTACACCCTAGGCTACTAGTTTACTATTAATAGGATCTTTTGACATTGTATCAGTACCGGATGACACTTTACACGTTTCTCATTGTACTTTCCACAGCATGAGTCTCTAAACCCCATGGTTGGGGGTGAGGAGCTCTGCTGT
>NC_029773.3:60158762-60174125 GCF_000817695.3 Arachis duranensis
TGGATTCTATTCCGGCCTGACCGAGAACCGACAGATGAATTCCGCGTGCTGTGACAGAGCATATGCAATCGTTTTCACTGAGAGGATGGGAGGTAGCCATTGACAACGGTGAAACCCTACATACAGCTTGCCATGGAAGGAGACTTGCGTGTTTGAAGAAGAAGACAGTAGGAAAGCAGAGATTCAGAAGATGGAGCATCTCCAAAACCTCAACCTATTCTCCATTACTGCAAAACAAGTAATCATTTCATGTTCTTTTGTTTTTTCACAATCAATCCTGATAATTTCTGATATCCTGACTAAGATTTACAAGATAACCATAGCTTGCTTCAAGCCGACAATCTCCGTGGGATCGACCCTTGCTCACGCAAGGTATTACTTGGACGACCCAGTGCACTTGCTGGTTAGTTGTGCGGAGTTGCAAAAGTGTGATTGCAATTTCGTGCACCAAGGATTCATGGGATTATTCATAGCTTTAAGACATAGACACTAGATACTAATGATCATGTAATAAAGACACAAACATAGATAGCACATAAAGCATAAAATCGAAAAATAGAAAAATAAGAACAAGAAAATCAAGGAACGGGTCCACCTTAGTGATGGCGGCTAGTTCTTCCTCTTGAAGATCCAATGGTGCTCTTGAGTTTCTCTATGTCTCTTCCTTGCTTTTATTGCTCTTCCCTCATAGTTATTTGATCTTCTCTAATCTCATGTAGAATGATGGAATGCTCTTGGTGCTCCACCCTTAGTTGGTCCATGTTGTAACTCAAGCCTTCCAAAGAGGTGTTGAGTTGCTCCCAATAGTTGTGTGGAGGAAAATGCATCCTTTGAGGCCTCTCAGGAATTTCTTGATGAGGAACTTCCTCATGCTCTTGTTGAGGTCCATGAGTGGGCTCTCTTATTTTCTCCATCCTCTTTTTAGTGATGGGCTTGTCATTTTCAATGAGGATGTCTTCCTCTATGACAATTTCAGCTAAACTGTATAGGTGACAAATGAGATGAGGAAAGACTAACCTTGCCAAAGTGGAGGACTTGTCAGCCACCTTGTAGAGTTCTAGAGGTATGATCTCATGAACTTCCACTTCCTCCCCAATCATGATACTATGGATCATGATGGCCTGATCCACAGTTACTTCAGATCGATTGCTAGTGGGAATGATGGAGCGTTAGATGAACTCCAACCATCCTCTATACACAGGCTTGAGGTCCGGTCTTCTCAATTGAACCGGCTTACCTCTTGAGTCTCTTTTTCATTGAGCTCCTTCCACACATATGTCCATGAGGAATTGGTCCAACCTTTGATCAAAGTTGACTCTTCTAGTGTAGGGGCGTGCATTTTCTTGCATCATTGGCAAGTTGAATGCCAACCTTACATTTTCCGGACTGAAATCTAAGTATTTTCCCCGAACCATTGTAAGCTAATTCTTTGGATTCGGGTTCATACTTTGATCATGGTGCTTAGTGATCCATGTGTTTGCATAGAACTCTTGAACCATTAAGATTCTGACTTGTTGAATGGGGTTGGTGAGAACTTCCTAACCTCTTCTTCGAATCTCATGTTGGATCTCCGGATACTCATTCTTTTTGAGCATGAAAGGGACCTCAGAGATCACCTTCTTCTTGGTCATAACTTCATAGAAGTAGTCTTGATGGACCTTTGAGGTGAATCTCTCCATCTCCCATGACTCGGAGGTGGAAGCTTTTGCCTTCTCTTTCCTCTTTCTAGAGGTTTCTCCGACCTTAGGTGCCATAAATAGTTATGAAAAAACAAAAAGCAATGCTTTTACCATACCAAACTTAAAAGGTTTGCTCGTCCTCGAGCAAAAGAAGAAAGAAAGAAGGGGAAGAAGAAGAAAATGGAGGAGATGGAAGGAGAGAGTGAATTTGGCCAAGGGGGTATAAGGTGATTGTGATGTGTGAAAAAAAAAGGAGGGATGAGGGGTTTATATAGGGTGGGGGAGTTTTGGGTGCGTGTATTTTGGGTTGGGTTTGGGAGGGAAAGGATTTTGAATTTTGGAGGTAGGTGAAGTTTTTGGGAAAGAGATATAGAGGTGATTGATTAAGGGTATTTTGGGAAAGAGATATAGAGGTGTGAGAAAGAGAGAGAGAGAATGAGTTAAGGTTGGTGGGGATCCTGTGGGGTCCATAGATCCTGAGGGGCCAAGGACTTCTCATCTCTGCTCTATTTAGGCGTGCAAAAATGTCCTTAGAGTGTAATTCTGGTGTTAAACGCCAGGTTGCTGCCTGTTTCTGGCATTTAACACCAGCTTTTCTTCCCTTATTGGCGTTTAACGCCAACCTGTTGCCCTGTTCTGGCGTTAAATGCCAGTCTAGTGCCCATTTCTGGCGTTAAATGCCCAGAATGGTGCCAGATTGGGCGTTTAACGCCCATTCTCCTACTCTTACTGGCGTTTAAACGCCAGTAAGTTCATCCTCCAGGGTGTGCTATTTTTAATGTTGTTTTTAATGCTATTTTTGATTTTGCTTTGATTTTTGCAGTTGTTTTTGTGACTCCACATGATCATCATCCTAAAGAAAACATAAAATAATAATGGAAAATGGAAATTTAACATAGATAAATAAAAATTGGGTTGCCTCCCAATAAGCACTTCTTTAGTGTCAATAGCTTGACAGTGGGCTCTCATGGAGCCTCACAGATAATCAAAGCATGGTTGTGGCCTCTCGACACTAAAGTTAGAGTTTGGTTGTGGCCTCCCAACACCAAACTTAGAGTTTGAATGTGGGGACTTTGTTTGACTCTGTATTGAGAGAAGCTTTTCATGCTTCTTCTCCATGTGTATAGAAGGAGAACCTTGAGTCTTGAATACAAGGTAGTCCTCATTCAATTGAAGGACCAACTCTCCTCTGTCAACATTAATCACAGCTCTTGCTGTGGATAGGAAAGGTCTGCCAAGGATGATGGATTCATCCTCATCCTTCCCAGTGTCTAAGATTATGAAATCAGCAGGGATGTAAAGGTCTTCAACCTTCACTAGCACGTCCTCTACTAGTCCATAAGCCTGTTTTATGGATTTATCTGCCATCTCTAGTGAGATTCTTGCAGCTTGTACCTCAAAGATTCCTAGTTTCTCCATTACAGAGAGTGGCATGAGGTTAATACTTGACCCTAGGTCACACAGAGCCTTCTCAAAGGTCATGGTGCCTATGGTACAGGGTATTAAGAATTTGCCAGGATCCTGTTTCTTTTGAGGTAAAGTTTGTTGAACCCAGGTATTCAGTTCATTAATAAGCAATGGAGGTTCATCCTCCCAAATCTCATTACCAAATAGCTTGGTATTCAGCTCCATGATTGCTCCTAAATACTGGGCAACTTACCCTTCAACAATGTCTTCATCTTCTTCAGAAGATGAATAGTCATCAGAGCTCATGAATGGTAAAAGAAAGTTCAATGGAATCTCTATAGTCTCTGTATGAGCCTCAAATTCCTTTGGTTCCTCATTGGGGTACTCTTTAATGGCCAGTGGATGTTCCCTGAGGTCTTCCTCACTGGGAATCACTGCCTTTTCACTCTCTCCAGGTTCGGTCATGTTGGTCACGGTTATGGCCTTGCACTATCTTTTGGGATTCTCTTCTGTATTGCTTGGGAGAGTACTAGGAGGAGTTTCAGTAACCCTTTTACTCAACTTACCCACTTGTGCCTCCAAGTTTCTGATGGAGGACATTGTTTCATTCATGAAACTGAGAGTGGCCTTAGATAGATCAGAGACTATATTTGCTAAGCTAGATGGATTCTACTCAGAATTCTCTGTCTATTGCTGAGAGGATGATGGAAAAGGCTTGCCAATGCTAAACATGTTTCTTCCACCGTTATTATTGTTAAAGCCATTTTGAGGCTTTTGTTGATCCTTCCATGAGAAATTTGGATGATTTATCCATGACGGATTATAGGTGTTTCCATAGGCTTCACCCATATAATTCACCTCTACCATTGTAGGGTTCTCAGGATCATAAGCTTCTTCTTCAGAAGATGCTTCTTTAGTACTGTTGGATGCATCTTGCAATCCATTCAGACTCTGAGAAATCATATTGACTTGCTGAGTCAATATGTTGTTCTGAGCCAATATGGCATTCATAGCATCAATTTCAAGAACTTTCTTTTTCTGAGGCGTCCCATTATTCACAGGATTCTTCTCAGAGGTGTACATAAACTGGTTATTTGCAACCATTTCAATGAGTTCTTGAGCTTCTGCAGGCATTTTCTTCAGGTGAATAGATCCACCCGCAGAATGGTCTAATGACATCTTAGACAATTCAGACAAACCATCATAGAATATATCCAGGATGGTCCATTCTGAGAGCATGTCAGAAGAACACTTTTTGGTCAGTTATTTGTATCTTTCCCAAGCTTCATAGAGGGATTCACCTTCTTTTTGCCTAAAGGTTTGAACATCCACTCTAAGCTTGCTCAGCTTTTGAAGAGGAAAGAATTTGGCTAAGAAAGCCGTGACCAGCTTATCCCAAGAGTTCAGGCTATCTCTAGGTTGAGAGTCCAACCGTATTCTAGCTCTGTCTCTTACAGCAAAAGCGAAAAGCATAAGCTTTTAGACCTCGGGATCAACTCCATTAGTCTTAACAGTATTACAGATCTGCAAGAATTCAGTTAAGAACTGGAAAGGATCTTCTGATGGAAGTCCTTAAAACTTACAATTCTGTTGCATCAGAGAAACTAATTGAGGTTTAAGCTCAAAATTGTTTGCTCCAATGGCAGAGATTGAGATGCTTCTTCCATGGAAGTTGGAATTTGGTGTAGTAAAATCACCAAGCACCTTCCTTGCATTGTCATTGTTGTTGGGTTCGGCCATTACTTCTTTTTCGAGATTCTCTGTAAGGTTTTCTCTGGATTGTTGTGCTTTAGCTTCTCTTAGCTTCTTCTTTAGAGTCCTTTCAAGTTCAAGGTCAGCTTCAACAAGAATGTTTTTGTCCTTGCTCCTGCTCATATGAAAAAAAAAAGAGAACAGAAAGGAAGAGGAATCCTCTATGTCACATTATAGTGATTCCCTAAGGTGTTAGAGGAAAATAAGAATAGAAGGGTGAGGTAGATAGAGGCGAATTCGAACACATAAGGAATGAGAGAGTCCGAATTGCTAGTAGAGGAGAAGTGTTAGCGATTAAATAGAAAGAGGTGAGAGGGATGTAATTTTCGAAAAATTGAATCAAAATTTAAAATAATTAGTTAATTAAAGAGAATTTTGAAAATGGTTAATGGTTTTCAAAAATCAAAAGTGAGAAAGTGGTTAGGTGGTTTTGAAAAAGATAAGAAATAATAAATTTGAAAAGATAAGAAGTTAGAAAGAGATTTTTGAAATCAAAATTTGAAAAAGATTTGATTTGAAAAAGATTTGATTGAAAAAGATATGTTTGAAAAGATATGATCGAAAAGAAAATTTTTGAAAAAGATCTGATTTTTAAAATTGATAGCTTTGCTAACAAGAAACTAAAAGACATGATTCTAAAATTCAAATATTGAACCTTTCTTAACAAGAAAGTAACAAACGTGAAATTTTAGAAACAAAACATTAATTGTTAGCAAGGTTTTTGAAAATAGTAAAAGAAAATTGAAAAAGATTTGATATTTGAAAAAAAAGATATGATTAAAAAGATTTGATTTTGAAAGATATGATTTCAAAAATAAGGATTTGAAACATGAAAATTTGAAAAAGATTTGAATTGAAAACAAAATCTCCTCTCTTGTGCCACCATGGCGTTAAACGCCCAGAATGGTATCCATTCTGACATTTAATGCCCAAAATACTACCCTTTTGGGCGTTTAACGCCTAGCCAGGTACCCTGGCTGGCGTTGAATGCCAGAAATGCTTCCTTACTGGGCGTTTTTCTGAACCCCCAGCTTTTTCTCTGTGATTCCTCTGCTGAATGTTCTGAATCTTCAATTCCCTGTATTATTGACTTGAAAAGATATATTTTTTTGAATTTTTTTAATTTTTAATGATGAGAGAGACAAATAACAAAATGAATTAAAACATAAGAATGCAAGATCAAAACAAATTAATGCATGTAAGGACACTTTGAATGTCAAGATGAACACCAAAAATACTTTGAAGATCATGATGAACATCAAGAACATATTTTTGAAAAATTTTTAGAAAAGAAAGACATGCAAGACACCAAACTTAGAAGTTTGTATACTATGGACACTAACAAATTGAGAATGCATATGAAAAACAACAAATCATACAAAACAAGAGAACTTGAAGATCAGACACAGAAAATCCTCAAGAACAACTTGAACATCAATAAAGAACATAATGCATAAAATTTTGAAAAATGCAAGAAAAAAGAAAACATGCAATTGACACCAAACTTAAAAATTGACACTAGACTCAAACAAGAAACACAAAATATTTTTTATTTTTTGATTTTATAATTTTTTTGTATATTTTTTTGAAAATTATTTTGAAAAAGAAAATAAGAAACTCAAAATTTTTAATAAGAATTCCAGGAATCATGCAATGTTAGTCTAAAGCTTCAATCTAAAAAAGATTAGACATGGCTAGCCAAGCTTCAGCAAGACATTACATACAACGGCCAAATTGATGGGAATCAACTAGCTCCTGTGATGATAAAAGCATCATCTGAAACTCTAGAATTCATTTTTTAAAAATTTTGAAGGAACAAAATAAAAAGAACAATACCTAATCTAAGCAACAAGATGAAACGTCAGTTGTCCAAACTCGAACAATCCCCGACAACGGCACCAAAAACTTGGTACACAAAATCGTGATTCACACTGTTCACAACTCTGTGCAGCTGACCAGCAAGTGCACTGGGTCGTCCAAGTAATACCTTACGTGAGTAAGGGTCGATCCCACGGAGATAAGTAAATAGTGCAGAAATCCACTTCCGGGACCCACTTGGTGTGTGTTTGGGCTGAGCATTGAAGCTTTCACATGTAGAGACTTTTCTTGGAGTTAAACTCTAG
Organism: Arachis duranensis; assembly: GCF_000817695.3. Classification (NCBI taxonomy): domain Eukaryota; kingdom Viridiplantae; phylum Streptophyta; class Magnoliopsida; order Fabales; family Fabaceae; genus Arachis; species Arachis duranensis. The sequence goes on from NC_029773.3 coordinate 60,165,724, forward strand.
CTTTGGTGCCAGTTTGAGCATTTAACTCCAGCTTGTAACTTAGTTCTGGAGTTTAACGCCAGAATATGGCAGGAAGTTGGCGTTTACACGCCAATTTGCATCATCAAAACTCGAGCAAAGTATAGACTATTATATATTGCTGGAAAGCCCAGGATGTCTACTTTCCAACGTAATTGAGATCGCACCAATTAGGTTTCATTAGCTCCAGAAAATCCATTTCGAGTGAAGGGAGGTTAGAATCCAACAGCATCTGCAATCCTTTTTCAGCCTCTGAATCAGATCTTTGTTCAATTCCCTCAATTTCAGCCAGAAAATACCTGAAATCACAGAAAAATATACAAACTCATAGTAAAGTCCAGAAATGTGAATTTTTCTTAAAAACTAATAATTATTTACTAAAAACTAACTAAATCATACTAAAAACTACATAAAACAATGCCAAACAGCGTATAAATTATCCGCTCATCGGATACATTTCAAAAACCACAACAAACATAACTGAGGTAGTACTAGAATTTTTTGAGATGAAACTTTGCAATCGAATAGCTAATATATGCAATGATCACAATTTGAAGTGTTCTTCTAAAAAGCTTGTCTACGTTCAATCATAAATTTGTCTTAAATTTTGAATGGATTTTGTTTTGACTTGGTGGAAACAGTGATAGTAAATTTGTTAAGGGTCCTATCATTAATTGTTCAATCAGTTGGAGAGATACATGTAAGTATGCATAGATTTAGCTTTTATAATTGCACAAAATTCTACAAGTAATTCCAATTCAATACCACTAAATAGTTTTCTTAACAGATTATGAAGCACTTAATACTAAATTTTCATATCCAACAACGATGGCAATAGATAATGACTTCATTTATCTCTCACTTCCTTCCCTTCTCCCTAAAAAAACATTATATTTCTCAAAATTTGTGTTCTTCAGGCTACAAATATTATACCTACAGTGAATGTTCTTCAATATCACTAGTCAAGGAAGGTTACTGAAGCAGCAAGGAAGACTATTAAGTATGAGTCATGTCACCTTTGTCCTTGCAGCCTTATTATCTGAGTTTTGATAACTATGATTAGGACTTATATGAAGACTTATCTAAGATTTTCTTAGTATAGTTGAAATGTAGCTTCTTTCAAATGAAACTATATCTGATAAAATATTTAAGAGGATTATAAAGGACTGTGATGCTGATTATGCTGCACTTTTTGTTCCTACATAACACATACTTTTATCTGTTCCTATATGTATAGTCAGAAACATAGACTGCTCATTAAATATTATGATCGCTTTGGATTTTTATATGATTCTGAAAGCAATAAACACAAAGAAATTAAGACTCAGGGCTTCAATGGGGGAAAATTATATTAGAATGTTAAATTGGGGAAGAAAAATTTGGGCAAAGTAAGTCGATTAACATTGTTCAAAACCAAAATTCGAAAGGCACAAGGATGAAATTGATGCAAAATTAATTTATCGACAGCCACTCAAATTAAATTGGGGCAGGGGACAAGAACGAACCTGAGAGAGGGGAGAGGGGGCAATTGGCAACGCACAACAGGGCAAGGGCAAGGGGGAAGGCTGCCGACAACGACACCGGGACGGATGGTTGGGGCGACCGTCGCCGACGACACGGACGTGCACGGAGGAGGGGGAGACTTGGACGACCCTTTAAATCTTACCTTTGCGTGCGGGATCTACACAGCGGAGGGAGGAAACCAGTCACGGGGAAGAACAACGACACGGACGTGGCAGCTAGAACTGATGGAGGGATGAGTCACGACGGCGGTAGAAGGAGACCAGCGATCGGTGCCTTTGCTCTGCTAGGGTTCGCGCCAAAAGGGGGAAGGTTATTGGCGTCGAAATATTTTGGTTGGTGTACTTTAATGAAACAACCCCCACCCTGTTATTAGATGCGATTGGAACCAAAACGGCCACCAATTTGGATCTATTGGAACCGGACCCTCAGAACGCAACAAGAACTACAGCAGCTCACTCGATTTGCAGCGATTTGGAAGAAGGCTGATAATTTTCCGCAGCTAAGAGCCGTGTCCCTTGTAGTGTAAGGATCTTAAGCTAAGAACAGTCGAAAAATATCGACAAAAGAATGATTAGCCAAAATAGGAAGAAGTTATGAAGGCTTTGCAAAACGGAAAGTTTTTGGACCTGTAGTTCGTACACCAGAAAATGTAAAACCTATTGGATACAGATGGGTATTTGGAAGAAAACAAAATGAGAAAAATGAAGTTGTACACTAGAAAGCTCGACATGTGGCACAAGGTTTCAAAGGTTTAGTATAGATTATGAAAAAACATATTCCCCTGCAGTGGATGCATAACATTATGTTATTTGGTCAGTTTATCTGAATATCATAAACTACATATACATTTAATGGATGTGGTAACAGCCTACTTATACGGACCATTAGATCGTGATATCTATATGAAAGTCCCTGAATGATTAAAGATATCTAAACCATCCAATAAATATTCACAAGGGTTATACTCAGTCAAATTACAAAGATCTTTATATGGTCTAAATCAATCTGAACGAATGTGATATAATCGTCTTACTGAGTATCTGGCCAGAAACGGATTCAAAAATGATTATATCTGCCCATGTGTTTTCATAAATAAATCTGTATTTGGATTCGTTATAATTGCTGTGTACGTTGATAATTTAAATATCATTGGAACCCCTGAAGAGATTCCAACAATTATAAAAGCTCTAAAAGAAGAGTTTGAGACAAAAGATCTTGGAAAGACTAAATTTTTTCTCGACCTGCAGATCGAGTATACAAAAAATGGGATCTTTATTCATTAAACAACATACACAAAAAAGATCTTGAAGAGATTTTATATGGATAAGTCACATCCATTAAGTACCCCAATGATCGTAAGATTTTTGGATTCTGTCCTAAAGAAGAAAATAAAGATATCCTTGATCCTAAAGCACCATATCTTAGTGCCATTAGAGCACTAATATATCTTACTAATAATACACGACTAGATATATCATTTGCGGTGAATTTACTAGCAAGGTATAGTTCTTCTCCAACTAGGAGACATTGGAATAGAATCAAACAAATTTTTCAATATCTTCATGGAACGGTTGATATGGGTTTGTTTTATCCATATGAATCCAAGTCACAATTAGTTGGCTATGCAAATGTTGGATACTTGTCTGATCTACACAAAAGAAGATCTCAAATAAGATACTTGTTCACATATGGTGGTACAGCTATATCATGGAAGTCTACAAAACAGACGATTGAACTAACATCCTCCAATCATGCTGAAATACTAGCGATACATGAAGTTAGTCGCGAGTGTTTTTGGCTCAGGTGTTTGATCCAATATATTCTATCATCATGTGGACTGATTGATCATAAGATAGCTCCAACTGTTCTATTCGAAGATAATACAACATGCATTGCTCAACTTAAAGGTGGATATGTAAGACCCAGAACTTTTGAAGAATCTTATTATGAGCTTATTTCAAATTTATTTATTATTAGAGATTTTACTTTTAGAAATTATTTCATTGAGAATAATTAAATCAAGTTTTGATAATTAAAATGAAGATTTCACTTAATTTCATAATTATTGAGTTATTTTCTATATTTAAATTATAGTGTTTGTAGTTATGAAATAATAAGAATTTTATATGATTTGGACTAAATAATTAATATTTTAAAATATTAATACTGTTGTTTTGGAAAATAAAGAAATTAATTATAGTATCTATAATTATTGGATTTGAACATCTTATTGAAAATAATTTGTGAAATTGATGAACAAATAGTATTTTTATACGTTATCATTGTTGGATTAAAAATTTATTTCTAATTACTATATTATCCATATTTTTATTTGAAATTACAAAACTACCCTTAAACCTAATTTTACCTAAACCCTAACTTTCACATAACAAACCTTCATGCAATGAAACCCTAGCCGCAAAGTAAAAGAAAGAAAGGGAGAAGGGGAAACAGGGAAGGGAGATTCGGAGGGAGGAGGGGTGTCGCCACCATGCCTCGCCACCGCACCACCTCACCCTGCCGTCAAATCCATTCCACTGCTGCCACCAACGCCGACGAAGAGGGATGGCTCGCGAGTGAGAGGGTCACGGGCTTGTAGTCGTTGTCCTTGTCGCCGAGAAAGAAGGATGCCATCGGCGCCATTCAGGGTAGAAGGAAGAGTCGTGTGAGAGTCAGAGGAGGAGGGAGCCTCTGTTGCGTCGCCATTGCACCATTGCCGCCGCTGGGGGATTTTTGTGCATCGCCGCCGAGGGTTTGCCGCTAGTGAGGAGACGCCGTCGCCTCAAGCTACTGCCGCCATCGAGTTTTGAGGAGAGAGAGGGAGCTGCGGAGAGGGTGAGACACGATGGTGGTGGGTTATTACGCTACCCTTGCTGCCATCGCCGCCAGGAGCTGTCGCCATGGCCACCGGCATCCTAGCTGTTGTTGTGGTTGTGGCCCGCTGGGAATGGTCGCCGGGGGAGTCGTTGTGGCTGCTGAAACCACCGCTGAAGCTTATGGCCGCTTTTGCCGCCGGAAAACCTCGCTGTCGTCGCCCGGAAATACTATCAGTAAGGGTTTTATGTCTGGTTTCTGTTCTTTCAAAATTCCGTGAAGATTATTGACACTGCGTGGTTGTACAACTGCTATTATCAGTGGTTCGGGCCGCTGCCGTCACTCGAAAATTATTGACGGAGCTGCTGCCGGGTTGATTTGGAGTTGCAGCTGCTTCGCTTTGTTATTTCAGTAAGGAATTTCTATTTCGAAAGCCCTACGTTAGTGTTCTATTTCGTGTAATAAAGTATTTGGGATGTTAATTGTTCTAGGAGTTAAAATCCGAATTTACTTGTGGCGTTTGAAGCTGTTTCTGCTTTTGAGAGAGCAAGTGGAGCCGAGGTTTTGGTTGCCGTCAATTCGAGTGGAGGCAAAAAGAACTCTGTGAGGCGTTTGGGCTGTGGTTTTGCGTATTGAGGTAGGGGCCTTTTCAGAAAACCACATCTTATGAATTAGAATTATTATATATGGATATTGACATGAGAAAATGTATCTTTGAGTGATTGTATAAGTTTTATGTAATTGTTGGTTGTCTTGAATGAATATGAATGCTTGATTGGATGGGTTAATGTTCGGTTTTGTGAAACGGACAGTTCTTGAAATGCTTCTTTAAAGTTAATTTGTAAAAGCTTTGAAATTGAGTTTATCCTGTTGGAAATTGATTTGAGTTTGAATTGGCGTTCTTGAAATCTAAAAATGATGCACCTTGGAAACAGCTTGATTTTGGATTGATTTGGTTTTGAACCCCTTGAAGAGGGTTGCGGAATGGTTTGGTTAGGACCCGAAAAGGATGGCAAAGTCCAAGTTTTAAGGGGGATGCTGCCGAAATTTCTATAAAATCTAAGTCTTTATTTGAAATATTATTTGAAAAATTATGAGTTTAATGCCTTTACTATTTTACTTGGAGGATTGTGAATTTAAGGCTCTTTATTATCTTTACTTGGATCAATTATGAAAGTGATGAAGCTACGCTTTGAAAAGAATTATTGAAAAGAGAATTATGATTTCTCCTTATTTCCTAAGAAAAATAGTATATCTTTGGGTGCAAGTCATTCGAAAGAGAATTATGCTTTAAGGCTATTTAAAGGGTGGAAGGAGTTTATGTTTTCCTGGATTTGACTTAAACACGGTTTATGTTGTTTGAATTTGACTTAAAGGTTTCAGTTATAGAAATTTTAGTGACTTTGAAAGAACTTGGATTTCGATTTATAAATTTCAATTTTCGACGTTTTAGGGAAGATTTAAAGTATCCTTTGAATTCTGGTTTAGCAAAACAAAAAAAATGATTTTTCGAACTGTTAGAAACGCTTCAGATTTTTATCAAGCGGTTGAAATTGGTTTTGGTTCAAGGGAACGAAGTGGTTTTGAAAATTTGGTTGGAGTAAGTGATTACACGACTCGGCTTGGTTTAGATTCTATTTTTATTACTCATATCGAGGAGTTAATATTTTAAAGACTTCAAACGAATTTGAGGAAGTGAGTTGTGTTATTCTCCCCTAAAGTCTTGAGACTCTACTGAGGATCTTTTGTTACCAAATCTTGTTTTAGAATGAATGATTTTGAATCTCGCGGAAATGGCTTTTGATTTGGTGTGGTTTCTGAAATGTTTGGAAAGATGTTGTGGAAAGTGGCCTTATTTTAAAAGGGGAATTTACGTTTGAGGAAAAGTGGCTTATGAGCCTGAAAAGATTTGAGGAATGAGATTTTAAAGCCAAGGCTAGAAAGGATTAATTTTTTTAATTCTTTTTTATTCCAAAGTAAAGTGTATTGAGAAAAGTGATTTATGGCTTGAATGATGATGTTATGAGTTTGATGATGTTGGATGGTGAGAGTACTATTATGTTATGAGCCAGAATGGCTGTATATGTTAATGAATTATGGCGTATTGTGGAATATGCTATGAGCCAGAATGGCTGTATATGATAATGAATCATGGATGACTATGAATCATGAATTTAAGCCGGATGGCTGAGATAAATGTTGATTTATGCCTGAGAATAAATGCATATATGCTGACTTATTGATATTGTGATTGTTGCACTCCACCTATCTAAGATACGAGTTTTCCTGGGTGAAAGCAGTGGCTAGCCACCATGTGCTCTAGGTAGAGACTCGATACTCTGCTAACCCTATATCGTAAGTGTGGCCGGACACTGTGAAAGTTCCGGATGAGCTCGCTCCTGTGAATATACACCAGTGAGGGTGTTGGATGTGAATTATGATTATGATTGTGAATAACTCGAGTTGGGGATGCACGACAGAGGAACAGTCCAATGGTTAGCTACCAGGACTTGTCGGGCTAGCTTTATAACCGACAGATGATATCATCAGCCACTAGGACAGGCATTCATCATATGCATCTATGTGATATTGTTTGGGTATGCATATTGTACTTGGGTTGTCTTTGTGATTAATTGTGGTTAACTGCTAATTGTTCTACTTGAAGTAATTGTTTGTTTGTGCTTGAACTTTCCTACTTGTGTTTACGACTGGGTTTCTGTTGGTCTGTGGTGACTGGCTGTTGTTTGGATTGTTTGGGTCTAGGGCCGTGGTTGATCATGAAGTGGGCCGAAGGCCACGTTTGGTTGATGTTTCTGGTTTAGAAAAGTATGAAAAACTAATCTGGTTCAACATAGGTAAACCTTTTGAAAGGCTTTCGAATTTTTTTTAAGAAATGAACAATTTCTTCTTTCAGGAAAGATTTCAGATATTTCTTTTATAGTAAACCTTTGCTTTGAAAAGACGCATAAGGCGGTTATTAATCACTATAATGATTTTATCTCGCATATCCTATTATAGTAATTCTGCAATCTTATAGTGAGAACCCTTTCGAGGATGATGTTCTCACTCCCCTACAGGTCTTTTCTTTTTCAGGTTATGGACGACAAAGTTCAGAAGAGCTTAATTCTTTTCTGTTAGACGAGATTTCTGTATTATTTTAGTATTTATGTTTCCCTCGCCTTTAGCTTTGCAAGTTTTGTAAGAGGGATAGGATGTTGATATGAGATGCTTGTAAATTAATATGTATGTATATGTATATATATGAGATTCCTATGAGTATTCTAATTTATATTGTAAGTATGAATGTATGTTTTCTTAAGATTCGGTTAAAGTTTTAAACAGGCTCATATTTTAGTATTAAATATTACAAGAGTCGTCGCAATACCCGAGCTATTAGAGTGGTGCAACCAGAAGCGTGACATTTTGATAGTTAGGGTGTTACAAGATACATCAAAGGTGATAGACTAAAGCATATTTTTCCAAAATTCTTCTTCACTCATGATCTTCAAAATCAAGGAACAATTGATGTCCAATAGATCCACTCAAGCGATAATCTGACAGATTTATTTACAAAGCCACTTCTAAAATCTTCTTTAGAAAGATTGGTACATCAGATTGGGGATGCGCCAGGAGGGAGAGACAGTATTCTTTTTTTCCTTGATCAGTTTTTTTCTATTGAATTTTTCTTGACAAGGTTTTTAATGAGGCAGTCCCCATCACAAAGAATTTTATACTCTTTTTTCTTCACTAAAGTTTTTTCCCATTGGATTTTTCTTTAGTGGGGTTTTAATGAGGCATAATCCTAAATGGACATCCAAGGAAAAGTATTGTGATAAGGTTGATTACGTGGATGTCCATTCTCAAAAGAGAATAAATTTAATAACATTGAAAATATAACATTTTATAAGTATATAAATAGGAGGTTAAGTCATTGTTAATAACACACAATATAAACAATAAAATCACTCTCTCCTTCTTCATATATTGTTTTCCTTTTTTTTCTCTTTTACAAATAAATTACTACATATATATATATATATATATAT
>NC_029773.3:60175590-60175895 GCF_000817695.3 Arachis duranensis
GCCATAGAGTTAGATATCTATCTTTTAAATTTTTAAATATTGTAGTATTTTGTTATCGACTATTCGGGCTCCAGTCTTAGTGGCCCAAAGATGATTTGGCCCTCAAACCCAACTTGGCCCCCTCGACCAAAAATCTAGGACTTTATGGTCCGCCTCGACTCACTCACTCACCATGTTCCGGTTTTAATGGTCTCAAAATGTCTAAACTATTAAATAATCCTAATAACAAAACATGTTTTTAAAATTTTTTAATAACAAAACATGTTGTTAATAATTGCCAAATAATTTTTGTTTAACTTTATTTA
>NC_029773.3:60175986-60178153 GCF_000817695.3 Arachis duranensis
TATTTTATTATTTATTATATATCTTATTTTATTTTAATTTAAAAATTTTAATTTTATCTTGTTCAATCTTAAGATTATTAATTTTATAATCTAATCTATTAATTTAAGAGTAACACCCGATCTGATTTTTGTCCATTTTTACAAAAGACAAAACGATCTTTGTCCAAAAAAAGGTATACTTTGATCTTCAACCTTTTTATTTTAAGACAATACGATCCTTCTGTTAAAAAATCCATTAAATAATAATAAAAATTAGTTTTGGAGAGTATTTGTATTTTGTGTGGGTTTTAAACCTCCACAAACTATTAATAAATTTGTTTTTGAAAAATTCTTTCACCAATAGTGGTTAAGTGAAGAAAAACTATTGATGAAAATGACATCGCAAAAAAAAAGTAATTGTAGTACCTTTTAATGAAAAAAAATAGCATCGAATAAGAAATGAAAGAATAGAACTTTAATGTTGATAATATTAGTATTGGTGACGATGATAATAAAGGAGATAATAATGATGATAAAATATGGTTATACAATAAAAATAATAGAGGTAGGAGTGATAATAATGAGGATGAAAAAGGTAGTGGTAGTAGTGGTAGTAATTGGTCATATGTTGAAAAGATTTTTGTGAGGATTTAAAACCCCATAAAATACAAATAAAATCCCCACAAAATTAATTTTTGTTATTATTTAACAATTTTTTTAACAGAAAGATCGTATTGTCTCAAAATAAAAAGGTTGAGGACTGAAGTGACACTTTTTTTTAATAGAAATTATTTTATCTTTCGTAAAAATGGACAAAGACCGGATTGAATTTTTACTCTTAATTTAATTTTCAATTGTCCAAATTTATAATTATAATTATTTACAAATCTTCTTTCTTGTGATTATCAATTGACCGATATATAATCACTATTTATAGATTGGCAGGTATGCAATTTTCGTAGTTGCATAAATCACAATTTGTAAAAAATTAATCGATTGGTAACCGAACAAAATTTCTCTTTTTAATGTTGTTTAAAAAATAATCAATTTTTTATTTTTTGCAGAAATCAGCAGCCATAGCAGAACAACCAGAGCTCAGCAATGCGTGCGAATCAACGTAGTTGGAGCAGTGAGTGGAATAGATTTCAGTTTCTTGTCGGAAAGAAACGTTGGTGAGAAGAGGTGGGTCATCATCTTTATAGAGATGCCATAGATAAAGAAGATAACGAAACTCTGTGTATTTTGAATTCAGCAATAATAAACAAAGCATATGAAAAGAGAAAAGAAGTTATGCTTTAGAACGTGATGAGCAATCTTTTTTTTTTAGTTGTTCATTATGTCGATAAAAAATGTAAATGACGAATAATGAGATAGAGGGTAAATTTTAAAATAAAATATAATTGAAAGGTTAATTAATAAATATTACTTAAGAAAACTATTTAATAATAATTAAAAATTAAAAAAAATGTTTTGTTATTAAAACATTTAATAAACTAAACCATTTAATTTTGGAGGCCACTTAGATAAAGACGCATAAAACGTCTTTTTTAAAGATGTTTTCATATTGTATTTTAATTGACTTCTGTATAATTTATTCGGTGTTCCTCATCACATATTATTAAATTCCTCAAAAGATTTTTTTCCAAAAATAATAAAAAAATATTTAATTTGGACTAAAACAAAAAAGGTAATAAATTAACTATTAGATTTTTTTTAAAAGATTATTTACATAAAAAATATATCACATTCATCAAAACTATATTAAGAGTAATGTTTTAAATTATAAACCTTATTTATAATTAAGTCTTTGATTTTTTAAATTATAAACCTTATTTATAATTAAGAGTAATGTTTTAACACAATCAATTAGTCACACATATAAAAATATAAGAACAATTCTATTGTCATAATTATAATCTAACTTTATAAGTAATACAATACAATAAAACTATATATAAGTAATATAATTAAATTTTATCTATATCTATAGTCACATTTCATAAATAATATAATTAAATTATATTTATGTTTATAATTAAAATATGAATAAAAATACAAAAAATTATCAGAATGGTTAATTTTTTTCGTTCATAATTTTTTTATTATTTTTGTTGTGAAAAATTTAATTATTTTAATAATTAATTATTTTTTAAAAAAGATAATTAAATAACACAAAAAGTTTTATTAA
>NC_029773.3:60178648-60183137 GCF_000817695.3 Arachis duranensis
AATAATAATAATAATAAATAAATAAATAAATAAATAAATAAATAAGTATATCACATTAAAAAAGAAAGTATGTCACCAAATAATTTATTATCCGAATTATATATGAATCAAATTGATAATATGAGGAATAACACTACAAAAATCAATAACAAGATTAGGGACTTACAAAATCTTTCTTAAGATCATAGAAAAAAACGTTTATATTTGTGTAATATATAAAACAATATATATATATATATATATATGAGCAAAAAAAGTCCAACTATTTTAAAGTAAATTTTTTTTTAATATTTGATTAAATGTTCTTGTATTTAATACTTTTTTTTGCACTTCCTCTTAGTTAAAAATATAATCATTATAATTTTTAGTTATTAATGCTAGGGTGTTTACAGATGGGATATGACTGAAATTTCGATCCAATCCACACTAAACTCATTAGATCAAATTCGATATTCGTACTTTTTATATTTGGATCAGATATCAAATATATCCATAAAATAAAAAATATTAAAAATTTTATTTTTATAAAAAAGTCAATAATTTGTTTTTGTTTACTTTTTTAAACATATTTACTTCTATCTGATTAGAGTGTGGATCCGATCATCTTATAGATCAGATCATATCCTCAAATTACAGATTAGATACGGATAAATACTGTGGATTTATATGGATATGATCTAATCTATGAACACCCCTAATTACTACTATAGGTTCATTGTTGCAAAAAGAATGCTTCTTTTATTATAAACCATTATTAGATCTTAATTACTATTAAAACAACTTAATTGTCAACAAAGAGATAATACTTATTGGTCTCTGAAATTATGTTCGTATTTCAATCCATAGTTATAAAAATCGAACTGGATCGGCTGGTTCGACCGAAAAACTAGTGAACCGGATTAGAATTGGACCCTAGTCCAGTTCAGTTTACTCCTTGGACCGTTTAAGGAATAAAACCGGTGTGAACCAATAAGAACCGGTGCAAACCAGTCTAACCGAACTGGTCTGCTTGAAAAATTTTTAAAATGTCTCCACAAGGTCTCGAACCAAGAACCTTGGAGCAAAAGCAACCTCTACTTGCCACTTAACCATTATTAATATAAATATAAATTTTACTAAAAATTTATTAATTACTTGATCTATTTTATTGCTATAATTGTGATTAAGGTTATTTGTTTTGATGTTAGTGTTAAAATCTACTGATATTATAGTTAGATGATAGGCTTTGTGAATTAATTATTTTCTTATTGTGTCAAAATAAGATACTATTGTAGTATTAAAATTTTATAGTTTTTTTATATTAGTTATTTTTAGAAGTTGAGACTTGATTCTTCATAAAATGTTAGTGAAGATATGTATTTCAAATTTTAATTTTAAATTTTTAACTATTTTATATTTTATATTTACGTGAGACCGGTTTTATCGGTTCAACCAGTGATTTATCGGTTGAACCAATAAACCAATGAATCAGTAGTTTGACCGGTTCGATTATTGGTTCGATTCTAACAACTATGTTTCAATCTAATTTCAAAAATTTTGATTTACTCAATTTAGTCTCCCAACTTAATAGTTATGACTCACATTAGTTCCTAATCTTATTTTTGTCACTGTCTCACAAAATCGTTAACGACATGTTGAGATGGACTAACGACTGCTACATTATACATTATAACGACTATTTGATGTGACAATTAAAATTTTTTACCTTATTTTTTTAACTAAACACTTAAAACCCTAATATGAGTCACGGATACCTGAGTTAAAAAATCAAACTAAGTAAATTGAAACTTTAAAAATCAGATTAAAACTCGAATATAACTTCAAAACAGAACTTTAACTTATGTAGTGATTAATTTAAATGAGAGTCAAATAAATCAAAATTCAACATAATTTTTATCAATGTTTTCAAATTCGAAATTTCTATACCAAAATTAACTAGGATTTTTCTTTAAATTAAAAATTTAATGAAATAGTGACTTTAATTATCTTAACCAATGTCTTAATTAATTATTTTTATGTCTTAAAAAACTATATATGAGATGAAAATAATTAATTTGTCTACTTTAATAAATTGTTATTTTACTAAAATGAAAGAAACTATTTTTTTAGAAATTTTTAAGAACTAATTAATATTATATATATTCTGTTATGTAACACCCTAACTTTTAGCACGTCATAATCGTGCCAAAAGTAAGGCATTACTAACCTGTTTTCATTATTAACTACTTAATATTGAGCCTTTACGTCGATATCGCGTTTCAGTTTATAAGAAAATACCATAAAATTATTTTTAGTAATTAAAATCACATAACAAAAAGTCTTCGAATAACAATAATCACATAATTATTAATAATAATAGATGCCTTACAATTAAATTCAATGTAAAACTCAAATACAATACCTATCCCTCTGGACAAAATAAAAACCCTGAAGCAACGAGGGCGAGGGAACTCTATAAAAAACAACAGGAACCACAAAAAAATCTACTACTCGTCTGCAGCTACTTACTGAATCTCCGAACCTGTGTCACTGAAAGGGTGGAAGATTTTGGGGTGAGAACAAACCACACGTTTTCAGTAGGGATTGGGAATGCCGTAAAAGTAATGAATTCAATGCAAATAATTAACTTACTCAGTAAAACTATTTTGTTAAACCTTTGAAAATACTTTTATCTCTACTTCAGATAAATAATTACTTTCTTTAAACTTCTTAACTCAAAACAGATTTCAATCACAAAATTAGTCATACTAACCATCTCTCAACCACATGGTCATATTTCAACCACAACATCTCATCTCAATACATCCGTGAACTAACAGCACAAGTAAGGGATTCAAACCAACATACAAACAAGTCAAACAGCACAATCACAGAGAAGTAACACAAGAAAACACAACCAAATATAAATGTGCAAACAACATGATGCATGTCTGTTCCTAATGCAGGCCATGAGCTCATGTATCGGTTGCCTACCCGCTCCCGACATTACCCGGGCACAAGTCCCAGATATGGCTTTCCAGATGCATACAGTGTGCTTATAAGTCGTACGGCTAGACCACATACAGTGTGACTTTAAGTCGTACGGCTACGCCGCATACAGTGTGACTTTCAAATCAATAAGCGTACATCTGGAAAACAGTTCTCAGTGTGTGGGCGTTCCCACTTTACATTTGGCACTAAGGCCCAAACAATGTCACATTTGCTCTCCTGTGGCAGTCATTTCATGAATTAATATTTTTCTTAGTCTTTGTTCTCTGCTCTCCTGTGGCAGAGGTTCTTTTAGTTACTATACTCTTTAATCTTTAATTCTTTGCTCTCATGTGGCAGAGGTTCCTTTAATTATCTTTCTTTCCTTTACTTTTTGTTCTTCTTCTTCTTTTCTTTCTTATCGAACTGAACTCAAAACATAACTTAGAGCAAAATTCCTTTTCAAAAGATTGAGTTTAAAACATTATACTTTTCTTAATAAATCGGTTTGAAAATAAAACTCTTTTCGTAATAAATCAAAATCAAGTAATATTCTTAAATTAGATTTTCTTTTAAATAACACTTTAAATAAAATCTTAGAGTTTTATAAAAATTTGACAATATTTCCTCTAAAATTCGGGTTTTGCCACCCTTCAAGGGTCCCAACCTAAACCACCTTCTTGCATATTTTACCAACCCTTCATCAGCACCTATTCATCATCATACTAACACCAAAATCAGTTACCATCCACTTTCATAACCATAAATTTCAGCATCAAACATAGTCTCAATTCAAATCCCATTCATAAACTCAAATCACATTTCAATTTAACAAGCAACACCAAATTGACCAACACTCACAATTACAACCAATTTTCATTAATTAGACATACAAAATATGTGTAAATTATTTGCAATTACTCAATAAGCTTTTTGGCATTCTTAAATTAAAAACTTGTAATTTTAAAAATAAAATTCCCTACCTCCGTATGAAATCAAAATCAACGAAAGCTCCGAAAAACTTTCTGACCGAGCTGCTGAAGAGAAAAGCATCAGAAATCATCTGTGCCTCCTAAAACTCCAGTTGACCGAACTCAAGGGGTAGGAGAGCTACGTCACCGTCGACTTCCACCGATAAAAAATAACGCCAATACGTAGAAGAAGAGGATACGAACACTTTTATCGGATTAAATTTTTTATTGGAGTTATGGATCGCAAGAAATCAAAACCAAAAGTTTTACGGTGCCATGGTTCCTCTCGTTCTCTCTCACGGTTTTCTTTCTCTCTCGGTGCTTTCTTTCCTTTTCTTTCTTAACGCTAAAAGGGAGAAATGAGATGCTGAAGATGATGATTAATGAAAATTAGGAAGTTAAGGTGTCGTTAGATTATACATATATAAACAAATATGTGTCATGAAAGGAATATCATTGGTTTTATAATATAGATGCATGCATGCATAAGCCATGTGTTGTCTTTTCTTAACTTTACTTTCTTAATGGCTTCGGTCATTAATATAATAATA
>NC_029773.3:60183216-60193843 GCF_000817695.3 Arachis duranensis
TGCTTATATTTAAAATAAAAACAAAATTTAAATTAGTAAATTTTAATCTATAATATAATAATAATATAGTAATTATTTTATATATTATACGAATAAAAATTAATTTTTTTATTTATAAAAATTTTAAAAGCTTGTTTTATATATATATTGATGAATGTGATATATTTTTTATGATATATATCTTTTAAAAAAATCTAATAGTTAATCTATTATTTTTTTATTTTAGTCCAAATTAAATGTTTTTTATTGTTTTTGAAAAGAAAATTTTTTGAGAAATTTAATAATATATGATGAGAAACACAGAATAAATTATACAGAAATTAATTAAAATACAACATAAAAATATCTTTAAAAAAATACGTTTTAGACATTTTTATCTGAATAGCATCCTTTAATCTTTTGTCTATTCACCGTCAATTATAATCAAATAAGAATTGTATCTTTATTTTTTTAGAAGATTTTTCAGATAAAAAAATATCCAAATAGAAGAGTCTTAGACTCTCTCAGTTATGACACATACAAATCCTAAAATCTAATGTCTAAAATCCATTCTAATTTAAATATCAGAGTGTTTTTGCAGGTTCACCTCCTACCATTCACTCAAAGGCCGGAAGTCATGAAGCTTGCCAACCTCATCAGGTCGCAGATCTCATTGCTCTAGGTTATTCCTGAACATATTCTAATTTATTATAGAGATAAAAAAAAAATTTTATTTTTTAAGGTTTTTTTATTTTTAATTTTTATTTGTTTAATCATACTTTAAAACTACATTGATTATGATTTCGAAATAACTTATATATTATGATTGATTTATGAAAAAATAATAAAAGAACTTGCATGTATTTCTGAACTCAGCAAAAAAGTATATTTTTATTTAAAAATTATTTATTTTAATTCAATGCTATATGTTAAAAAATTTGTCATACTCAATAATATATATGCAAAGTTTTACGGAAAAAAATATGAAAAAATTGATAAGATTAAATAAATTTAATTAAAAATAATATAGAAAAACTACAACTAAAAATTTTTTTGTTCAAATATAAAATTTTTGAATGTTAAATTGGTGATAAAGTTTATTGGAGGAGAGACATAAACCGAACAAGCTAAGAAAATTAACATGATTAATATAGAAATTAAAAAAATTATTGAATTATTATGCAGTTTAAAAATAAGGACATCTAAATTTTATATAATAAAAGTAATAGTTTCAAAAAATAATTTTATATGATTTACTAACAATTAAATTGGATTTTTTTAAATAAATAAAAAATATTTTATTTGCCAAAATATATAATTTGTAGCATTTTTATGAAAATTTATCTTATTTTTTATCTCGTTTACAGTGTAAATGAAATAAGACACGAAATGATGTAGCCATATCACGTTTGTATACGTGGTAGGTAATGGCCTTATCTTATTTACACTATAAGGGAGATACGCGCATTCTTATTTTGTTTACATTATAAACGAGATAAGAGAAGAGACGGCCTATATATAGAATTCATTTACAGTGCCATTTGGATAGATATTTCATCCATTTCGTCACCTTTTCTCCAATTTCTACCCTTTTTTAAATCATATTACTCGTCTTCTCCTTTGGACGTCACTGTTTTTGAATCGTGTCCTGTCACTGATTTTCTGCCTCCTCGTTGTGGCCCAACCTCTAATTTGGTAACTCAAGTGCCTCTTGTTCTGTGATTTTAATTGATTTGGTTTCTGTTTTGATTTGAATATTAATTTGGTATAATGTTGTTTGTTTTAGTCCCTAGTTCTTTGGTTGGATGTGCATTTCTATTTCGATCACTAATTTTCTGGTTGAAAATTCATTTTCTATTTTGATTACTACTCTATTTTCGTCATTGATTCAAATAGAAAAATGTTAATTCTGTTTTGGCTGAAGCTACTCAATGCAAATAAAATTGATTTTATTGTTAATTCTTGAATGTTATAGACCAAAAAATTTTTTTGATTTACTAAGTATATAATTGTTGATTTCTTGATGGATTTGTTAAGGTCACTATCTTTTCTGAGTTATTGATGGTGCTATGGTGCTGATTTTTTTAATTTTGAACTCGGACAGAATAACGTTATAATTTCTATTGTTAAGTTTTTTGTTTCTATAATTTTTATGAAATTGGAATAATTGTTGATGGTTGATTTTAATGATTCTAAAATAATTTTGCTGATAGTTCTGTTAAAACTAGTGATGAAAAGTAGAAAAAATTAGAGTTTAAAAAAGTTTAAAATAATGTAACTTAACTGTCAAGTTGTTATTCAGTTTATTATAAGTTATTTAGAGAGCCTTTTAATTTTATTATCAATAGTCTCCCTCTGTATAAACCTAATATTGTAATTAGTTAGCATTTTTTACTTATTTTCAATTTTAGTTAATTCAATTTTATTTTTCCGTTTTTACTATACTTTTTTATTTCCAAATTCTGTCATCTATTGCTTCTGCATCTCTATTTCTAAAATCTCTAAGATTGATTCTTTGCTTATTGCTCATACTTGCATCTTTGTTTCATATAAGAATCACATTAAATACGAATGATGTACTATAAAAATAACTCTTATGTAGACCTAATTAAATACAAATGTTTTTAATGTGACAGTAAGTTTAAATAATGTTAACTGTTTCTAAACCTTTAAATTTAATGATGGTTTAATTTGATTATTAAGTCTGTGAAAATTCCAAGTCTTAAAATGTGAAGGGCCAAAGATATTAGGTAGCATTAGTCTATTTCAAATTAAATCGGATTTGGCACGCATGACGAATCACAGTGCTCACTGCCTTGTTAAATTTTGATGGTATGTTATTTTAGAATTTTTTTTTTCAGGTTTAAATTTTCATTAGGATAATTATTATGATATTCTTATATTTTGTTTTGACGCAAACTTCATTATAGAATTTTATGAGTGTAAAAGTATAAAAAAAATCAAATATATTTATTATGAAGATTTTGATAAAAATTGTGTTTTATAGTCATTGTTTGACAATTGATGTTTATATAAATTTAATAAATTTGTTAAATAAGTTGTGATTGAATTATGATTAATTAGCCTAATATATATTGAATTGTCAATTTTTGATAATTTATATTTTTGATTGGCTAATTTTAAACTTTGAGAATAGATTCATAAAAAATTAATTAATTTTAACTTGTAAGTTCTAACTTAATTTTTATTTTGATAAAGATAGTATTATGTGTTATTTTTTAATTTTAGTTTTTATTGTTCATATTTGCAGGGGTACAAAAATTGATGCCAACATGCTAGACTTTATTTTGTATGTTTAATATTTCACATCAAGTTTAAATGATTATGTAAAGCACTGTTTTAATTATACTATTATCAGGATTCGGTATAAATGGACAGAAAATGATTATGTAAAAAAAAATACTACCATTGGCATTACCATCAGTAAGCCAATTTTTTTTAAACCTCCAAAAATATTTTTGTCAGCATTAACATCGGATTCATCCAACGGTAAAATGGCATGAATACTTACAGCATGGCGCTAACGTTATCGTCGGATGATCCAAGAGCAACTTTCATAAAATTGCATTATCCTACCATCTATATTCCGTCGTTAATTCTGACGGAAATTAACTTCGGACGCTTAAATTCTGTGAGTAATTATTTATTGGCGAGATTTATACCATCACATTTATTCCGTCGCTAAATCCAATAGTAAATAGGTTATCGGCAAAATTTTTAGGTAAATTCGACGCTAAATACGACGATATTCGGCGACTTTTTTATAGTGTAATAAAAAATTATTGGCCGTTTTTTTCATCTTCAAAAAATCATATAAGCAAGAACGAGAGAGGAAGAACCGACGCCTTCGATAATGTTGTCCATAGGGTTTTTTGTTGGAAAAGATCTTCCAACAGTAACCTGATAGCTGAAACGAGGGTTTTATTATTGTTGAACCTGTGTAATTTTATAATGGAATAATTTTAAAATATTAAAAGATTCTTATCTTTTATTGTAACTTTTAGTTAATTATTCGTTGATTAAATATAAGTCATTAGATTTTTTATCAATCTAATCCAATACTTCTAATTTTATAATACATGAAAAGCACTCAACATACTTAGGCCGATTTTAGACTCACCCGTTGCAGCAAACGAGCAACACACCAACCAAGGTTCAAATTTTTGTGGGAAGGGGTTTGGTGCAGCGTAAATATTGGGGGCACCATAGGTTTAGATATTGTTTGGTGAATAATACTTTTAAAATTTGTTATTATTATCGTTTGAGTCCCAGCGTTAAAGAGAAAAGAAGAATAACAAAATAAAGGTTTAGATCATCTTCATTTTGAGTTTTTTCCACACCAAAACCGTAACAATGCAATATTAAATGAACTACTCAATATATAACACGTCAACACGATACTAATATACTGAATTTCCACTGAGTAGGGATTCATAAGATATAAATACGTAACATGTCACTCCTTCCTTGTTCTTAATAATAATAATAATAATAATAATACATCCTCCATAAACGCATCTTTTTTAAATATATATCCTTCTAATTTCGGAAAAAAAATGACAGACATTCAATTTTTTTCCTAATGGTTTCAAAATATTAAACACAAACATTTGAATGGTTTTCATATTTGGGAGCTAAGATAATAACGAGAAAGATGTTTAGGAGTTAGGAGGATATATATATATATATAATATTACTTTTCAATTACTTAACGCATACATAAGTACAAGTGCATTTGCGGTTATTATTACCAAGAGAATCACAGCGGCATGTGGCATCTATAAGGGGTTTTCCAACTTTTTGTACTATTGCGATCATGCAGTCGATCATACCCTTGCCACATTTGCCTTCCATTGTCACTTCTTCTTGGCAATAGTCTGTCCCTGTTTTATCTCGATAAAAAAAGGGTTAAATCATTAAATAGTTTAATATCACAAATGGTAAATTATTATTTTTCATAATGAAAAAATTAAATCCAAATAATTTTGATTATAAATAGTTAATTCATTCAAAATTAAAACTTTTTCGTTG
The DNA here is from genome assembly GCF_000817695.3 of Arachis duranensis. Lineage (NCBI taxonomy): Eukaryota > Viridiplantae > Streptophyta > Magnoliopsida > Fabales > Fabaceae > Arachis > Arachis duranensis. Next base: position 60,188,248 of record NC_029773.3, read on the forward strand.
GATAATTTTGTCGAATGTTTGGATAATTTTTTCGAACTAACTCAATATTTAATAGACGTCCATAACCATTAAATTAAACTTTATTAAAATTTATCTTTTATGGTAAAATTGATAATATTCTAAAAACAATGTATTATATAATTAAGAAAAAAATAAGAAAAACTGTAGAAAGATCTATAAATGATAAGAAAGACTGCCATGATAATGCACCACCGAAAAATAAAATCAATTCAATTCATAATATAATTTTACCACTGTAAGTGTGGCTAAAAAGAGCGAACAAAACAAAAGCAATCGTGAGAATGGTTCCAAACTTCATGTTGATATTAGTATCTCTAACTCTTGGTATGTATGATCAAAGACGTATTTGAGTACATGTGCAATGTTAGTTGCATCAAAATTTAGAATATATATAGATATAAGCTGAGTGAGTAGCTATTTGTTTATTGTTTTATATTACTTTGTAATGAATTGTTCTGCACTAGATGTTTTATTTTTTTCTTTTCTCGAGAAACCTTTGAGTAGTTTTATGTGTTAAAGCATATCATATTCCTTTTGTTAATTTCTTTTTGGTTTAAATTTATAGAGTATCCACCGTTCATTATAGTGACATATCTATTTAAACTATGATATGCATGTGAACTCTTCTAAGGGATAAATCTCTAACCACGAAACACTTTTAATTTCATCACAACATCCTATCACATTGAAAAACGTATTTGGCTTGCTTACCCACTCTGCAACATGTAAAACGCTGCTTTTTAATTTTCATATTGCAGTAATACTGGTATTTTCTATTATTATTAGAGCTTTGTGTATTATCTGTAAGTGTGAAAGATGACAGAAAACAAATTAGACGATCCGATTTACTTCACCATAAATTGGAGGGTCAATATTGTGCGCAAATCGAATTTTCAGATTTGAGTTTGGCGGGAACACATGTGCAATGCAACAATTGAATAGCCACATTTGAATTGATGGAGATCGGATGAACAAGATCAAGTCATCAAATCTGAGCCTCAGATTTGTGGCATTATACAGGTGTCACGCATATAGCTGTTTGCGTGGGGTGCGAGGTCCTGTCTTTCTTTCCCTCGCTGATCTCTGTCACTCTCATTACCTTCACTCAACAGAATACATTCTCAACCATCTTCATAAAATCTGAAATCAAACTTTGCATTTAACTAAAATCACAATGTCTAAAAAGCAAAATATTAAAAAAGTTGATTGCCTTAAATCTTATATTATTAACTATTTTAGTCAATTTAATTATGTAAGTATTTTTTTTAGTATGAATATTAAAATAATAATATTATAGATTTAATGTTATTTATAGTAATTAAATAGTAGTATTAAAATGTATTGTGTGTAGAAAAATATTAGTTATAAATATAATTAGTTTATCTTAATAATAATAATAATAATAATAATCTGTGGGTGATTTTAATTTAGAGCTATATTCGTTATGACATAATGAATTTAGATAAGTCACACAAAAAAAATAATGAATTTAGATTTATTTTATAGATTTATTACTTCTATACATTAGGCAGATTTTAATTTAGAGCTATATTCGTTATGACATAATGAATTTAGATTTATTTTATAGGTTTATTACTTGTATATATTAGAGTATGATGCTAATTAGAATTTAGTTTGTTAGTTAATTTTATTGATAATACTTCATATTAAAAGATTTGCTGGTTTTTGTTTAGGGTCAGTGCCATTACAATTTAAGTAAAAATGTTAATAATTAAATTAATAGAATTTAATTTAAGATTTATAGATAATTTGATTAATTATTTTAGATGGTATGAGAATATAAATTATAATTTTTAGTTTAATTTATTAACTATACTTGTATGTATGTATATGTGTAGGATAAATCTATTTATTAATTATATTTATTAGTATATATGGTTAGAAATAAAATCTATATGATTTTTCAGGATATTATTGATAACAAAATTAGTTATAATGATAATTAAGTTAAAATTAATTTAGTACATAATTTTATTAATTATATTAGTTAGTTTAGTATAGAAGTTAAATTAATTTTTTAATGTTCTTGTTAATTTAATGTTAATAATAAGTATGGATGGCAAATGGGCAAAATCTGCCGAGTCGGCCTGCATAATTCGTCAAAAAAAATGGCATGGGCACAAAATTTAAAACTGTCATACTTAAAATGCTCGTGTAACCTGCACCGCCTAAATCGTGAGTTTTGGCGGGTTTCGGTAGGATAGAGCGAACTTTCTCGGTGGGCCCAGCACTGTTTTGGCAAGGGGCATATCTTTTAAAAAATCACAGGTGAAAAAAAAACCAGCATTTCGACTAGACCTGACCTAAAAGAAACCCTATTCTAGTTTCACACACTCTCTCAGATTCAGACACAATGCAAAACCTTACACTCACACTAGTACACCACTGGTGACCACACTGTCCACACACAGTGTAAGAATCGGAGTTTTTTATGTAAAAATTATTTTAATAAAATAATAATTTCTAAGTGTCCGAATTAGATTCAAAATTTAGAAGTTTTAATTTAAAAATTTAAAGGTGAAATTTGATTTCAATGAATTTTTCTGAGTTGAAAAATGTATCTTTTTCGAAAAGTTTTTTGTGAAAATGCGTACTGGTACTTAAGCTGGCAGTACTAGCTCTAGTCTGTTCAGTACCGCGTATTTTGGAAAATAAGATTTTAAAAATTGATTTATTGTTTTGAAAAGGCAAAAATAATTTATAATCGAAAACCGAGTCTAATCTTTAAAGGTTTTGATCCAAAATGGGCCAAACGGACTAAAACCGATAACGGGTTAGATCGGGTCCAAGTTGGGTCTAAGGCCCAACTTATATAAACCCATTAATGAGCATTTCAGTTCATTTGATGTATAGAGAGTGAGAGATGGACGGTGATAGAGAAGAGAGGAGATGAGAGTTTGGTTACTATTCACTTCCATCTTCTTCAAGCCATAATTTGAGCTACGGAACTCTGATTGACAAGCCGTTTGCTACCACGCAAAGCTCTCATCGAACTCTTCATTTCTATCTAAGTTTTGTAGGTAAGAAATTTGATCTCACACTCCAGTTTTCTCCCCTAGCTTCTGTGCATTTTTTGTTATAGTTTTTGAGTAGATTTTGTAGTTTTGGTTGTTTAGGCAATCTCTAGTAGCGAGTAATTGTTGGGCTTTGTCCCAATCCCCTTTGAACAAGGTAAAGTTCCTCATATACCCTTGTAGTATTGTATGTTGTGGTTTCTAGGTTTTGATTTGGTGATATATGCGTTGTTTGTTTGAGCTTTGGTGCTTTTTGGAGTTGTCTTGGCTTTTTGGTGGTTTTATGCGTGGAGAATAATCGGCCAAGGTATGATTTTAGTTTTCTTTATATAATATGTAATGTTTCTGAACACTTAGGCTAGTTGACCTTTAGATAGGTTTGACTGATGTGATTGTATGATTAATTGTATATAGATGTTATGCTTGATAATAGTTTGGATGGAGGTTGAATAAGTTTGAATGTGAGGACATATATGTTGTTAGATGATGATTATTGATGAGTTATGTTGGCGGATGTTGATAATAATTTTGATTGTTGGATATTGTGGTTCATGTTGAAAGTAAATGAGTGAGTAGGTTTGGTGAATTGAATGGATTGGTGAGAATTGTGAATAATGACAATTATGAGGATTAATGATGAGAGGTGATGAATGATGTTTAAGATGAGTAAATTGTGCAAATTATTGATGATTGAGGTCTTGAGTTGAGAATTATAGATTTGTGATGATTTATGGTGGAAATGTTGAGCGAATTAGGTGTGAAAATGATGGAAGTACAATGTAATGGTAAGGTGTAGTGTGTGTTAGTGTCTTATGAGGTTTGGGTGTGTTTTAGTTTGGTTTGGTTGTGAAATTTGGAAGTTTGAGAACTTGTGAATTTTTGGGTAAAAACCAGTTTTTGGTAAACTTTAACAGATCATAGCTTGAGCCTCAGTTTTTGAAAATTATTGAAATTTATTTTAAATTTAAGTTCATCCAAAAATCTTTAAATTGATATAAAGTTTGATGAAAATGGATTTTTGTAGAGGAAGTTATAGACGTTTAAAGTTTGGGTTTTAAAATTGATTTTTACAACTTTGTAAAATTTTCTAAGTTTGGGAGTGCATGCGTATGCATACCACCCATAAGCATACGTGCCATTCTTTTTGGCACCTATGCTTACGCGAACGCCTGTATGCGTACGCGAAATGAGAAAAATTTTATGTATGCGTACGCATACATAATGCATCCGTACCCATATAGCCTATTTTGCTGAAAAGTGATTTTTCTTTATTTTTTTAAGGTTTCTCTAACTTTTAAAACTTTCTCCAAATGGTGTTTAAGAGTACTATCTAGTGCTTAGGTCCTAATATTATTAAAGATGAGTTAGAGACTTAAATAGATGAATTTCTATATGAGTTTAGAAGACGGAGACTTAGGCTATGGGAGGTTTGTGGATGAGATTAGTGAATGTGGTGTGGTAAAGAACTTCTTTGATGGGGCTTTTGAGTTTTGGAATGATTATAGTTAATGGAGTGAGTATGAATGGAAGTGTGTTACGAGCAGTAGTCTCTGAGATGGGTTATGTGATGGTGGTATGCAATGTTTTCCGTCGTAGGGGCTGTGGCGGTCTCCCTCCTACGTTCGGATGTGAGAGCTATGGCAGTCTCCCGCTCACGTGATACAAATTGCATTGGCAAGTCGCTATGCGCCTTGGGCAAGGGTTGTGGCAGTCTATCGCTTGTCAAGGTAGCGGTGCCAGCGTAGGGGCCAAGGAAGTCTCCCGCCTACATTGAGGTGTGAGGGCTGGAGTTGTATTCCGCTCGCATAACCTTTTCTGCTACATAAGTGTGTTAGGCACCATATATTCGGACAATACAAAAGTTTGCCAGGCACTATATCCTCGGACGATACAAAAGTGTGCCAGGCGTTATATCCTCGGACGTGACAGAAAGGCGACATCCGAAATGGTGTGTCGGGTTGGCATTTATGGATTGACAAGTGATATCATGTACCAATAGGACAGGTATTCATCATATGCATCTTCTATATGCTTGCTTGCTTTGATTACTTGAGTTATACCTATTTGAATAACATGCTTAAATGCTAGTTGCATTAAATGTGTTTTACTAGCATTAAGGAGGATTGGTGCACGAAATTGTGATCATCAATGGCGCCATCAACATGGTACGCTCAATTGCAATCTCAACTCTTTATCACAACTTCGCACAACTAACCAGCAAGTGCACTGGGTCGTCCAAGTAATAAACCTTACACGAGTAAGGGTCGATCCCACGGAGATTGTTGGTATGAAGCAAGCTATGGTCATCTTGTAAATCTCAGTCAGGCGGACTCAAATGGTTATGGAGGATTGATAATTAAAAGATGAATAAAACATAAAATAAAGATAGAGATACTTATGTAATTCATTGGTGAGAATTTCAGATAAGCGTATGGAGATGCTTTGTCCCTTCCGTCTCTCTACTTTCCTACTGTCTTCATCCAATCCTTCTTACTCCTTTCCATGGCAAGCTGTATGTTGGGCATCACCGTTGTCAATGG
>NC_029773.3:60194253-60194787 GCF_000817695.3 Arachis duranensis
GAATTGAATAGAAGAACAATAGTAATTGCATTAATACTCGAGGTACAGCAGAGCTCCACACCTTAATCTATGGTGTGTAGAAACTCCACCGTTAAAAATACATAAGAACAAGGTCTAGGCATGGCCGTGAGGCCAGCCCCATGATCTAAGATAGCATAAGACTACTCAAAGATAGCTACCCAGATGAAAATACAATAGCAAAAGGTCCTATTTATAGAGAACTAATAGCTTAGGGTTTACAGAAATGAGTAAATGACGTATAAATCCACTTCCGGGCCCACTTGGTGTGTGCTTGGGCTGAGCATTGAAGCATTTTCGTGTAGAGACTTTTCTTGGAGTTAAACACCAGCTTTTGTGCCATTTTGGGCGTTTAACTCCCACTTCTGTGCCAGTTCCGGCGTTAAACGCCGGGCAGTCTTGAGCTGATTTGGAACGCAGATTTGGGCCATCAAATCTCGGGAAAAGCATAAACTATTATATATTGCTGGAAAGCCCAGGATGTCTACTTTCCAACGCAATTGAGAGCGCGCCAAT
>NC_029773.3:60194995-60195765 GCF_000817695.3 Arachis duranensis
TATCAATGAAACTTAGCTCCAATTAGATGAGCGGGACTAGTAGCTTTTTGCCTCTGAACAGTTTTGTCATCTCACTTTATCCTTTGAAGTTCAGAATGATTGGCTTCTATAGGAACTCAGAATCCGGATAGTGTTATTGATTCTCCTAGTTAAGTATGATGATTCTTGAACACAGCTACTTTATGAGTCTTGGCCGTGGCCCAAAGCACTCTGTTTTCCAGTATTACCACCGGATACATCCATGCCACAGACACATAAATGGGTGAACCTTTTCAGATTGTGACTCAGCTTTGCTAGAGCCCCCAATTAGAGGTGTCCAGGGTTCTTAAGCACACTCTTTTTGCTTTGGATCACGACTTTAACCGCTCAGTCTCAAGTTTTCACTTGACACCTTCACACCACAAGCACATGGTTAGGGACAACTTGGTTTAGCCGCTTAGGCCAGGATATTATTCCTGTAGGCCCTCCTATCCACTGATGCTCAAAGCCTTGGATCCTTTTTTATTTTTACTCTTGCCTTTTGGTTTAAAGGGCTATTGGCTTTTTCTGCTTACTCTTTCTTTTTTTTTTCTTTTTGAATTCACTGCTTTTTCTTGCTTCAAGAATCATTTTTATGATTTTTCAGATCCTCAGTAACATGTCTCCTTTTTCATCATTCTTTCAAGAGCCAACAATTTTAACATTCATGAACAACAAATTCAAAAGACATATGCACTGTTCAAGCATACATTCAGAAATCAAAAGTATTGCCACTACATCAAAATAATTAA
>NC_029773.3:60196033-60198159 GCF_000817695.3 Arachis duranensis
GGTCCACCTTAGTGATGGTGGCTTGTTCTTCCTCTTGAAGATCTTATGGAGTGCTTGAGCTCTTCAATGTCTCTTCCTTGCCTTTGTTGCTCCTCTCTCATGACTCTTTGGTCTTCTCTAATTTCATGGAGGAGGATGGAATGTTCTTGGTGCTCCACCCTTAGTTGGCCCATGTTAGAACTTAACTCTCCTAAGGAGGTGTTGATTTGCTCCCAATAATTTTGTAGAGAAAAGTGCATCCCTTGAGGTATCTCAGGGATTTCATGATGAGGAGTTTCCTCATGTCCATGAGTGGGATCTCTTGTTTGCTCTATCCTCTTCTTAGTGATGGGCTTGTCCTCATCAATGAGGATGTCTCCCTCTATGTTAATTCTAACTGAATTACAGAGGTGACAAATGAGATGAGGGAAGGCTAACCTTGCCAAGGTATAGGACTTGTCCGCCACCTTATAAAGTTCTTGGGATATAACCTCATGAACTTCTACTTCCTCTCCAATCATTTTTGATCAAAGTTGACCCTTCTAGTGTAGGGGTGTTCATCTCCTTGCATCACGGACAAGTTGAATGCCAACCTTACATTTTCCGGACTAAAATCTAAGCATTTCCCCCGAACCATTGTAAGCCAATTCTTTGGGTCCGGGTTCACACTTTGATCATGGTTCTTGGTGATCCATGCATTGGCATAGAACTCTTGAACCATTAAGATTCTGACTTGTTGAATGGGGTTGGTAAGAACTTCCCAACCTCTTCTTCGGATCTCATGTTGGATCTCTGGATATTCACTCTTTTTGAGTTTGAAAGGGACCTCGGGGATCACATTCTTCATGGCCACAACTTCATAGAAGTGGTCTTGATGCACCCTTGAGATAAATCTCTCCATTTCCCATGACTTGGAGGTGGAAGCTTTTGCCTTCCCTTTCCTCTTTCTAGAGGTTTCTCCAGCCTTAGGTGCCATAAATGGTTATGGAAAAACAAAAAGCAACGCTTTACCACACCAAACTTAGAAGGTTTGCTCGTCCTCAAGCAAAAGAAGAAAGAAGAGAGTAGAAGAAGAAGAAATAGAGGAGATGGAAAGGGGCTTTATGTTTCGGCCATCTAGGGTGGGTTTGGGAGGGAAAGTGGTTTGAATTTGAATGGTGAGGTAGGTGGGGTTTTATGAAGGATGGATGTGAGTGGTGAAGAGGATGGTGGGTTTTGATAGGTGAGGGATTTTTGGGGAAGAGGTGTTAAGGTGATTGGTGAATGGGTGAAGAAGAGAGAGAATGGTAGGGTAGGTGGGGATCCTGTGGGGTCCACAGATCCTGAGGTGTCAAGGATACCTCATCTCTGCACCAAGTTGCGTGTAAAAATGCCCTTTCTGCCAATCCTGGCATTAAACGCCGAGCTGCTGCCCCTTTCTGGCGTTTAACGCCAGCTTTTTGCCCATTCCTGGCGTTAAACGCCAGTCTGGTGCCCCTTCCTGGCGTTAAACGCCCAGAATGATACCAGACTGGGTGTTAAACACCTATTTTGCTGTCTTCACTGGCGTTTAAACACCAGCAAGTTTTCCTCCAGGGTGTGCTATTTTTCTTTCTATTTTTCATTCTATTTTTGCTTTTTCAATTGTTTTTGTGACTTCACATGATCATCAACCTATAGAAAACATAAAATAACAATGCAAAATATATAAATATAACATTGGGTTGCCTCCCAACAAGCGCTTCTTTAATGTCAGTAGCTTGACAGTGGGCTCTCATGGAGCCTCACAGATGTTCAAAGCAATGTTGGAACCTTCCAACACCAAACTTAGAGTTTAGTTGTGGCCTCCCAGCACCAAACTTAGAGTTTGACTGTGGGGGCTCTGTTTGACTCTGTTTTGAGAGAAGCTCTTCATGCTTCCTTTCCATAGTTACATAGGGATATCCTTGAGCTTTAAACACAAAGGATTCTTCATTCACTTGAATGATCAATTCTCCTCTGTCAACATCAATCACAGCTTTTGCTGTGGCTAGGAAGGGTCTGCCAAGGATGATGGATTCATCCATGCACTTCCCAGTCTCTAGGACTATGAAATCAACAGGGATGTAATGGTCTTCAACTTTTACCAGAACATCCTCTACAAGTCCATAAGCTTGTTTTCGTGAGTT
>NC_029773.3:60198214-60201333 GCF_000817695.3 Arachis duranensis
GTGAGATTCTTGCAGCTTGTACCTCAAAGATCCCTAGCTTCTCCATTACAGAGAGAGGCATGAGGTTTATGCTTGACCCTAGGTCACACAGAGCCTTCTCGAAGGTCATGGTGCCTATGGTACAAGGTATCGAGAACTTCCCAGGATCCTGTCTCTTTTGAGGTAATCTCTGCCTAGTCAAGTTATCCAGTTCTTTGGTGAGCAAAGGGGGTTCATCCTCCCAAGTCTCATTACCAAATAACTTGTCATTTAGCTTCGTGATTGCTCCAAGGTACTTAGCAACTTGCTCTTCAGTGACATCTTCGTCCTCTTCAGAGGAAGAATACTCATTAGAGCTCATGAATGGCAGAAGTAAATCCAATGGAATCTCTATGGTCTCAATGTAAGCCTCAGATTCCCATGGTTCCTCATTAGGGAACTCATTGGAGGCCAGTGGACGTCCATTGAGGTCTTCCTCAGTGGCGATCACTGCCTTTTCCTCCTCTCCAAATTCGGCCATGTTGATGGCCTTACACTCTACTTTTGGATTCTCTTCTGTATTGCTTGGAAGAGTACTAGGAGGGAGTTCAGTAACTTTCTTACTCAGCTGACTCACTTGTGCCTCCAAGTTTCTAATGGAGGACCTTGTTTCAGTCATGAAACTTTGAGTGATTTTGATTAGATCAGAGACCATGGTTGCTAAGTCAGAGTGGCTCTGCTTAGAATTCTCTGTCTGTTGCTTCATAAGCTTCTTCTTCAGATGAAGCGTCCTTAGTACTGCCTGGTGCAGCTTGCATTCCAGACAGACTTTGAAAAATCATATTGACTTGCTGAGTCAATATTTTGTTCTGAGCCAATATGGCATTCAGAGTATCAATCTCAAGAACTCCTTTCTTCTGATTCGTCCCATTGTTCACAGGATTCCTTTCAGAAGTGTACATGAATTGGTTATTCGCAACCATTTCAATGAGTTCTTGAGCTTCTGCAGGCGTCTTCTTCAGATGAAGAGATCCTCCTGCGGAGCTGTCCAATGACATCTTGGGCAGTTCAGACAAACCATCATAGAAGATACCTATGATGCTCCATTCAGAAAGCATGTCAGACGAACACTTTCTGATCAATTGTTTGTATCTTTCCCAAGCTTCATAGAGGGATTCACCTTCCTTCTGTCTGAAGGTTTGGACTTCCACTCTAAGCTTACTCAATTTTTGAGGTGGAAAGAACTTTGCCAATAAGGCATTGACTAGCTTTTTCCAAGAGTTCAGGCTTTCTTTATATTGTGAGTCCAACCATGTCCTAGCTCTGTCTCTTACAGCAAAAGGGAAGAGCATAAGTCTGTAGACCTCAGGGTCAACCCCATTGGTCTCGATAGTGTCACAGATTTGCAAGAACTCAGCTAAAAACTGATGAGAATCTTCCAATGGAAGTCCATGAAACTTGCAATTCTGTTGCATTAGAGAAACTAATTGAGGCTTAAGCTCAAAGTTGTTTGCTCTAATGGCAGGGATTGAGATGCTTCTCCCATAGAAGTTGGGAGTAGGTGCAGTAAAGTCACCAAGCACCTTCCTTGCATTGTTGGCATTATTGTTGTTTTTGGCTGCCATGATTTCTTCTTCTTTGAAGAGCTCTGTTAGGCCCTCTAGAGAGAGTTGTGCTTTAGTTTCTCTTAGCTTTCTCTTCAAGGTCCTTTCAGGTTCAGGATCAGCTTCAACAAGAATGTTTTTATCTTTGCTCCTGCTCATATGAAAGAGAAGAGAACAAGAAAGTACGGAATCCTCTATGTCACAGTATAGAGATTCCTTGAAGTGTCAGAGGAAAAGAAGAGTAGAAGACAGAAGTAGAAAATTCGAACTTATCAAAGAAGATGGAGTTCGAATTTTGCATTAAGGAATAGTGTTAGTCCATAAATGAGTTCGAATTGTTGATAGTGGAGGAGTGTTAGTCCTTAAATAGAAGGATGTGAGAAGAGGGGAAGAATTTTTTTGAAATTAAAGTAAAAGATTTTAAAATAATTAAAAGAATTTTTGAAAATTTGATTGATGATTTTTGAAAATTAAAGTTGGGAAAGAAATAAAGTGATTTTGAAAAAGATTTTGAAATTAGAAATAAAAAAGATATGATCGAAGACTATTTTGAAAAAGATATGATTGAAAAGTTATGGTTTTAAAGAGATATGATTGAAAAGATATGATTGAAAAACAATTTAAAAAGATTTGATTTTTAAAATTAATGACTTGGCTAACAAGAAATTTAAAAGATATGATTCAGACATTAAACCTTTCTTAACAGAAAAGGTAACATACTTGAAATGTTGAATCAAATCATTAATTGTTAGCAAGTATTTTTGAAAAATGGAAAGAAATTGATTTTGAAAATATATGATTGAAAAGATATGATTTGAAAAAGATTTTATTTTGAAAAATTATGGAAACTTGAAAAAAAATCTGAATTAAAAACAAAATCTTCCCTCTTGTATTATCTTGGCGTTAAACGCCCAGAATGATATCCATTCTGGTGTTTAACGCCCAAAATGCTACCCTTTTGGGCGTTAAACGCCCAGCCAGGTACCCTGGCTGGCGTTTAAACGCCAGTTTTCCTTCTTCACTGGGCGTTTTGAACGCCCAGCTTTTTCTGTGTAATTCCTCTGCTACATGTTCTGAATCTTCAATTCTCTGTATTATTGAATTGAAAAGACACAAATTAAATTTTTTTTTTGAATTTTTAATGATGAGAAATAATCAAAATGAAACTAAGATCAAATAAACAATGCATGCAAGACACCAAACTTAGAAGTTTGTATACTATTGACACTAACAAATTAAGAATGCATATGAGAAACAACAAAACACTCAAGACAAGAGAATTTAAAGATCAGAGCAAGGAAATCATCAAGAAAAACTTGAAGATCAATGAAGAATATAATTCATGTAATTTTCAAAAATTAGAAGAATAAAGACATGCAATTGACACCAAACTTAAAATTAGACACTAGACTCAAACAAGAAATATAAAAATATTTTTGATTTTAAGATTTTATAAATTTTTTTGTGCTTTTTCAAAAATTATATGGAGAAGTAAAATAAAGGATTCAAAATTCTTAATGAGAATTCCAGGAATCATGCAATGTTAGTATAAAGCTT
>NC_029773.3:60201385-60202347 GCF_000817695.3 Arachis duranensis
AATTAGACATGGCTAGCCAAGCTTCAGTAGGACATTACATTCAAGAGCTAAATTGATGAGAATCAATCAGCTTTTGTGATGATAAGAACATCACCTTGAAACTCTAGAATTCATTCTTAAAAATTCTGAAGAAAAAATACCTAATCTGAGCAACAAGATGAACCGTAAGTTGTCCAAACTCGAACAATCCCCGGCAACGGCGCCAAAAACTTGGTGCACGAAATTGTGATCATCAATGGCGCCATCAACATGGTACGCTCAATTGCAATCTCAACTCTTTATCACAACTTCGCACAACTAACCAGCAAGTGCACTGGGTCGTGCAAGTAATAAACCTTACGCGAGTAAGGGTCGATCCCACGGAGATTGTTGGTATGAAGCAAGCTATGGTCATCTTGTAAATATCAGTCAGGCAGACTCAAATGGTTATGGAGGATTGGTGGACGAAATTGTGATCAATAATAATTCCAGGTACTGTTAGAGAAGCTTTTTCTTTTCACAACTCCGTTCAACTAACCAGCAAGTGTACTGGGTCGTCCAAGTAATAAACCTTACCAGTCATTCATTACCGGAATCCTACTCGGAATACCACAGACAAGGTTAGACTTTCCGGATTCCCAGGATCCTACTCGGAATAGCACAGACAAGGTGAGACTTTCCGGATCCTCATAAATGCTGCCATCTATCTAGCTTATACCACGAAGATTCTGTTGGGGAATCTAAGAGATACACATTCAAGCTCTTGTTGCATGTAAAACGGAAGTGGTTGTCAATTACGTGCGTTCATAAGTGAGAATGATAATGAGGGTTACTTATCATCACATTCATCATGTTCTTGGGTACGAATGAATATCTTGGAATAGGAATAAGAGAGAATTGAATAAAAGACAATAGAATTTCATTAATACTTGAGGTACAGCAGAGCTCCACACCCTTAATCTATGGTGTGCAGAAACTCCACA
>NC_029773.3:60202565-60203194 GCF_000817695.3 Arachis duranensis
CACTTCCGGGGCCCACTTGGTGTATGCTTGGGCTGAGCTTGATCAATCCACGAGCTGAGGCTTCTCTTGGAGTTGAACTTCGAGTTTTGACGTGTTTTGGGCGTTCAACTCCGGATCATGACGTTTTTCTGGCGTTTAACTCCAGAAAGCAGCTTGTACTTGGCGTTCAACGCCAAGTTACGTCGTCAATCTTCGAATAAGGTATGGACTATTATATATTTCTGGAAAGCTCTAGATGTCTACTTTCTAACGCCGTTGAGAGCGCGCCATTTGGAGTTCTGTAGCTCCAGAAAATCCATTTCGAGTGCAGGGAGGTCAGATTCCAACAGCATCAGCAGTCCTTTTGTCAGCCTTCTTTAGAGTTTTGCTCAAGTCCCTCAATTTCAGTCAGAATTTACCTGAAATCACAGAAAAATACACAAACTCATAGTAAAGTCCAGAAATGTGAATTTAACATAAAAACTAGTGAAAACATCCCTAAAAGTAGCTTAAACTTACTAAAAACTATATAAAAACAATGCCAAAAAGCGTATAAATTATCCGCTCATCACAACACCAAACTTAAATTGTTGCTTGTCCCCAAGCAACTGAAAATCAAATAGGATAAAAAGAAGAGAATATACTATAAA
>NC_029773.3:60206944-60207227 GCF_000817695.3 Arachis duranensis
TCTCTTACAGCAAAAGGGAAAAGCATGAGTCTGTAGACTTCAGGATTAACTCCATTTGTCTTTACAGTCTCACAGATCTGCAAGGAATCAGTTAAAAACTGATAAGGATCTTCAGACGGAAGTCCATAAAACTTACAGTTTTGTTGCATTAAGGCAACTAGCTGAGGTTTCAGCTCAAAGTTATTGGCTCCATTGGCAGGAATGGAGATGCTTCTTCCATCAAACTTGGACGTTGGCTTTGTGAAGTCACTAAGCATTCTCCTTGCATTATTATTATTTTCGG
>NC_029773.3:60207400-60208084 GCF_000817695.3 Arachis duranensis
CCTGTTCCTGCTCATATGAAAGAGAAGAAACAAGAAAAGAAAGAGGAATCCTCTATGTCACAGTATAGAGATTCCCTTATGTTAGTAGAAGAAGAAAGGGGTATAAGAAAGAAGGAGGATGGATTCGGTTTTTTAGATGAGGGGAGGTGAAGAGAAGTGTTAGTAACTAAATAATTAAATAGAATAAGAAAGGAGAGGGAGAACTTTCGAAAATAATTTTGAAAAAGGGGTTAGTAATTTTCGAAAATCAAAGACAAAGTATAATTAAAATTAAAATTTAAAACAAAAAGAATTTTTGAAAAAGAGAGGGAGGTATTTTCGAAAATTAGAGAGGGAAAAGTAGTTAGGTAGTTTTGAAAAAGATAAAAAACAAACAAAAAGTTAGTTAGTTGATTGAAAAAGATTTGAAATCAAAATTTGAAAAAGATAAGAAGATAAGAAGTTAGATAAGATATTTTGAAATCAAATTTTGAAAAGGATAAAATTTTGAAAAAGATAAGATAAAAGATAAAAGGATAAGATAAAAATTTTAATAAAAAGATATTTTGAAAAAGATTTAATTTTTAAAAAGACTCAACTAACAAGAAACTACAAGATAAGATTCTAGAACTTAAAGATTGAACCTTTCTTAACAAGAAAGTAACAAACTTCAAATTTTTGAACCAATCACATTAATTGTTAGCT
>NC_029773.3:60208622-60209513 GCF_000817695.3 Arachis duranensis
AAAAGATAAGATTTTTAAAATTGAAATTTTGACTTGACTTGTAAGAAACAACTAATTTTGAAAATTTTTGACCAAGTCAACCCAAAATTTCAAAAATTTGGAGGAAAATAAGGAAAAGATATTTTTTTGATTTTTTTGAATTTTTAATTATGAGAGAGAAAAACAACAAAAATACTCAATGCATGAAATTTTTAGATCAAAACAATGAATGCATGCAAGAATGCTATGAGTGTCAAGATGAACACCAAGAACACTTTGAAGATCATGATGAACATCAAGAACATAATTTTGAAGAATTTTTAATGCAAAGAAAACATGCAAGACACCAAACTTAGAAATCTTTAATGCATGAAAAATATGAATGCAAAAGTGCACATGAAAAACAACAAACAACACAAAACACGAAATTATCAAGATCAAACAAGAAGACTTGTCAAGAACAACTTGAAGATCATGAAGAACACTATGGATGCATGGAATTTTCGAAAAATGCAAGAAAAAAAAATTTTTTAAAGCATGCAATTGACACCAAACTTAAAAATTGACTCAAGACTCAAACAAGAAACACAAAATATTTTTTATTTTTATGATTTTCTAATTTTTTTTGTATTTTTATTAATTTTTTTTCGAAAAACATTATTAGAAAAACGAAAAAGAAAAGAAAAATTTTGAAAAAGATTTTTGAAAAGAAAATTACCTAATCTGACCAACAAGATGAACCATCAGTTGTCCATACTCGAACAATCCCCAGCAACGGCGCCAAAAACTTGGTGGACGAAATTGTGATCAATAATAATTCCAGGTACTGTTAGAGAAGCTTTTTCTTTTCACAACTCCGTTCAACTAACCAGCAAGTGTACTGGGTCGTCCAAGTAATAAACCTTACGTGAG
>NC_029773.3:60211470-60234919 GCF_000817695.3 Arachis duranensis
GAACAAGTGATATCTTAGAACAAGAATAAGCCGAATTGAATAGAAGAACAATAGTAATTGCATTAATACTCGAGGTACAGCAGAGCTCCACACCTTAATCTATGGTGTGTAGAAACTCCACTGTTGAAAATACATAAGAACAAGGTCTAGGCATGGCCGTGAGGCCAGTCCCATGATCTAAGATAGCATAAGACTACTCAAAGATAGCTACCCAGATGAAAATACAATAGCAAAAGGTCCTATTTATAGAGAACTAGTAGCTTAGGATTTACAGAAATGAGTAAATGACGTATAAATCCACTTCCGGGCCCACTTGGTGTGTGCTTGGGCTGAGCATTGAAGCATTTTCGTGTAGAGACTTTTCTTGGAGTTAAACGCCAGCTTTTGTGCCAGTTTGAGCGTTTAACTCCCACTTCTGTGCTAGTTCCGGCGTTAAACCCCGGGCAGTCTTGAGCTGATTTGGAACGCCAGTTTGGGCCATCAAATCTCGGGCAAAGCATAGACTATTATATATTGCTGAAAAGCCCAGGATGTCTACTTTCCAACTCAATTGAGAACGCGCCAATTGGGCTTTGGTAGCTCCAGAAAATCCACTTTAAGTGCAGAGAGGTCAGAATCCAACAGCATCTGCAGTCCTTTTTCAGCCTCTGAATCAGATTTTTGCTCAGGTCCCTCAATTTCAGCCAGAAAATACCTGAAATCACAGAAAAACACACAAACTCATAGTAAAGTCCAGAAAAGTGAATTTTAAATAAAAAATAATAAAAATATATTATATAATAAAAACTAACTAAAACATACTAAAAACATACTAAAAACAATGCCAAAAAGCGTATAAATTATCCGCTCATCAAGGATCAGGAGGCGGTGGCGATGGAATCGCACGGAGGGTAGGTTGGTGAAGGCTGTGGGACAGCGGTGACTAGTTTTAGATAAAAATCCCCTAATTTTTAGATAACCCTGTTTATGGTTTATGGTTTAATTTATTTATTTTATTCTTAGCTTGAATATCTAATTTCGATGTGAAGTTCTAGGATTGCCTTCGGTGTCCCAAAACCTTACATCTTATATATTGGACACTGTTACCATATTGAGAACCTCCGGTTCTCATACCATATGTTGTTGTAGATTTTCAGATGCAAGTCGTAATTCACCTCGGTGAGTTGCGAGATAGTGACAGAGCGGAGTAAGGCTTCATCTTTATTTTATTCTACTTTATTTTGATATAGTCACTCTCTCATCCTTTGTATTTATATAACCTTTTTGCCTTAGAGGCTTTAATTCTGAAAACTTTGAGAGATAAGTTGTATAAGCTGTTTTAACTCAAAAATTCTGTATTTTTCTGTTTGTAACTAGTCGGTCTAAACTCCGCGGGTTACGACTAGAGTTCTTTTGTTTATCATACTTATGTGTATCCATCTTGACTATTATTATATTAAGTCTCATGTTGTATCATGTGGCTTTACGCTTTTAGTTATCGTGTGTGAATGCCTTGCGCTGGTAAATTCGCTTTATGCGATTTTGAACTTTATTCCTTCATCGAACTTCTAGTATTATTATCTCCTTCTATATTTATTAATGTTTGAGCTTTAGAACTGTCGTACCATCTTGTTATCCTTCGCCTTCGGTTAGAGGTAAGGATTAGGGTAACAGGATATTACACACAACCCCAGGCCTAAGGCCACAGCCTCCCCCAACCCTACTGTGTTCGGTTCCCTATCCGGTTCCATTGTCGTTGCCATGGCTGGTGTCGTTGGCCTGTTGCTGACCACTCACGCTCATGAGTCACATCGTCTCACCGCCATCTCATCGTCAAGCTCTGAGCTCGCAATCTCACACCCGGCATTCTGGATTCATGAAATTAGCTATGGATCAACATCCCCAGCGCATTTGTACAGAGCATTGTGTAGGGCATCTCGCTTTGATTGTAAGCAGATTGATGGTCCATTGACATTGTTATATATTTGGGCTTAGATTCATATGCCATTTCTTGCCCCGATTCCTGGTGTCTCGCGATATTTTTCACTTGCTAACTGATAACATTAATTGTTAATAGCTTTACATTATGTTTTACTTTGTATTTTAATGTCTAATTAGAAAGTTTACTAATAAAAAAATTATGTCAGATGGCGTAACTGTGAGCGTGCTGATCGGCCGTGTAGATATCATAATGTCGCTTATTTTAGGAAATTGTTAGATGAAGTTTGGGAAGGCTAGGTATGTTCTCATTAAATAATATAGAATCATCTCAATATACATGTATGTTCATGCCTTCATATTATTTGGTGAATAATTCTCTCTTTTTTGTTTCTATCCAGTTTGTATGGGAAGTTTACAGTGTTGATCACATAGAGCCAGATGCCATCCTTGAATATATCCGTCATCATTCATAGGTTTGGAGCATAATGGTACTATTGATATCATTCGAGACTCTTGCGTGGTATGCAATCAACAATTTCAGGAGATAATTTAGTTTTGTACGGGGTATCCCATATCAAAAGAGATCTATGGATGGCCAATATGGTGAGGTTTTGACCAGACCTAAAATATTTGATTGGTCCATCACATAGGTTTTGAATAATGCAATGGACCAATCGATACATTCATGTCTTAACTAAGGATCCTGTGCTTTTGCTGTATCTGCTAGACCTTTACATGAATTAGTCTCAAGAGAAATATGGGACTTACCTCCACTTGTTTGATCTTATCTTGCAAAAAATTTAGAAGGACAATGTTGTGGCAAATATATCCCACCTTCCAGATCTGTAGCCATTGCGACATTCACAAGAACTCCATAATCGACACCGTTACAAGAGCAACCTCAGCAGTCTTCAATTCTATATGTTCCTTAGACCTATTCCATATTGCCTTTTACATGATCATATCCACTCTTTCAACAGAATTGGGGCATATCACATTTGGAAACAGGAGATCCAATATCATTCAACCAACTATTTAAAATCATGACGATAGATCTAGGTTAGTCACAGTCTTGTAACCTGAGCGAAGTTCCCCCCTAAGGTGACACACCCGAATTTGCTGACTCAAAGAAGGTCAATAAATTTGGGAATTTATTGTCCTACACCTTTAAAAAAATTTGAAGGCAGACTATCTGTTGATTCGAGTAGAAGTGATACGGGGGTTGTTAATGGTGGAAACCCCGTCGTATCCCAATGGGTCTCATCAAGGAGAATGAGGAAGATTGACGGTGATGATGGTGAATACTTAGTAGATACCCCGCAGGGTGATGACGAGGATGAGGATGATGATAAGGACGTTGATGAGAATGCTAGTCATGATGGTGATGATGTCAACCGTGGTGATGACTCTGGACCTAGTGCAGGCAACGTACTTGTTTGTAGGAACATATCTTTACATTATATTTTACTGTATAGAATATTATCAGTAGGTTGATATGTATGTTGTCTTTAATTTTTATGTAGGTGGGGCAGGTATAGCCACAGGTGGCGCCACGATAATGGACAATGGCAAATGCAATCAGCACAATATTGTTGTTTTCATCCTATAAAACTGCAACTAATAGACAATTCTTATATTTTTTATGCAATTGAATCCCATCTATCTATACAATTGGTATGCAGTGGCTAAATGCTCTAATGCAAGGAAAATAACTCCAGTATAATACCCGAATATCAAGAACTAAGTCATCCCCCTTAGTATGTAGGCATGGTTAAAGTATATGGCTGCTGGTAGATCCTTGTGACACAGAGCTTCAAACCATATGGAAAAAGCTTCATAAGAAGCTTCCCAACCTCTGAATATTTTTTCTACTGACTTTTGCTTTGCCAACCATGCTTTGTGATAACTTATGGTGTAATTAAATTTTGGCTAAACTTTAGCAATTGCGAAGAATCCAAATTGGAATGGTCTTGATAAATAGTAGCTCTAGTGAAAGTGTGACTACCATTATATCTCCTTATCTTTCAACAATACTTCTTCTAGATCATGCTAACCCTAATCAGCCAATCATAGCTTGTGTCGTACTATGTATATTTGGCATAAAATATTTGGGTTTTGACTTATACACCTGGCAGTCTACACCTCTGCGAATAGCATAATCTTTGACTACTACAATCACATCTTTTCGGAAAATAAATTTCATTCTCATGATGAATTCACCATCTACCATAATAGGAGGCTATACTACAACAACACCATGACATAAACTTAAACAAATACATAAAAATATATAAAATTTTATAATATATATTTATAATTTTTAAATTTTAAATTTTAAATTATAGATATATAATATAAGTACATATATATACATAAATTTAAATATATAAATATAATTTAGAAATTTGAAAATTACACATACAAAATATAAACAAATACATAAAATCTACAAAATAATACTATTTATACTAGATATCTAAGTAAATAATTAGTCATCACTAATTGCATAAATAACTTAATCTAAATATGCTATTTTATGTCAAGCTTAAACTATTTCTATGTTATAAAACTATCATATAATTATTTAAATTACATACCCGCATTCAAGTATATTTAGAAAACGTTGGTGCATGTATAACTTCCAAATTCAACGTGCATATAAAAGATGCCTCTTGAAACAGATGCTGTTTTGCTAGTGTAATTTGCCACCTCCGCCATGTCTACCTCAATGATGTTATCAACTTCGTCATCATGTTCATTTGGATCAAAAATCTCATAGTTGCTTTCGAACTCATCCCCATTGTTACTATTATAATATCTCGATTTGATATTTTGTTTGGATTTAGATTGTTCGAACTCAATATAAAGCTTGATAAACAACATCTGTGATCGAGTTTCATAATAGATTGAAAACATCTCTTCCAAACTCGTCTCCTCGACGACATACTTCATTAGAAAATAGGGACGAACCCAGGGTATTTTGTCTTGAGATTTATATTAAAAATATTTTTTATTAAATTAAATATGTAACAATATTTATTTTGTTAAATTTGATTTAATATAAAAATAAAAAATAAGTACATAAATTAACTCAATAAAAAATTAATGAATAGTATTAATATAATTTTTAAAATTAATTAATTAGTTAATTACCAAACTAAAATTCAATTTTCTAAATATAAGTAAAATTATTAATTTTTTTTCAAAAATCAGTTGAAAAAAGAAAAAATAATATCTATCTATTAATTAATATTCTTTATTTTAAAATTATATAATACTTTTTAATTTTATATCTTAAACAATCTTGCTTGCAACAACTATTTTAGATTAAAAAGTATTTTATGTCATAAATATTATAACAAATAAATTTTCTAATCCAATGGGTGGTAATTAATATTTGAAAATTATAATGAGTAGTAGAACAATTGTTTAAAAGCATAGAAGTTAATTTTAATATGTTAAAACATGTATATTTTTTTACATAGTCATTTAATTATATTTATTTTTTTAGATAACTATTTAGGTGATAAATGTAAAAAATTATATTTTTTAATTATAATACATAATTAAATAGATGCATAAAATCTTTAATCTCACAGTGTATTAAAATTAAATTAAAAAATATATAAAAAATGTAATTATTTAAAAAAATTAAAAATAATTATAAATTAAGTTTCTATTATTTTATATAAACATACTTTTTATATACAGTTTTTTTTATTTACTATTTATATATAAATCTAGTTTTAAATTATAAATACTAGTGTATCAATAAGCGCTAACGTGCCAACTAATTCACTCTTTTTCTTATTGAATGTGTATAAAAATAAATAAAAGTAAAGTTAGTTAGAATGACAAGTTATTTAAAATTTAATTAAGATGTTTTAAGTTTAAAATGACAAGTTAGTTAGTTAGATATTTTTGTCCCCACTCCTAAAATTTTCTGGGTCCGTCACTGGTAGAAAATAAACAAACCCACGAAACATTAATACAGGATGTCGATACAAAATGCTCGATACCTTCTTTGATATATAAGGATCTATCATTTGACAAATAATACCGTTTAGTTCTTCAAATCACAATGTAAAGGGAACAATAAGATCATAAGGATTTTCACATATAACACTACTAGAAAAACGCTGAGAATCGTCAGATTTAGTGTCGGATGTTAGCAATGAGTTTTCTGTCAGATTTACCATCGAATTTGGCTATAAACTTGTAACCGTCAAATATTATCGTCGAAATTGTCGTTCCGATGGTAAGGCCGACAGTAATATGTGGCAGGAAAAAAGGAAATTATGGCGCGTCCTATTATCGTCGGATTTATCGGCGGCCAAATCTGAGTAACCATGTTTAGTGAAACGCTGCGTTTTGGGCATACGAAAAACATTACCGTTAGATTTTTCCGATGATA
Organism: Arachis duranensis; assembly: GCF_000817695.3. Lineage (NCBI taxonomy): Eukaryota > Viridiplantae > Streptophyta > Magnoliopsida > Fabales > Fabaceae > Arachis > Arachis duranensis. Next base: position 60,217,805 of record NC_029773.3, read on the forward strand.
AATTCGACAATAACATGCCCTAAATGATAGGGCGAACCTTCGTCTCCCCCCATTTCGAATTTTCTCCTCTCTCTACATCTCCACCCTCTCTCTCTCACAACTGCCTCTACCGTCGCCAATTGTTCTCTGCCCCCGCCCGCCGCTGCTACTCCACAGTTCTTGGTGAGCTAGAACTTCTGCACTCAATGCTCTCTCCACTGTGACGTCGAGCCTCCACTGCGAGCCAAGCCTCCACCACCATGACGTCCATTGCTCTCTCCACCGAGGCGCATTTCGGCAAGCCACCTCCACTGCCGCAACCTCACCTCCACTGTTGCTCCACTCTTCTTGCTCTGAGGGTGGTTTTGAGATTTTGTCAACTTCCAATTTAATCTTCTCTATTTTAAATTCACTATGGGTAATTAGATTTTAATTTTTCGTTAGTAATTTGATTTAGTTAAACTACTTTTTGCTGTTAGGTTGATTTAGAGTAAAATTAGAAAATTTTTAGTAGAATTTCTCTTGGTTCATAGATAATTAAGCATGCTATTGTGATTGTTAGGTTTGTAATTTGAATTTGTTTAGGGTTTGTAATTTTTTTTATTAATTTAGGTTAAATTCAATACATTTGGTTTTGAATTGTTCAAGTGTTTGGAATTCATTAATTTTGTTATTTTCTGCATTGATGACTGTTTTGCTGAAAAATTATTGTTAAGATTGTTTGTTAATTGTTTAATTTTAGTTTAGTTTAGCTTAGGTTTGGTTAGAATTTTAATTTCAGTTTTGAATCAGTTTCAAAGTTAGTTTAGGGTTAGTTTTCTAATCTTAGTTGATTTTGGTTGACTAAGTTAGGTTAGATTCAATACATTAGGTCTTGAATTGTTGAAGTGTTTAAAATTATCTAATTGTGTTAATTGTTGCATTGATGACTGTTATCTGCAGACATGTCGACAGGCAGAGATGCTGCAGATCAGGCTGCCGGTCGTAGTCACAGGCTCGCAGCCATGGTCAGGTAGAGGAAGGGTTTTGTAACGACCCACATTTTTAAAAATATAAATGCAAATAAATTATAATTTATTTTATAAATTGAAGTTCCTTATTTTTAGAAATTATTTTATTAAAATTAATTAAATTAATTTTATAATTATTTGAGTTCGATAAATTATGATGAAATATTTTACATAATTAAAACTATAATTCTAGTAATTTATAAGTAATGAAATTATATGTATCTTTTTAATTTGAGTAATTGATATTTTTAATTTAAAAATAATTTTTAGTTAATAATATTATTATCGAGCTCAGCATTTGCCGATATGAGTAAATATCGGTACTTTTCGGTGAACTTAATTTTGCTAACGCTTCATCGTATATCTTTTATCTTTATGTTACTAATGTTATTTATATTAGTAACTCATACATATTATTACTTGTGTTTTAATATATTCAATTTTCATAATTATTCGTCATCGATCCGAATGCGGTAAAGTACGAGATCGCATTTGAGCTGTACAAGAATCGTATCTACGAGCTAGGTCGATCTACGCCACCAACCTCCGCACCTCTACCTTGAGGGCTTCATCTATCTTAGCCACCAGTGTTGCCAATTTCAAGGTCGTCGATTTGCGGGAGTAGGTTCACAGCCTCACCCAAAGCCTTCAGGATAGGGTCACCTGCTGCATTTGTCTTATGGGAGGTATAATGAGATCCTCATATTCATGGCAGTGATGGATTCTCGCGATGCAGAGATCGAGTTCCCTAAGACAAGAGCTGGAACAGATTTAGCGAATGCGACAACAGATGGTGGTGTATTATGAGAAAATGCACGCAAGTGGCAACAGTGCTGCTAGAGGGGGCTCATCTTCCTCTACACAGGAGTCAGGGCAGGGACGGACACCACCACGTAAACTGTCGTCTCAGTAGGATTAGGAGGATGATGATGACGTTGTCTATCAGGATCCGTAGTCATTCGAGTTTTGTTTTAATTTGTTTGATAATATTTTATTTCAAGTTTTTGTTCTGTATACTTGATATTTCACATCTATATAGATCACTATTTTCAGATAAATTACTACCTAATTTTTACTAATTGAGATTTGACTATTAACTATTGGTTCTATCATATTCCTAAAAAAATAATGAAAAATTAAATCTATTGTCGGATTTACTCTATGGTTAATCCGACGGTAATTTTTATTTAATTAAATATAAAAAATAGAAAGAATAAAGCTACTGTTCAAAACGTGGCGCGAAATCATAATGCATGCACACCAAATTTACCGTCGAAAATTATCCAATGGTAACCATGAAGAGATTTTCATCACCTTTATACTTACATATGTCACTAATTTCACTGCAAATTTTCATCAAATTAATAAATCCAACGGCAAGTAGTTATTGGCGAGGAGTTTATCGTCGGATATAATCCAACAACAATATATTTATCGACAGATTTCTTTTGTTATTCTGTATTTTTTATATTATATATTTACATAAATTTATTAAAAAATATTACCTCTAGGGAGTGATAATATCAATTCTCCTATTTTTAACCAGAAATAATTTATAATAACTAAGCATTATAACAATAACGAGATATCAATCAAAACGGTCCCTCAGTTTTACCTCGATAATCAAAATAGTCCCTTATGCTATGTTTGTTTGAGAGGAAAATGGAAGGAAAGAAAAGGGAGGAAAAAATGGAAAGGAAAATGATTATTTTCTATTGTTCGGTTGAGGAGGAAAATTAGAAAGGAAAGAAAATGGATGGAAAAAAACTGGTGGGGCCCATCAATTATTTTTCTCTCCAACATTGGAAAGAAAATGGAGAGAAAACTAATGTTTCTCTCTCTACTTTCAATACTGCTCCTTCACTTTTTGAATACATTTTATAATATAGGAGTAAAATTATCTTTTTATAACATTTTTTTCCTTCTTATTTTCCTTCCATCCAAACACATCTAAAGAAAATAAAAATCCACTCAATTTCTTTTTTTTCTTTCTTTCCTTTCTATTTCCTTCCTTTCTATTTCTCTCCTTCCAACCAAAATAGTCTTAGTTTTGAAACTATTTAAAATGATGCTTCGGTTTTAAACCATGAATAAAAATGATTCTTTCATCAACCACTAAGTTAATTTTGTTAATAAAAATCCTACATGACACGTTAACTTCCACACTACAAACAAAATGGTTCCTCAATTTTAACAGGGTAATAAAATGGCCCCCTAATTTTTAAACTAATCAAAATGGTACCTCAGTTTTAAACTGTAAATCAAAATAGTCCCTCTATCACATTACTCTTCCTGCTCTAATATCTAAAAATAGAACTCTTATCATGAATGTGGGGGAAAATAACTCATTTTCATTTATGAAATGTTAGCATTGTCATTCATTAAAATTGTAATACATAAGTCTTATCATTAATTTTGCAATTTCAACATGTTGTCAATTTACATAAAGACACCATTGCTCCATTAAAGAGGCTTAAACTCCAATTTTTATGAAGTTTATTCAACTCCAAATTTCAAACCACCAAGAAAGAACTAATTTATTATTGATTAAGCACTTGTTTTAATTTTGTAGGAGACTTTATTAGAAGTTGTTGATGTTGGATTTGGTTATATAAATTGCAAATTATATACTTAAGGTCTTAAGTTCTATTTTCATCCACATTCATGATATGAGTTTTATTTCAGATATTCAAGGAAGAGTTTAGTTTTGTAGGGAATTTGATATAGAGACCATTTTAATTTATAGTTTAAAATCAAAAGACCATTTTATTAGTTTAAAAAATTAGGAAAACATTTTGATTATCTAGTTAAAACTGAGGGACCATTTTAATTTACTGTTTAAAACCGAAGAATTATTTTAATTAATTTTAAAACTAAGGAAGTTTAATTACTCTGCAATCCTTTATAGTCTTACCAAATTTTCAATTAAGTCCTTATTATATTTCTTTTTTATTTTCAATTGGGTCTCTAGGCATTAAATTTTTTTTCAATTTAGTCCCTGTTAATGTTAAACGTAAAAAAAAAACGTTATTAAACTGTGAAATTATCTGTATGCCTCTGTCTTCCACCTTTAAACACTTCGTATTTCTGATTTCTCTGAGATTTCTTTTCTTCCCCATTTTTCGTTCTTCCTAAATTTTTTCTTCCACAAACCTATGGATCAAAATCATGGAACCTCTTATTTTCTCTTCTGAAAAAGCTGTGATTCGAGGAGCTCCAACTCGAAGGAGAAAAGGCACCTGTGTTTCTGTAGGGAGGCAGTAATTGTGCCCCCTTCATCAGCCATTTCTAACCATGGTAGGAGATATGTTGCTTGTGGGAAGATTCCAAAATGTAATTTTCTTTTAGTAGATTGATGATTTTGAGTGGATTTGTGATGATGATGGTTTGAAGAATGGGTGGCCAAAAGAAAAGAAAAGGAAGGTTCATTGTCTTTGTGGTGACATTCTAATTCTTCGAACTTTTGGAACAACAGTGAATCCTAATAGAAGATTTGTTTCTTGTCCTAACAGAAAATACAAATTTTTTCAATGAGTTGATGAAGGTGGTACAACAAGAAGTGTATTTTCTACTGTTGGAGTTGTTGGAATACAAAATTATGGTAAGTTTAAGGCTGAAATTAGAAAATTAGATGCACAAGAAAGGAAGATAAAGAGACTAAGTATGGAAATAGAGAGATTGATTGTTGAAACTGGACAAATAGATGCTTGTGTGGGTAGATTATGTGATGAGTTTAATGTTGTCCAAGAACAAGGTGGGATATTGGAAGACAATATGAAGAATCAATGCAAAATGCAATATATGCTATTTATGTTTTTCATAATCTTAGTAATTACAATGTGGTTTGTAAGAGTTTAAAGTTAACTGTGTTGTGAAATTCTAATGTAAGAGATTCTACAACTTCAATTCAATTATTGTTAATTATGTTTAGTTTCATTATATTTTGCATTAATATATTGTGTAATGTTTAGTTTGATTATATTTTGCATTAATATATTTTATGTGTGTATAACAATAAAACATAGTTGAAGAAAACTTTAGAGTTTAATATTTAAAGTTGTACCATATGTCTACAAGTTACAGAAAATAAGTGGCCATATAACATGTTAGATACCTAGAAGTTCATTAAAAAAGTGTTTCTTTATACCATATGTCTAGAATATATCACAAAATAAGTGATCATATAGTATGCCACATATCTAATCTAAAATAAAGGTCCAAGAAGTGCAACAATTAAAAGTGGTCCACGCTTATAAGAAAATATCAAATTAGTGATCCTACTACATAATAAACATTGGCCACAAAGACACAACACTAATAATAAATCCTGCACAATTCATCACAACATATACTATTTGATAGCAACTCTATCAACCCTGACTCTAAATGTAATTGTGCTTCAGTCTTCAGTTGGGACTATTTGTAGACTTGGTTGTCTTGTTGGTTTTCTCACTCCTAACTTGAACTGCCCACTCTTCCTTACACCAAACACCTTTATCTTTAGTAAAGTTTGAGAAGATGCTTTAGGTGGTTGCTGAAAATCTGCAGCTGCAAAAGGTAAAAGAGGCTGGGATGTTTGAGCCTGAGAATTTGAAGTAGCAACTATGGGAGGTGGTTGAGTAGAGACAGTAGCAGGTGTGGTAAGTTTAGGATGTGAAGATGCAGCAACAAGTGTAGTGGAGAGTGGTTGTGAAAATGCAGTAGCATTCCTTCCTCTACCCCTTCCTCCACCCTCTGTCTATTCCTACTTGTCTTCTTCTTTCAGATCTACAGTTATTTACACCAAATCTAGTGTCAGTAGCAATCGCAGTGTTAGTAGCATCCACAGTGTCAGCAGCAGTTGCAGTGTCAGCAGCAGCTTCATCGGCAGCAGCAGCTCCATTTAGGCCAGCCGCATTATCTCCGTTGGTTGCAGTAGCAGGAGCATCAAGTTCTGAAACTAGGTATAACAGCGTGTATTCTCAGAAAATGAATCACATACACTAGCTTAAATGCTATATATGACAACCTATTCCAATCAACACATGAAACACAAAATATTTCAACAAAAAAAAATAAAACAACAACATATATATCTCCAAAATATATCACATTCACTAGCTTAAATGCCATCTATAACAATCTACTCCGATCAACACATGAAATACAAAATATTTCAACCAAAAAATAGTAAAACAACAGCATAGTCTATGCAAATTGGCATACAAAATGCCTCAAGCATAATCTATGTTCTAAAGCCGGCATCATTTCTTAAAAAACTTGCATCAAACTTTGGAATATATAATATAAATAAAAAAGATATAATGAAGTCTTAAAGATAAACAAATTATATTAATAAATTTATTATGAAGTCATAACTTAATTAATACCCAAGTGTTTTACCAAGTAATTAAACTGTTTAAAATAAATACATAATGACAACGTAATATAAATACCTAAGATGTTAACACATAATGCAACATTACCTAAGTAATAAAGACATAATGACAACTTAAAAGTACTAACCTTATGTTGGTCGGACATAAATATCCACTTCCTTCTACTGACATATCCAATATCATCCAATAGTAGGTTAATAAACCAACTCCAGCTGTCTCTGGACTTAGCCTCTATAGCAGTAACAACAATTGAAAAATAATTATCATTCAGATCTCTTCCAACAACCACAAAAAATTATTGACCATGATCACCCTTCAGGTGGCAACCATCTACCCCTATGATAGGCCTGCAACCAGCCAAGAACCCTTGTTTAACAGAATCAAGACGCATGTGCATCCACATAATCTTGGCTGGTGAGTAATTGAAGGCTTGTTAACCATAGGATTTGTCCCCATAATCTCTACACAGTAATCTCTCAGATTGTCATATTGCAGAATAGCCCTATCATGTACTTCTTTTCTCGCTTTTCTCCTCATCCAATAAGTTTTTGTAACTGAAATATTAGCCATGTATTTGTCCTGAATGGTCTGAATTACTATTGCAATCTTCATCTCATCTCCCTTGCTAATATTGGTAACAATCTTCTGTGACACCCAACTACTTGATGCAAGTCTACCACTGTAATTCCATCCACAAATGTGCTTTTCATTCAGGGTCTTTAGCCGAAAGCAATCGGAACCACCAACCTTGGATGCAAATGCCATCCACCTAAACTTTCTTTTCTTCCCCATGCAACCCACTCTACATCTAACCTTATTATCATTCTTGATATACCTAATATCCCTTCCATTCAATAAAGCACGCTCTCTAATAGCATCCTTAAAATGAGCAAGTAACTTGAACTTCAATTTCACCTTAAACTCATAGTCCCTGCTCATCTCAGTCACATTATATTTAGGGTATCTTCTCTTCTTAATCATATCATCAGAACCTCTCTCATAGCTATCGATATCTTCAATTTCGTAACCCTCAGAAATTTCTCCAACTTCAACATCCTCCCCAACAACAGCATCATGAATAACATCATCAACACCAGCATCTTGACCATTGTTATCTTGATTTAACAGGCCACAAAACCTACCAAAAGAATTTAAAGCTCTTCCATCATTTCCATCTTCAACATCAAAACCAAAATGATCCTTGTGATCTCCATCATCAGCACTATCATCAAATCTATCCTCCTTATTAGATGGCTCTGATTCACCTTCAACTTCTACTTTTATTAAACCATTACCACTGTACTCAACTTCAGTTGGCACATAATCCTTATCATTGGAAGATATCTCAACACCATTACACTCCCTGCAGCCATCAACAACATACACCAAGCAATGTCTAATAGTCCGTGACACTAATAATCTACCCATTCTCATGGCATCTCCATCACTCATTAATTCTCTAAGACCTGAGTTCAATTGACAGTCTGGTTCACAGTACCATATCTTAGCATACCCTGTGTACCCTAACTTCTTCAGCTCACTAACTATTTCTTGCAAACTCCATTCATCGAGCTCAAAATGCAGGTCTTCCAACACCCTTCCACCCAAATATTCTAACCCATGCCATGTATCATGTAACTTGCCACTACGATGTATGTCTATGATGAAATCTAAATCCCCATTACTACATGAAAAAAGGGAAATAGAACCCTAATAAACAGCATCATCACAACAATAAAAATCAAAATAAACAAAATTCATAATCAGCAAAACTAGTTCATATGTCAATTCATTAATTAACAAAATTCCTAAACCTTAAACCCTAAACTATTATATCAAAAGAATTTAGAAATCAATTCAACAAATAGGTATTTAACCAGTGTTATATTTTTTCGTAACCAGCTCATAAACCATTATATCAAAAAATTATCATATGCTTAAACCTGTTTCATCAACTTTGAAAAACAAAAAAAAATAACTCCTTACCTATTTTGGCAGATCGACTTCAGGCAGCAAAGTGAGGTACGGCGCAACGAGGCATGGCAGCGGAACACGACGAACAGAGCAGACGCAGTGCAGTGCAACGCAAACCAAAGACAAACAGAGCAGAGTAGTGTAGCGCGGACCAAGGATGATGGACGACGACGATCGACGCTCACGCCGCCAAAGAAAACGACGACAACAACACAGATGGACAAAGACACAAATGAACGGGGGAGAAACACCACAGACTTCAGAGAACAAGCGCTGGCTAGGCTTCTTTAATTTTGGGACAAAATACTAAGGGTTGTTTTGGTATTTTGAAAAAATGGAGGTGAGTTCCATTAGCTATTCTAACCCAATTATGAGAATATTCGATTTTTGAATAAAATATGCTGTTATCTCAAACGGTTTTGTCGCAGCTGGACTAAATTGAAAAAAAAATTAATGTCTAGAAACCCAATTGAAAAAAAAATATAAAGACTTAATTAAAAATTCAATAAAACTATAAAAACTTACATAATAATTAAACCAACTAAAAAACCATTTTAATTATCGAATTAAAATTGGGAGACCATTTTAATTGATACCTCTAACACTAACTCATCCCATCTTTCTTTTATGGTTAAAATAAATGCCCAAATAACAGAAAATGTATAGTATCTCACTAAGTTTCTCGAGGGCGGTACTGTAAAATAATTTTATTTGATGAGATCATACATGCAAATTACTTTAGAGCACCAAACTCGCTATAGTTTGGATATGGATCAATTCCATGAAACCAATTATTTTGAACGCTCAATATATAAATGCATCCGCCCTTATCGTCTATATTTACTAAAAACTCCTCCACATCCTTCTTTACCTGCAACCAAATATTTCAGATTGTAGAATTTTTACATTACCAACTCGTGGAAGTTAATTCCTTAAAGAAAAATTATAGGTAGATAATGAAAATACTAAATAATATGAACAATAAAATATATCGGATATTCATTTTACTAAGTGTACAGATAGTTATTTTAATATTAACTTAGGTGAGTAATTTGGAGGTAGTGTGTTTTTATTTGATTGGTGGTTGTTCATATTGTTCAAGATGGTCATCGTTTACCTAGCACTCCCCTTTCTTAAACTATTAGCAAGATTTACGTTGAACCTAAAAAAACACACACAACGTAAGCAACAAACCAGCAAATATACAAGCACAAAGTCCATAGAGTTTTGTATTTTTGTTCCCTTTCGGTACATTAATCTCTAACCAATTCTTGCATTTTTGTTCCCTTTCACTAACTGAGCAACAAGACTTCACATATCAGAAACCAACTTTTCATCAGGTGCTCTGAATTCAGAAAGGGTGCCCTGAGTCCACTTCTTCAACATCTCTAATGAAGCTTTTGGCTGATCCATCGGAACCATGTGACCCGCGTCATGAACCTGTTTCCATTTCATGAAATAGTGAACAAAATAAGCATTTTTCCCGTGATCATGAACCAAAAAATACAAGTTGGTATGAAATATCAGTGTGTTTCGTTTTTTCAGCACTACATGCTGTTAACGTTGCACAAGCACAAGTTTTTTTTATTTTGGCCACGGTAAAACAAGTGATGCCAGTGACGATAATGATAATTTTTTCATGTCAAAGCATGGATGCATTTTCTGTGGAGAGTAAAAGATACCGATACCTTCAGGAAGCTTAATGGTCCATGACTCTTGAGTAGTCCAGCTTCTGATCCATCAACAATAAAAGGAATTTCAGGTGAGGCTACAAACTGGCTCTGACCAGACCATTCCATGGCATGAACCCATCTTGAATTACCTAATCAATGAAATCGTACCACAAGGAAAATGTCCAATTCATGCACAGAAATTTCAATAATATGAATAAATTTAAGGTACTTTTGGTCAATTGGTCCCCATAAAATATACATTTTTTTTTTGTTTTAGTATAAAAGCTGTCTATTTTAATTCTTGCCATTAGTTTTCTCTAGCCATGGCATGTCTTGCCATGTCAAGATTTTAGTTTAGAGCGTCAACATTTAACCTGTTACATCAGCATTTCACGGAAAAAAAATTTAAGGACCAAAACTGAAAAACATATATTTTATAGGAATAAAAAAATTTATTTAAGCCTTAAATTTATCAGAATTTGAATGTGTTAGTAGTAAATTACATACCGAGCCAGTTGCAGATGAGATCATATTCGCCAGCATAAACAAGCAATTTGATTCCATCCTCAAGTAGGGCAGGAATACCAACTTCAAGATTCCTCATCCAATCCACCAGCAAAGCCATATAAACTTCAGTGCTACAAGAAACAAAATGAATTTTCCCAACCCCAAGTGAATCCCGAACAGATGGTAGGTTCAGGAATTTGTCCATGTTTGAAAAGTCATAGCAGAGGCTGCCCTCACACTTCTTTCTGATATCATAGTACTGCATCATAAGTATATAAAAGCTGTTCAAAATTCTGAAAATATTCAAACTGCTTTAAGTTTGCAATCGCTAAAACTATCAAGACATCAGTTAGTACTAAGCAACTTGCAGAATCAAAGCTTATGTTAATGTTAGAATATCTGTGAATAAATTATTTAGGATACTATAAGATCAGTTACAATCTCATATGATCAATTATGATACAGTAGTTAAGTATGTATATTCTGTAATTATGTACAGATTATCTCTACGGTCTATATAAACCAAGAAACTGTCATGGGGAGGTATTTATGAAACAGACTTTTCATTTGGAAAGTGGTCAATTTATCTGTCTGGACTCGGAGATACTAAAGCAAGAAAACAAGATGTAGGACATCAATATTTTGTATAATCTACGCATGGAACAACTACATCTGTTTAGTTCTTGGGCTGAGTACTTCTTGCACATGGTAATGAGTGTCGTTTGTGTGAGAGAAATAAAAAGATTGTAGGTATTTTCAGAAATTCTCTTATAACTAATTCCACCAAGCTCACAGGGTATATGCTAGACAGATTCTGCACTATTACTGCTCTATCCCTCCACACTGATAAGAGCTCGTCTCAGAATTAAAAGTCATTCTTTGACTCTCGCATAAATTAGGGTAAAGCTAACCAATTAGGTTTATGGAGAAACCTAGAAATCGATGACTGCTACAATTTGAGTACCTCCATAGGATAGACCTCAACAAAAAACTGAAGAGTAACCACAACAAGTGATTGAGTTCAGTAACTCCTCATATAAAATTATTGAATCGAGAGATATAGTAATATAGAGAAGACAAAATTGATTCAAGCACCGACAAAACCAGAGGTGACCCTTGTTTCAAAGAGGGCAGAGTGGGTTATTCACATTTCATTTGATGGTCAAAAGTGGATTGAAAGCTATGCAGTCATTTAGGTCTAAAGAAGAAATTAAGTACATGTGTCAACCACACAGTAAAGAAAGAATTCAGTTTACTCACATTTGCATCACCAGCATGTAACATGATGTCACTGAATATGGTATTACAAACTACATATGCAGCAGTACAGGCAACTGTTCCGTCAGTGCCTGAAAGGTTTGGATTAAAATATTAAGCATAAGGCAAGAAAAGGAAAAAGATAAAGAAAAAATCAATGAAAGAAAGCCAGCCGGAAGATGTATAGCAGAATCAAGGAAGGATCCTGAACACTGTGAATCCCTGAATGACCAGGACAACAGAACCACTTGTGGTTAGCATCATAATTAATAATCAACAAACTTGTGCTTTCAATAAACAATTTCATAACCTAAAACTGAATGAACTCAATAAAAGTAAAAATCTCAAATAATTTAGAATATAAATTGTAGAAACTCAATTATGCCTATCATATTCTTAAAAGCTAATATATATGCAGGTAAATGATAAGCAAGATGTATAGCAGAAATAAGTGATGTGTGAGTAATATTTCTTTTGGTTTTCCACGGTATCTAGACGAGTGAGCTTACCACTCGACCAACCCAAGTTAGTTGACGTGTGAGTAATATGACGCATAACAACAGGGAAAGAAAGAGAAAAGAACAAAAATCCAAGAATAATTGACATAACTAATAAGGAATAATGTCTCTATAATGCACGAGAGTATCGAGGCCAATTTATATACATCTAGGCAATTGTACAATCATAGATTAGAAATCAATCCCAGAAAACCATTTTATTCTAAAAAATGAGTGATATTACTAAATTTTCTTTGCTTTTTTCAGGTGTCTTGAACACAGTTTTTTGTAACTGAAATACTATACTAATAACTAATATGTATATTTTATTGCTTTAGAGATCCTCGAGACAGATTGGTCCCTCTGAATGCAAGACTAGTTTGTCTTATAGTGATATTTTCTGAGGATCTAATAGCCTTATAATAAATTGGGTAAAGTATATTTTTTGTCTCTAAAATTTTTGAAAAGTCTCAAAAATATCCCTAAGTTTTATTTTATTTCAATTGTGTCTCATAAGTTTTCTATTTGTATCAAATATACTCCTAACAGCTAAATTTTCAAAAAGCTTAAGACCAATCCAACAATAATACATGACAACTATATCTAATTTGCTTGAGTTGAAGGTTATTTTTGTGAAATTGTTACTAGAAATTGATCCTAAGTTTTTTCCAAAATTAGCCGCCAAGGTATATTTGATACAAATCGAAAACTTCTGGACCAAAATTGAAATAGAATAAAACTTAGGGATATTTTTTAAATTTTTATCAAATTTCAGAGATGAAAAATATACTTTACCCTAATAAATTTGTTAAGGACTTATTTGTCCAACATGCACATAAAAAAATTTATTGAAGATGATAGAGCGACTAATCTATCTAACGGGAGTAAATCTCACAGATTTCCAAAGTAATCAAAATTTATTGGGACCAATTTGGGATATTTACTCTAATAATAATAATAATAATAATAATAATAATAATAATAAATAAAAAATGAAAAATAAGAAGAAAAGAAAAACATTAGAAACATTTAATCAAAGGAAAATTATAAATTACCACATAGCTTTATTGCCAATTCACAGGCTGGGACCAAGAGTAAGTTAAGGCGCTTATGTGTAGCCTTAAAATTATAAATTACCACATAGCTTTATTGCCAATTCACAGGCTGGGACCAAGAGTAAGTTAAGGCGCTTATGTGTAGCCTTCGAAATTATGCCCATGTTCAGTGCATAATCCGGATAAGCTTTGTACTGAATTGCAGGATCAGTAAGACCGTTACCAATGGCAAATCCCTGTTCAAATAGTTAAAATAAGATAAGCAAGTATGCTTTCACTCAACCACAATTCTAGCACTGATAATTAGATTTGTTCACCATATAATGTAACATACCTTCAGGTTTATATGAATTCCTTCATTAGCTTGGTTTCCCTTGTGGACACGAGCTGCAAATGCAGGAATATAGTGCCCAGCATATGATTCACCGGTAATAAAAAAGTCATTCTTTGCATATTGCGGATGCTCTTCAAAAAAGGCCTGGAGAAAAAATGATAAAACTATTTCAATGATAGTTTAGTCTTTCTAAATTATTGTTACTTTGTCTTCATGTGTCTATTGCTTGTACTACTACTATGTATAAAAAGCTTGCATCTACATTTGGGCTTGACAACAAAATTCTAAGCTGGTAATCACTATTAAGATACCTCTCCAATATTCATTTTACATATCTACTAAAATTCTTTCTCATATGTTAACCTTGATGACTTTGGGTTTCTTCCAACATCAAAGCAGTGCTCAACTTTTGTGAAAGCAACCCAACGGTGGCCATCACTTCAGTGTTTGGGTGCACTTTTGTGATCACACTTTCAAATTTCAGCAACCATCATTCGATGAGAGTAGTGCATTGAGGCACTGTTATGTGTAGCTAGAATCTTGAAGTTAATAGCATTTAAAAGACCATAACCAGCGGCATTGGCAAGTCGAAGATGCATATTGCAGCATGAAGTATTAATATTAAAGCAAATTGAGTTGGCCATCCCTCAACTTGAAATGTGCTAAAGAACCCTAGAAACGGGGAAGAATGTGCATACACAATCTTGAGGAAGTCTAACTTCCAGTCAGCTATTTATTCCTTTCAGTCCCTAAGTCCTAACCAACTTTCCTCAAACTCATTACAATTTGTTGGTCCAGTACCTGAGCCCAACTCTATATCTCTTTCTAGTACACACTTGATCATAAAATGAGTTCCTGTGATCCTGTCACTACAACCCCCCACCCTCCCTCCCCTCCTTCCCCCTTGCTATCCTCCTCTTCTAGCTGCTCACAGCAATTGTCACAATCTAGTAGCCCAACCATTTCACCAAAACTCCACTGCGCAAGCTGAGGACTGCACATCAAAGTCTCTTTGTAAACCGGAAACTTAAGATAGGAGGAACTAATACAGAAAGACTGAAGGAAACAAGACTGAATCAGTGTTGTTCAGCTCCCATTCAGGTGTGTATATATAAGAATGATACAAGGTAGCAAGAGGAAAAGACATCCCCTCCCAACAAAGCGGAAAACAAAAGATTAGTGACCTCTCAACATGTTTGAGAGGAAAAGTCCTCTAAAGAAATAATGAGCTTTACCTAATATAGAGGTCAAATGCTTATATTGCCTCCCAAAAAACTTGTTTAACTAAAAATCTACCATTAAAGGTGCGCACTTTACTTAAATACTCCAGATAGTGACTATCTATTATGCACCGAAGATAGAAAGATAGACAATGATAGTAAATTCTAGATTTCTGTCTCTGTCCCAACTCTAGAGTATAGCAAACAATTCTAAGTATTCCCTCAGCATTCTCCCACTTCCCTAATATCCTGCTCTCTAACCCAAAACAGAATAACATGAATCATGCAGCATCCCCACTAACTTTGTCACCTGGCAAGTTAGTTGCAATAATTTTCCCAGCCTCAACTCTTTCTCTTGGGACCCTGACTACGGCCTATGCCTAGTATAAACTAGCGGGTGAGGCGTAATTTTACCAGTTGTAACTTTTGAACTGACAGGGGTAACATCCCTATTCACTATTGTCACTCACTTTAGAAGGGGCAGGGGCAATACAAAGAGAGTGGATACTATAACCTCGGAATAAAGTAAAACATATAAGCCTTAAGAGATTGAGCTGTACCAAGACATAAGAATATCATTATTTGTACCATTCGAATCGAAACAAGGTATACTGACCTTTTCATTTCGACTTCTCATAAGACACTATTCTGGAAACACTATTGAATACAGCTTCTAATACTCTCTTATTGGTGAATCTTAGCCAGTTACTCAAATCAAATTCAGCACAATAACAACAAATACCATTGATGAAAAGAAGTTTAGAGATACAATTGGAAAACTAGTAACTAATAATAATTAGTGCAAACACAAGTACCTGTATAAAGTCATATAGATCATTGCTAACTCCCTTTTCATCATGGCGAATGTCACGTGAATCAGTACTGTAACTAAAGCCGGTTCCAGTTGGTTGGTCCACATACAAAAGATTTGTAGCCTACAAGATGACCAGAAAAATTTCAACACCCATAGATAATTCCTTCAATTCAATTTTGATGCATTTGAAAATTGACAGCCCATAGCAAAACATCTAGCTGTAAATATTTGCCACACAAATAGTCTGACCCCATATTCAGCAAACCATTCTCTGATTTCATAAATGGTTATCACTAGAGACTTCCAAAACATGGCAAAAGGTAATTCACATGCTAACTCAGTGTCTACACAGCAATTCACGCTTGTGTCTAAGTGATATGTCTTGTTTAGGCCATTAGTTTGTTGTGGAATATCCCAAAGTAATGGATTGTCTAATGATACTCCTCTCAAGTACATTTATATTAGAAATGTTACTTGCTTCAAGTGTGAGGATTATCCTCGAAATATTTGCATAACCCCCATTTAGAGCTTTAAATCCATTAGCGCCCTCATTTATATTTTTCTTTGTTTAAAACAAAAGTGTGGGGTAGGGGGAGCCGAGTGCAAAGCAGCTTGCGTTACACAAGGTTTGGGAGAGGGCCACACTAGATGAGTATAATATATAGTGTAACTTAAATACAAGCATCAAAGGCTGATTTCATTGCTTGGACTAGTGACTTTGAGGTAACCCAGAGACATTTAAACCATTGTTTCAAGGCTCCCATCTATCTTATTGTTTAAAAAAGTGTAAACGACCAAAATCATTCCTGATTTTTGAAGACGCATCACTTTTGATAACGACAAAAATGTCCTCAAAACATTTTGGATTAGGAAACAAATGTGAATAATGATTTAAATTGGGGTAATAATAAAACCAGTGAATACGAATCCCTTTTGTTTTACCTCAAATTTAGTCATTTATCCACTAATACAAATAAGAGCATTAGGAATTGGGATCCTTCTTATATAATTTTATACCGGATAACATTGAGGCTTATAGCAGCCATAATGGAATAGATATAAATGTTTATAATAAAATCTAATAATCTATTAATATATTCCCATCAAAACAAGAATAAAATATAAAAGGCATAATTCATAAACATATATTGTCAAGGCATCAAAAGCAATAAACATAATATAAACCATAAAACTTAAATATAGAGTATATGACTCAGAATCTAAGATAAACTAAAATTTAAGGATGTGTTTGGTTTGCGTTTTCATTTTCTGTTTTTATTTTCAGTGTTTTTTGTCTTTTGGATTTTGTGAAAGAAAATGTGAAAACAGGAGGTAAAAACAGATAACAGGATTTTATTATTTTCACTTTCACAGAAAATGAAAACGCACCCTAATAATCTATTCCTCATCGTCTTCT
>NC_029773.3:60234988-60237958 GCF_000817695.3 Arachis duranensis
TAACCACTCGTTCAGGTAACACCCTAAATGGTAATCATTATCATTCACATCTTTCTCTAGTGGGGCATATTCCTTTTTCTCTTCTATTGAATCCTCAAATTTAACATTACTTTTCCCTCCTTACTCTTAGAAGCTTTGGCAGCTGCTGCACTTGTTCCACCACCACTTCTTGAAGACTCCTTTCTTTGGCAGCTGCTGCACTTGTTCCCTAGTATTTTGCTCTAGCCTCTCCATGTCCTATGCACACTTCCCAATTTAGACCATCATAACCATCACCTTCAAAAACAAATGTTTCCTGCTCTATCGTCATTATCATCCTCCATCTCTCCAACAAGGCACTCATTATGCTCATCAATATCATTTAGTGAAACAGGGTCAATTTCATCTCTATTTAACAGACTGAGTTTATGCTTCCCGCTAGATTATGTTCATGACTTCATGGCATTTTGCCTTTTGGTGCCTTGACATTATGTGTTTGACTTATTCTTTTTGTGCCTCTGAGCATAATTTATACTGTTGTTTATGTTTGATGAGGAATAGACTAATAGATTAAATATGTATTATATATATAGGCTGCTATGCCTTGTGCTGTAAGCTGCAATGCTATACACTAATTTTATAGTGGTTTTTGGCAAAACGAGATGTGCTGCAATCTGCTCTTGATAACCTTGATTCACGCACATAATCATGGAACTCATTAATTTAAACTGGAAAAATTATGAGCAGGTTAGCCATTGCAAAATAGTTTTGAACTCGATTGTAACACATAGCAGCAGTATGGTAATTCGTTCCCTTAGAAAGTAATATGCAGTCCAAAAAGAATTATAAGAAGTTGTTTATCTGTTTACACTAAATGCACATGCACATACAATAGGCCATGTCAACAATTGTTGAATGTAATGCATGGAAACAAAAATATTAAACTGGAATACCTTGTCCCAACCATAATCATTCCACACAAGAGTCAAGTTGTCTGTAATTTTGAAAGGGCCATTTTCATAAAACAAAGCTATTTCACTAGAACATCCAGGTCCCCCAGTCAACCAAATTACAAAAGGATCCTCTTTGCTGTTGTTGCGTGATTCAAAGAAAAAGTAGAACATCCTGCCATATCCAACCAATAGTTAGAAAAGAATAATAAATTACAAAAATAAGATTGAGAGACCCGAGTCTGG
Organism: Arachis duranensis; assembly: GCF_000817695.3. Lineage (NCBI taxonomy): Eukaryota > Viridiplantae > Streptophyta > Magnoliopsida > Fabales > Fabaceae > Arachis > Arachis duranensis. The sequence continues at coordinate 60,236,164 of NC_029773.3, forward strand.
TATAAAATAATTTTGTGAAACTATAACAGCTATATAATACTTCTCCAATAAAATGTTTATGTTGATATATAACACAGAGTAACAAAATAGAGTAACTATCCTCAATTGACCCAATGGTATAATCATAATAATCTACTAATGCTGAAGACATTATAATACAGTCATCAAAACTATCCGAACTGATTAAAGCAGCAATATGGTCCTTGAAATTTGAAATTATACTCCCCTTGCAATTTCATCTATGGATTTAATTTGCATCAAGCAGTCCCTAAACTTTCAAAATTCATGTAACGCCATTCTTTTATCTCGCTTGCTAGAAGAACAAAGTTTATGTGAACACTCAATATGTGAATACTCAATGCTATAAACTCAAGGACATGTAAACTAATTGAATTCGCCAATGTTTCAAGTTTAGTACAATCTGACTGGCTAACTAAACTTAACACAAGAATGTTAGAATTGTGTGCTATTACATAAGCGCCAAATTTACAGTTTTTTTTTTTTTTTAAGAAAAAGGATCTAATTGCAATGACAATGTAATATCAACCAATAGAAATTTATTAAAATACCAAATAACCGTAAATATCTATCCACAATCACAACTCTCCCACGAGATTTTGCACCTTGAATTTCTATTGCTTAACAGGGTAATACATAGAAATTATAATCGCCACAAAAAATATATCAATCAAACACCCATCTACTATCTTAAAAATCACCTTAAGATATATATGCGATTGAAACAAAACTGCAAAAACATAGATAAATAATAGTAACGTTGAAGTACAACAAATTGTGTGTTTAGCTCGGTTTTGCCGTTTGGGAAGCTCAGTATTATTTTCTTGTAGATTTTACTAAACTATAGCTTTGAGTTGCAAACAGAAGCTCAAAAATGCTATAAGACTTATTTTAAGCTTTAATGTTATTATTATTTTTTTTTAACACATAGGTATCCTCCTATTTGGCTCTTCCTACACCGGTGAATCAATCCGCAAGATTCGAAGCTGGTAAGACTTAATGAGTTGATATAGTAAGACTTAACGAGTTGATATACAAGAAAAGACGAAGTTGACCCTTAAGTTGAGTCCATAAAGTGCAGTACCTTGCAGCATGGGAATGTTCAATCGAATAATACCCAGCATAGTGACCCAAATCTTGAACGGAAACACCAGAATCAGAAGGGGATAGATTCGGGAACCTGAGGCGCTTCTCGATGATCTGACAGGGTCCGAGTGAGGCATTAACGCCGGCGGAAGCGGGAACGATGTTGATGTCGTCCTCCGGGAACAAATTGAGATCCGCTATGAGCTTCTTAGCGTGAAAACCCGCTTGAAGAATATTGTCTTTATTACTATGTGCGGTTGAAGCTGATAGTGCGAATGAGAAGAGGAGAAGAAGGAGGAAGACGATAGTGGAGTTAGAGAGACCCATCGCCGTTTACATGTACGGACGACCCATTTTTCCGTTGAAAAATCTATATAGTGAAAACAAGCCATGTGGGCGTAGGGATGGATTTTTTTTTGACAAAAAAAAAACAACCAAATATAAAATTATTTTAAAAGTATATTTATTTATACGAGGATATATTAATAAAAATAATTATTTTAAAATTTCATAAATAATTATCTAAAAAAATTATAATTATGTGACTATATAAAATATTTTACAATATAACATACATTAAAATATAAAATATATATTAAAAATAAGTAAAATTATATATATATTTATATATAAATATATAGTAATTATATACTAATTGATTTAGTATTTAATTTTGATATATAAATTATAT
>NC_029773.3:60238335-60240333 GCF_000817695.3 Arachis duranensis
AACCTGGCTGGTTTTGAAAAACAGCGTCGTTTTCCGTTCTGTTAGAAAATGAAATGGCCAGGTCTCCTGAGTATCAACCCCTCGAGCCATTTTCTTCAATCTTTCTCCCTAAAACGCAACCCTAGGTTACAAGTCCCCCATCGCCACAGGGCTCAGCGCCGTCGTTCGTTGCTCTCAAGCACCACCGTATTTTCGTCCGATCGTTCGCGCTTCTCCCTCATTCAGAAATCGATGCGTCTTACTCGAGTTCGCCGTCATTTGCTGCCTCGCTAGTCTTCGTCTGCTCAAACCATAGCCTCCATCACTCTCCTCTTCAAGCTATGTCACCGTCATCGTCGAATTCGGTCCAACCGTCGTCTCTACTGTTTCAGCGTCGTTGCAGCTCATCTCTGCTGTCGCGTCGCATATGCTCCACTCTCCTCTGCCGTCGCATCGCGCTGCAAAGGGAAAAGAAGGGGTGGAGGTCGCGGGAGGAGGCGCGCGAAGGGTGAAGCCTTTGCTGCTTCCGCCGTGTTTGAGCTCGAAAACAGCCGCCAGTGCGGCTACCTCTGTTGCTGCCTCTGTCGTGCCTTGCCATCATGTTACCACTGATTTCATCTGCCCTCATTCTTCTTCTACTTCAAAATCATGCTAAATTTGTAAGTATCCGTCCTTTTTTAATATGTTTAGGAATAATAAGATTAGACATTGATTTTTCTAAATTCTGATTATGGTTTTGGTCTGTATTTGATATTGTTCAAATTTCATAATTTTGTTATTGGCTCCTGAAAGTTTGTTTCTTTTTCTAATATGCTTAACTTCAGAAAGATTTGGAAAAGTTTGTTACTCTGTATTAAGAATGTGCTAAAATTTTGTTAAAATTTGGTTAAAATTTTTGTTATAAGATAGATAGATAGATAGATAGATAGATAGATAGACAAATAGATAAATGCCACACTGAAACTTGAACTATGAAGGATATTATGTGTTCTAACTTCTAATACTACTTTACGTCATATCAAGTTATTAAGAGAATGTCTCTGATGTCGAGTTGTTTATAGGGAGTGGAAATGGCATGTTACCTCAAAGAAGAATGCTGGCAACCCCAAGAATGGCAAGAAAAGGAGTTTGATGAGGCTTGTCACCCTTCATTGGCCCTTTTCATGGATGAGATTAAGATTGGATGAAATCAATAACAACATCAACAGGAAGAGTTCTTTGCCTTCTGATTCAATGATGATTTTGTATCTTCCTATTGAGACTGAAAATTTCTGGTTACATTATTGGTTGTTGCTGATTTGTCATGCTATGATGCTGAGCTTAGCTATGAGTAGATAATCGAATATTTGTTATTAATTTAGTTAATTCAATAATTCTTTTTGTGACTATTTTAATAAGTTCAATAGTGACATATAATGACTAATGAATTATAAATTGTTAATAATTATGAAATCAGAGGTTATATTAGATTTTGGTTGATGTAATACTTTATATTTGGAAAACATTAAAATTTATATTAGATTATAATTATATTTTAGGATTTTTTTATAATTTATTTATTATTCTATTTTAAAACCATTTTTCAGTTAAATTATCGGTTAGACCGATTAGATTAGTAAACTAATGAACCAATGATTAGAATGGTTTAATGATCGATCCAATTTTTAGAATCTTGATTTAAATAGACTAATAAATTAATCACTATATCAATAAAAATTTAATAAAATGAAAGGTCTTTAAAACATGTTAATTAAACCGTGAAATGATTTCGAGGAGCAATCATAATGAATTAATAACTAATAAGCAATCTAGAGCTACTCGCTATGGGCAACACTTAAATTAACGTTGGTTTTATTGCTCCACTGCCACAACCCAAGAAAGAAACATTTTAACAAATGACAGTCCAAAAAATATAAACCCAAAGCAAAGTGGACAAGTGGCAATATTTGTAGGATCTATTTTATTTATGATTTAGTTTATGAGTTTAATTTAGATATACTCATAGTATTAAGTATATAT
>NC_029773.3:60240354-60255910 GCF_000817695.3 Arachis duranensis
TATAATATTATATAATTGAATATACGTATAAAATTATTTTATATTAACTATACATTAAAATTAAATTTTTAATTTATTTTTTAAATAAAAAAGTTTACACAAGTAAACTTTAGTTAAAATGATATATTAATATATTTTTTATTTTAATATGTTACACTCAAATTTAAATTAATATAATATATTAATATTTAAAATTGAATACTCTGTAATCTATTGACAGTGTGTTTAAAAAATATAGAAATAGAATTTTCTTAAAAAATAAATTCTTTTTCTACTTTAAAATAAATCAAACCAAAATAAATCTAATTTGTAAATCCAATCTAATAAAATTTATATTTAAAATTAAAATATCTAAATTAATTATAACATAATTTAATTTTTTAAATATATATTCTTTTTCCTTTCTATTTTCTCTCTTTTTGAAGGTAATATAATAATATTATATATACTTCAAGTAGGGTTGGAAGTGAGTCGAGTTAGATCAAACTCAAGTTCGACTCACAAAAATTGAGTTTGGTTTATGGTTCGATTCATTAACAATCAAGCCTATTTCTTAAGTTCAAGCTAGCTCCGCTCACTAAAAGCTCACGAGTTGGCTCGAGCTCATAAGTTGGCTCAAATAATGAGAATATAATCTATAATTTTATATCAATAAATTATAACTTATATATTTTAAAAATATTTAAAAAAATCAATTTTATATATTATTTATCTATCAATAAATTATAAATTTTTTATTTATGTCCTAATCAAAATTATATGTAAAAACTAAATTTAATTTATGAGCTCAATTTCAAGCTCAAGCTTGGCTCACTAGCTCACGAATGAGCTTTAATTTATGAGCTCAATTTCAGGCTCAAACTTGACTCACCAACTCACGAATTTAATTTATTAAATTATTAACAAGTCGAATTCGAACTGACTCATGAACTAACTTGACTCACTTCGAGTCCTAACTTTAAGTCTTCAATCATTCCTTTTTCATTTATTTTTTTATTTCAAATTTAAAAATTAATGTATAAATTAAATTACAATTCAATTCTTTCTAAAATTTAATTCAGTTCCATTCTATCTCATGAAAATTTTCAAACACATACTAAAAAAACAGAAAAGTTCACTGAGAAGATAAATAATAATAATAATAATAATAATAATAATAATAATAATAATAATAATAATAATTTTTAATCTCTTGATCATTCAAAGATTCTTCAAACATAAAAAGAATTCTCGAAAAAAATTGAAGATGAACGACTTTCTCTCTCCACCGCGGGACCGAGATGGCCGAAACAAAGAGTATCGTATATATTTTAAAAATTGAAAAAAAAATCGGCATCCCGTTCCCGTCAAATTGAAATCCATGTACATGACTTACAGGATAACAAACTTAAAACATTAAAAAAAATAAAGATTATTATTATTATTATTATTATTATTATTATTATTAATAAAAAGAGAGAACAGCTTTTTATTTAGTAAAAATTTTTAAAAAATATTTATATTTTTTATAATATTTTTTATTTTAAAAATTATTTTATTATAAGTAATTAAATTAATTTTATAATTATTTAAATTTAATTAAATTCAGATTCTTATATATATTTTTAATTATGTAAAATATATTTTAATTTAAATAATTGATATTTTTTAAGAGAAGCAATATTTTTATTTTTTTAAGAGAAGCAACCTCTTGTTGTGCAACCTGGGCCGACCTCTCGACCTCACCGTGTTTCTCTTCCAATTCCTTTAATTTTTTTTCTAACTCCTTAACCTTTGCCTTAGCAGAAACGGCCTGACCACGAGCAGTGTTCAGTTCCTTGGAGACGAAAAGGTCACGCTCTACCAACCTGTTGATTTCGACAGCGTCCTCCTCTACCTTTTCTCTTTCTCGACAGGTTGGATTTTCAATTCAGCAATATCTTTTTGAGAGGCACAAAGCTTCCCCTCTAGAGCCTGGCACTGAGCCAGAACGGGCTCCACTTTTCGAGCAATGGCTGCGACTCAGAGGAGACTACGATAGGTCCACCTTGCCTGAGCGACAAGGTCCTCCTCTTGAAAGAATCCCTCAGTCTCAGGGAGAAGCTGAGAATCAATAAAATAACCAGCGTCAAAGTTTCTCTCCATCACCGTCAGAGTCTTCCCTGCAGGCCCCTTTCGCTTCTTAGGGTTGGGCACAATGATCAAGTCGGAGTCAGCCTCGGGACCAACTTCCCGCTCTTGGATCGGCTCTTTCACAGCCACGTCCTCCCGAGGATACTTGACTTAAGCATTCCCAGAAGGCTGAGAATCACCTTGACCCTCTGCAACAGCCTGACCACTCCCCTCACTGACTACATCCGGGCCCAGAACCTTTGAACGAGTTGCTGAAGAGTCGTCGTCGTCACTCCCACCGAGAAAATGGGCCATCAGATCCGTCATAGTAGTCTTTCCATCAGCCATGGAAACTACAAAAAAAATACAAGTGAAGAAGTTAGGAACCAGGGACGGATTTACTGTTATAGCAGTGGAGCGCCCCCACTATAATTTAAAATTTTATTGAGTAGTATATGATAATAATATTTATTTGCCCCCACTAAATTATTTAATTTGATCCCACAATAATTTTTTATTCAACTTTAGACACTTAATAGTCAATTTGAGAACTTCATATTAGATGTCCATTATAATGATTAATTTTCAAATTTAAAAAAGATTGGTGTTCTTTTTTAAAAATCGACTCGAAAGAATATTATCTATCCATTTGTATTTTTTCTTTTAAAATTAGCTTTAGTTTTTTCATAACAGCTACACTGAATAAACTTTTTCAACTATGAAGATCATTAAGAGCTAATTGTATGAAGATTGAATTTTAAATGATTGTTTAACAACATATATATAAAAAAAGACATTTTGATTATAATGTCAAGATTTTAAAATATGAAATATAAAAATTTAAATTTTAAATTCTATATTATTATTTAAATTAATATTTTAGTATTTTAATTTGTAATTAGATATTTTAAAACCTAATTATATTTTACAATAATAAAATATAATTATAACAACAATTATGCTATTAATGAGAGGACTTTTGCGTGGTCTAGAATTCAGAATAAATTTCCGTTGCAAGTATAGCTTCTAAACCAACAAAAGTCCTTTCATACAAACGTTTTGGTTGTCACAAGTAACAAACCCTTTAAAATTGATAACCGAGTATTTAAACCTCGGGTCGTCTTCTCAAAGAATTGCAGGGAGGTATGTTCTTATTATTGGTTATGAAAAAGTGTGTTTTGGGGTTTTGGATTAAGGTAAAAAGTTAGTTGAATGACAAGTAAAATAAACATTTGGCAAGTTACAAGAACTGGAAGTCCTATCCTTATCAATTGTGATGAGAATTGGATTTTAATCCCACTTAGTTAACCTTTACTAAACAAAGGAAGGTCAAGTGGACTAATTAATTTGATACCTAAAGTCCTAGTCTTTCCTTTGGAAAGGTTAGAGTTATTGGAACTCAAATTAATTAGCAACTCTCAATTTTAACCACTATTTTATTTGATAACTCAAGCGTCACCAATTACTCAACCAAAGCCAAAAGGAAAAAATCCAAAATATTTATATTATAAATAAAAGAAACAATTCATAGATCTGAAAATACCTCAAATTATATTTAAATAAGAAAATCAATCCAAACATGGAATATTGAAAATAAATAAATACAAAGAACGTTGAACCTGAGATGCAGAAGAAATATTCATAATTCTAATAAAAATTCTAATCCTAATCCTAATCCTAATCCTAAGAGAGAGGAGAGAACCTTTCTCTCTAAAAACTACATCTAAAATTGTGAAAAGTGAATTATCAAAGCATGATTATGAATAGATGTATTTCCCCACTTTATAGCCTCTAATCTGTGTGTTCTGGGCTGAAAACTGGGTCAAAAACAGCCCAGAAATCACTCTCAGTGCTTTCTGGTCCGTACAGGTCGCGGAAGAGTGACGCGGAGGTGTCGTCCACGCGTTAGCGTGGGTTGTGTTCCTGCCAGGTCACGCAGCCGCGTGATCCACGCGTTCGCGTCGCCTGGCGTCGGAGCAGCTATCGTAAATTATATATCGTTGTGAAGCCCCGAATGTTAGCTTTCTAACGCAACTAGAACCATCTCATTTGGACCTCTGTAGCTAAAGTTATAGCCGTTTGAGTGCAAAGATGTCAGGCTGGACAGCTTAGCAGTTTCTCCAACTTCTTGTATCCCTTCCACTTTTGCATGCTTCCTTTCCATCCTCTGAGTCATTCCTGCCTTGTAATCTCTGAAATCACTTAACACACCTATCAAGGTATCTAATGGTAATAAGAGAGAATTAAACATAGGAAACTTAAGGCCAAAAAAGCATGTTTTCAATCAAGGCACATAATTAGGAAGGCAAATGTAAAACCATGCAAATAGTATGAATAAGTGGGTAAAGAGTTGATAAAAACCACTCAATTGAGCACAAGATAAACCATGAAATATGGGTTTATCAACCTCCCCACACTTAAACAATAGCATGTCCTCATGCTAAGCTCAAGAGAAGCTATAAAGATGAAGAGGAATGGTAGAATGTATGAAATACAACCTATAAATATGAATGCAACTACATGCAAAAAATGTTTCTACCTACTTGGTGAAAAAGTAAATAAATCCTTCAAGAACAGATATGAACTGGATTTCACTAATTTAAATCACAAAATACAATAAAAATAACTTGCAAGAAGAAGATAGCTCATGAAAGCAGGAAACATAGAATTAAGCACTGAACGCTTACTGGTAGTGTATATCATTCTAACTCTCAAGTGTCTAGGGTCAATTCTCTCAATTCTCTACTACTATTGCTTTCTATAGCTCGCTCTTCATCTAACAATCAACAAAAATTTAATGCACCAATACACAAATCAAGAGGTCTTTTAGGGGATGTAATGCGGTTAGGGTCAAGGTAGGATTGTATTTGGCCAAGTGGACTAAAATCTGAATCCTTAATTAACTTAAACTTTCCACCTAACTTTAGACAATCCATGTAATTATAATACCACATCTAACTATCTATTAACCATGTTTTCTACATATTCATGCATTCTAATTTCAAGTACAGTACATATACATTGCTTTCACCACTTACTTTGGGGCATTTTGTCCCCTTTTATTTATTTGCTATTTTTTTCTTTTTTTTGTATATATATATATTAAATTATTGAATGCATAAACATGTCCTAAACATTTCTTTCACATTTTCAGAAATTTCTAACATACTCAATTCTCAAACCAAATGTTTTCAAACACAATTTTTTCACACTTAAATCATAAGCACCTTCACTAGTCTAAGCTAACCAAGGATTTAAATTAAGGACATTATTGTTTTTCGCTTAGAGTTAGTGATGAGCTAAAGTAAAGAACAAAGGGGTAAAATAGGCTCAAAATTGGTTTGCAATAGATAATGAAAAGGTTAAGGCCATATGGGTATGTAAGCTCAGTGAAACAAAGGCCTCAATCATGTAAGTGCATGCATACATCAAATAATGGAAATATAGAATTAAGCAAGACAAAGAGCACAATTTTAGAGAGAAAAACACACACCAAAAATAAAATATTGGTTGATAGAATGCAACCAATCAAATAGGCTCAAAATCTCACTGGTTTTGTGTGTTCAAGCTTTAAACCATGTTCCAAAATAATATTTCTTCATACAAGTTATTCAAAAAGTTTAATTCAAATTAGTGAAATACTATAAAAATTTCTTGAAAAAGAAAATATTACTTTAACCAAGTGGTAAAATATGCACAAAATCAAACAAACATACAATCAACATGCAAATGCAACAATGAAAAACAAAAATTGGTGTTGAGAAGGGACTAACTAACCCGTGGAGATCGGTATCGACCTCCCCACACTTAAAGATTGCACCATCCTCGGTGCATGCTAAGATGTACAGGTGGATGGGTGGCTCTACAGCTCGTGCTCTTTTTTGTTCCTTTCCTTGCCAGTGGTATGAGAGTAGCTTTCTCTTTACCTTTCTTGGTGGCCATCCTGAAAGGAAACGAGAAAAGACATTAGCATTCAAGGTTTATAGCAAGGAGAAGAGTAGGAAAGGTGGTAATCAATGCACCGGTATGGATAATGATGTGAACACATGGTCATGACTACATGTGGCAAATCAATAGTGGAAATATAGCAAGTGCATGTGAGAAAAATTGAATGCAAGGTGTTTATTGACATGCCGGCAAAGGGCATGAGTAGCATAGGTCAAGCATTCAATGTTCAAAGTAGATTACCAAGTCTCTCAAATTAATAATATGTTTGTAAAAACAATTGTATTTAAATAATAAAATAGAGAAGGGGTTATGTGAAAAGCAGACATTGAGAGTAGTAGATTTAAAAGAATTCCAAGAATAGTGCAAAATGCCATATGGGCATTTTCACAAACACAAAGCATGCATATTAAATAAGGTATGGAAAATATTAATTAGAACATGCAAGTAACCCATAAAAATAATATATAATTGTTTAACAATCCACAAAAATATAAAAAAAACAATGGCCCAAATAAAATTCCAACACCAATGAGAATAATGCAATGAATGAAAGTATGCAATTAAGTAAAAGAAAATGAAAGATAAGAAGAATGAGAAGGGAAAGAAGGGAAGAAGAAGTAAGTAAGAAAGGAGGGAGGAAAAATTAGGATTGGGGAAGAAAAGATAAAATATTTTGGCATATTAGGTTAAGGTGTGCGACGCTAGCGACGCGGTCGCGTGGGTGACGCGGCCGCGTGGTGCGTAATAAGGTCAGGCGACGCGGACGCGTGGGTCACGCGATCGCGTCACTTGATTTGTGCTAGTGGCGCGAGTGCAGCCTCGCATTCGCACAACTCTCTGTTTGAATTGTATTTTGCCAAAAATTTGGGTGACGTGGTCGCGTGGGTGACACGATCGCGTGGATGGCCATTTTTTGAAAGACGACGCGGCCACATGGGGCACGCGTTCGCATGGGAGGGCTTGGGCTTCTAGCACGAGTCCAGCCCAATTCCAGCACAACTTTCGGCCATGCACATTTTTTATGTTGATTTTCATGGCACGCGGTCGCGTGGGTGACGCGGTGGCGTGGGAGGCCAAAGTTCCACATGACGCGGTCGCGTGAACAACGCGGTCGCGTGGGGTCAAATTATGCTAAAGGCGCGCCTCCAGCCACGCTTTCGCGTGACTCTCTGTTCAATTATTTTCTTCCCAACGCACTAGTGACGCAGACGCGTCAGTGACGCTGCTGCATCGCATGCGTGCTTTTTTTTATGCAGTATGCAGAATGTAATGTTTAATGTGAATGCTATGCATGATTCCAGGTTCAATAAAAATAAAATAAAACTCAAAAACAACAAAACGAAATAGAATAAATTGAAAAAAGAACGATCATACCATGGTGGATTGTCTCCCACCTAGCACTTTTAGTTAAAGTCTTTAAGTTGGACATTTGGTGAGCTCCCTGCTATGGTGGCTTGTGTTTGAACTCATCCAGAAATCTCCACCAATGTTTGTATCTCCAATAACCTCCAGGGTCCCAAACTAGGCGCAGAAAGCCTTCAAGTAAGTTGAAGCAAGTGACAAGGCCCCAAGAGTGGTGATTGGTAGAATGGATTCCGGGATCCCAAACCTTGCCTTTGCACCCGTCTTCTTGTTGATCATTATGATTCCATCTGGGTGGCAGGCAATCTGAATTCTCACTAAAGTGGCCAAACAACTTCTTAGACCCGTTCAGTTGAGCTTTACACCAACCTTTGCATTTGAACTTAAAGCTTCCAACCATAATGAACCTTGCAGGGCAATTCTTACCACTGACCATCTTCCTCTTACTCTTAATGCCACAAAGAATTCTAAGTTGACCATCCGTCTCCAGTAGCCCATATTCGAGTGGAATTAGAAAGCTAAGGGATATGAATTTTACCCACTTGAATGTTGTGAAGGATGATGGTAACTTAGGGGGAGGAGTCTCCAATAACTTTGGCAAGGTAATTTCAAGCTCGACTCCCTTGTGCTCTTTGACAACTTCCACCTCTTTGCAAACTTCTTTAATTTAAACCTCTTCCTCTTGGTAGCTTTCTTCCAATTCAATCTTCTCCTTATTACTTACCAAGGGCATGGGAGGTTGTACTTCTTCTTCTTGAATCTCCATCTCTTGATCGACCTCTTCCAAGTCTTCAACTATGATATGCCTTGGGGGTTGTACACCTTCCTCAACAACAGATTCAAACATCTTGGAAGGAGGCTTTATGAGTGGACTTTCCAGTGGAGGTTCAGCATCTCCAAAGTCTTCAACCACTGCCTCCTCTTCTTCTTCAATAATCCCGGCTTCCTCCACTTATTCCAATATTAAATCGTGCTGCTCACTATCCACCAGAGTGTCCAATTTCTCGTTCCTGCTACGTTCTTCAGTAGATTTCCCACATGCAGTCATGGGGGTTCTTTGAATGTCCGAACGTCGGAAAGGTAATTGATTTCTTGCTTGATCCAGGTATTTAAGTATGAAATCGTATTCATCCTCGATGATTTTCTTTTCAACTATTTCTTCACATTCAAGCACAAAATCCTCCTTGTCATCTTCCTTCACTAGTTCTTCAACCGCACTGTCAACTTTAAGGGTCTCTACTACCTTCACCATTAGTGCTTCCTCTAGCTCCTTATGAAGTATGGATTCATGAAGATGATCCTCTCTCTTTTGTTCCATGTCAATTGTATCAGTGGGATCATGTTGCTCTTGGATTGATGGATGTGGGTGCTTTTCCATGGATGGTGGTGATGGGATGGATAGATCATTCTGTGATTGAAAAGAAAGTGCACTAGAGCTTGAGGGTTGATTGTTGAAGGGATTTGGTAATTCGATTTGGGCGGCGAGAGCTTGTATAGTAGAGTTTAGATCGGCAATTGCTTTCTCTATGGAGGTTTGGGATGGATAGGAGGGTTCATTTGTTGGAAGAAAGGGTTCATGGTAGGAAGGTGGTTCATCTTGATAATGATAAGGAGATGGTGTATATTGAGGTGGTGGTTCCGTGTATGGTTCATTTGGCTCATAAGGTGGTTGGTATGGTGGATATGGGTTAGGGTCGTGTAGAGGTGAATGGCGAAAAGGGGCTTGCGAGTGTGGTGGTTCAAAATTATATTGAGGAGGAGGGGGTTCATAGGCATATGATGGGGTTTGTTGGTAACTACAAGAGGGTCCACCATATCTATCATCTTCGAAGGTGTTGTTGCCTAAAGGGTTGATCAGATCCTCTTGGCTCCGTCCATCTTTGATTGCTTTGACCTTGATACATATTCCTGTTTTAGCTTCCTCTTCCTGCAACATAGTTGTAACCAGACTCATAGCCAAAGGGGTGAGAGTTCATGGTAGTAAGAGAAAATAAAAACAAAAATTAATAAAAAGAAAATATTTTGAAAAAATATGATTTTTGAAAAAGATAAGAAAATATTTTTAAAAAATATATGATTTTTTTGAAAAAGATAAGATATGATTTTTTTTCTTTTGAAAAAAAAAAGATTTGAAAATTGAAATTTGATTTTGAAATAAGATAAGATAAGATAAAAATTTTAAAATAAAAATCTAAATTTTTTTTGAAAAATATTTACAATAACCAATAATAAGGCACACGTTTGCAATTCCCCGGCAACGGCGCCATTTTGATGAGAGGACTTTTGCGTGGTCTAGAATTCAGAATAAATTTCCGTTGCAAGTATAGCTTCTAAACCAACAAAAGTACTTTCATACAAACGTTTTGGTTGTCACAAGTAACAAACCCCTTTAAAATTGATAACCGAGTATTTAAATCTCGGGTCGTCTTCTCAAGGAATTGCAGGGAGGTATGTTCTTATTATTAGTTATGAAAAAGTGTGTTTTGGGATTTTGGATTAAGGTAAAAAGTTAGTTGAATGACAAGTAAAATAAAATAATAATAACTGTAAAATAAACCTTTGGTAAGGTACAAGAACTGGAAGTCCTATCCTTATCAATTGTGATGAGAATTGGATTTTAATCCCACTTAGTTAACCTTTACTAAACAAAGGAAAGTCAAGAGGACTAATTAATTTGATACCTAAAGTCCTAGTCTTTCCTTTGGAAAGGCTAGAGTTATTGGAACTCAAATTAATTAGCAACTCCCAATTTTAACCACTGCTTTATTTGATAACTCAAGCGTCACCAATTACTCAACTAAAGCCAAAAGAGAAAAATCCAAATTATTTATATTATAAATAAAAGAAACAATTCATAGATCTAAAAATACCTCAAATTATATTTAAATAAGAAAATCAATCCAAACATGGAACATTGAAAATAAATAAATACAAAGAACGTTGAACTTGAGATGCAGAAGAAATATTCATAATCCTAATAAAAATCCTAATCCTAATCCTAATCCTAATCCTAAGAGAGAGGAGAGAACCTCTCTTTCTAAAAACTACATCTAAAATTGTGAAAAGTGAATTATCAGAGCATGATTATGAATGGATGTATTCCCCTACTTTATAGCCTCTAATCTGTGTGTTCTGGGCTAAAAACTGGGTCAAAAACAGTCCAGAAATCACACCCAGTGCTTTCTGGTCCGTACAGGTCGCGGAAGAGTGACGCAGAGGCGTCATCCACGCGTTAGCGTGGGTTGTGTTCCTGCCAGGTCATGCGGCCGCGTGATCCACACATTCGCATTGCCTGGCTTCGAGGCAGCTATGGCAAATTATATATCGTTGCGAAGCCCCGGATGTTAGCTTTCTAACGCAACTAGAATCATCACATTTGGACCTTTGTAGCTAAAGTTATAGCTGTTTGAGTGCGAAGAGGTCAGGCTGGACAGCTTAGCAGTTTCTCCAACTTCTTGTATCCCTTCCACTTTTGCATGCTTCCTTTCCATCCTATGAGTCATTCCTGCCTTGTAATCTCTGAAATCACTTAACACACATATCAAGGCATCTAATGGTAATAAGAGAGGATTAAACATAGGGAACTTAAGGCCAAAGAAGCATGTTTTCAATCAAGGCACATAATTAGGAAGGCAAATGTAAAACCATGCAAATAGTATGAATAAGTGGGTAAAGAGTTGATAAAAACTTCTCAATTGAGCACAAGATAAACCATAAAATATGGGTTTATCAGCTATGTATACATAAAATAATCACTTGTACATAATAAATCTTAAAATATAAATTTTAAAATATAAAATACACATTCAAAATAAATTAAATAATATATGTATTTATACACAAATTTATAGTAGATAATTTGATAGTTAACTTTTTATGTAAACATAATATTTTTATTATAAAATTATTATCATATTATATATATTTCTCCCCCACTATCAAAATTTTCTGGATCCGTCACTGTTAGGAACCAAGTTATTAATAAGAAAACTCCAGAAGAAACGAGATGGAAAACAGACCTACCTACTGTGGGCCCGACCAATTTCCCGGTCTTCCATCACTAGATGAGGATTTAGATTTTTAGAACTAAAGATTGCCAACAATATGTCGGCTATCCGACGGTTCTCTTCACCCAACCCCTCACAGGTCTCCTTTATTAAATAGTCTGAGCCCCGAAACTCCAGTAGGTCGGAATCCATCTTTCTCCCTCCAGGGTAAGCCAGAATAGGTGATGAACCGAAGCAGATCGTACCTTAACATGTATCCTTTCTTTGTCTTCCCCTCACGAGAAGAATTTGTCAACAGGAAAAGATAGAGGAACACATTCACGGAGGCTGGAAGCTCCAGATATTCGCACACCAATTCGAAACACCGAATGATAGCCCAACTATTAGGATGGAGCTCTGATGGGGCAACGTCACAGCGGTTTCATTGCGACATGACATAAGGAGAAAAGGGGAGCCGGAGACCTAGCGTGTTGAACTTGGGCTTGTACTCCCATAGCAGTCGACCATCCGGGGAGAAGCCATATTCTTATAGCACACCCTTTTGCGATCACCAGGGACGTAGACCTGGTAGTTCGCCTCCTTAGGACCTCCCCGCACAAGGAACCAGAGTCCCGAAGAGGCTGAAGGTCCTTTCTAGTTACCTGAGACAGCGTGACCTTCACGTCTGAGGTAACCCAAGCATAAAAATCAATAACGTTTGGCGCTGGAGATCGAGCCATACCTACAGTGGGGACACCACTCAAGTCAACCCAGGAGATCGTAAACTCGGAAGATAAATAAAACAGAACTATAACTAACTACATTGATAATCCATGATATTTAGGCTAATATCTAGAGCATAGATTTAAGAAACAGACACCTAGATGGTACCCCCTAAAAACTATCTAAACACGGGCTACATCAATTCAAGTAAACATGAACCAAAGTGGAGAAAGAAAGTGGCATGCATTGGCCAACAAAAATAGCAAGAATCACAAAACAGCACATTAAAATAGCAAAGAGAATAAGGAATTGTTACTAGAAAAATATGTAGGAGGCAGAGAAAAGAAAGCATATGGAAAAAGGTGCACAAAAATCCCCCACCCAAAAGCAACTTAGAAAGTGAAAATAAAAGCAAATGTGGTAAGGAATGAGAAATGAGGAATAAGAGGAGTTTTGGAGAAACCAGAATGATAACCATCAAGGAGGGAGCGCGAAAAGGCAGGGGCATAATAGTCCTTTTTCTTGGGTTTTCAAATCAATCATAATGAGCACTAAATGCTCAGTGCGAAGTTCGAAGTAACGCACCAAGCTGCGCATGAGAGCAATGCACGCGCACGAGGTCGCGGTTTCTATAGATGGATCCCCGACTTAAGGAGAAGCCAACCAGGGACATAACGATTAGCATAAACACGCCAATCATCGCTTAGCCTGGTGATCAGCGCGTTGAGGGTACTGTTCTGGCCCGGCCCATTCGAGAGTCAAGCGCGGGTGTCAAGTTGCCGACCCGACAGGTCCTCCAACCCGCAAATCCCTTTTTTTATTCCCACCTAGCTATAGCACCTTAACAGATGAAAGGAAGCTTCTAAGAAAGAGGGCCTGCTCATGTGGACTCACTCGGACAGAGGATATATAAGGGGAGGCCCTGTCCCTCCCCAGAGGTATGTCACCTACTCTAACCCTAATAGCCGCCTCTTGTACGGACATTAACTTGAACGTTAGAGTCCTTGTAAGTGGCCGCCTCCCCCCCTATTCCACATCCTGCCAGCTCAAAGAAGCCTCATCCGCCTCATTCCCGGAGCCCATCCAGACCTACCTCCCAGTGATCCACTGATCCTCAACATTACTGGACTCGATCCGTTCCTTACCCGAGCTAACGAACAATACTCAAAAGCTCCTAAAATAATTTTTTATTTAACATAACTGTACGATGAATGAAAACACATAATAATAATAATAATAATAATAATAATAATAATAATAATAATAATAATAATAATAATAATAATAATTCAAGATAGAACCATTAAAAAACAAAAATTATACTATCTAAACTTAAATTTTTATTTATCCAAAAAAATATACAAAAAAGGTAAGTTTAGATGGATACATAACATCCTTTTTTTAATCATTATACTATAGGTAATTTTTCGTCATTTGTTAACTCTTCTCGATATTTACTTTCAAACTTCTTTAAGTATTTTAATTTAGATTTTTACTTTTCTTTTACCTTTATCTTCTTCATTCAAAATTATAGTATTTTTCTAGAATAAACAAAAGTTAAAGTATATCAATATTGACAAACATGACAAAGATTATCTTAAATAAAAATATTATATTTTGCAATTAAAAGTACATAACTAGAGTACAAAATTAGAATATATCAATACAACTAGTCATAAAAATTAAGTGATTACACACTCGACGGTAAAAAAAAGTTAAAAATAGTAGTATAACAAGAAAGATAACAATTTTGATAGTCATGACATCAAGAAAAATCCATACAAAAACTTTCATTAATGCGACTATTTTCAAGACTTTTTTTATTGTCCTTAATAATAAAAAATATACTATTTCATTGATAAAAAATGTACAAATGTATTAGCCTATACATAGCATAGACATCAAGAGAAAGATTATTTAAAATGAGCAATGCTAGGGGGCCAGCAATTTTTGTGATTGTTAGCCATCAACTAGCCATCAATGATAATTTGATGGTGTGAGATTGGTGTGAGATTTCATCCAACGGTTCACATTTCTCTGCTGGTTACATGCTGGCCAAAATTCAATAAAACTGCTGGCCCCCTAGAGTTTTCCATTTAAAATAATAAAAAGTATATATCTTTATAAAAAAACATACTTAACGTATTGAAAAAATGAAAAAACAAAAAATCAATAATTTTTTAAGATTTTAGGACAATACAACATAACCACCAATACATTTTTTACAATGACATTTATAGGTTGCTTCCTAACTTTTTTTTCAAAAGTGAAACGACTGCAATACAATTTTTTTTAGCTAAAACTTCAATAATAAATAACTTGCATTGATCTCTGTTTGTTCGGCAGTAAGAATCTTTGGAGTCTTCATTCTTCTAAAAAGAAAAGAAGATAAAAAACTCATACATTAAGCTTATACCAGAGATATACATAGAATGATAGGTTTATACACAGAATGATAGAAGATACAGGTATATTGAAGGATAGGTTTTTTTTTATTTAAATAAAATAAAGACGGATCAATTTTACTTAATTTTCCTAAATCAAATTTGAAGAAGTGAATCTCCTAACCCTACTAATATATAATAGTGCTAAACACAACAGGATGATTTATGTATCAAACTCCTTTAAAAAATGTTCATAAATCATCTCAGGACACTGAACATCCCAAATTGTATATGTATTAGAATAGCATAATTTACCATTTTTTTTCCTCTAAATCATTGTGGAGTAGCACGATTTATGTGCAACTAGCTACTCCAACTCTCTATTAGTATGATTAATGTACAACATCCTCCTCTATACTATCTTAACATGATTAACGTGCAAAACTCTAAATCTCAAGTTATTATATATGTTTAGTTTATTTTGTCAAATAAAATATATCTTTAAAAATTTATTTTATTATTTGAGTTTTTTTAAATATATTTTTTTTAAATTGTAATTTTTAAAAGTAAAAATATTCTTTTAAAAATAAAAGTGACATATTAGATTAGATTAAGTGTGATGAGTAATATTTTGAAACAAGAGGGGAGAAAGCACTTGGGCACATACATGGCATAATTGATTAATATAAATTGAAAAATTCTAGTTATTTTTTTAATATAAATTAAATTTGACGAACAAATTTTTAGATTAATTACAAAATTTAATTAGCGTTCATAATTTAAATATATAGGACATATGATATAACTATGATGTTAGATTTTTTAGCATTATATATATTTTATTATAAAAATAAATTGATTAATTTAAATTAAGAAATTGTAGTTAATTGTTTATTATAAATTTTTAAACCAAAATTATAATTAAAAATTATTAAAAAAACAAAATTATTTAGTATATTAGACCAACTCAATATTAATAATGTTTTATTTTTCTATTATAAAATATAAAAAAATTAATTCTCAAAAAAATTAAAATCACGTTATTTTTTAAGATTTAATTTT
>NC_029773.3:60255990-60262545 GCF_000817695.3 Arachis duranensis
GTTTAAAACCGTTAATTCTTAACTAAAAAATAAATACACTTGTATTATTTTTAAATTAAAATTTTTTAAATAAATGTACTCTTGTTACTTTAATTTTTTAATTTAAATAAACATATTCGTATTATTTTAAATAAAATTTAAATTAATATAAGTAGATTTATTTAAAATTTAAAATTTTAATATTTTAAATAAACATATTTTTATTATTTTAAAATTTTTTAATTTAAATAAATATACTCATATTATTTTAAATCATTATAAAATTAATAGAAGTAGATTGATTTAAAATTTAGAATTTAAATAAATATATTTTTGTTATTTTAAATAAATATATTTTTTTAATTTGAAAATAATATGAATGTATTTTAATAAATGTATTTAATCGTGTTAGAGTAGTGTGGAGTAGGTTGTTGTACGTTAATGGTATTAGGAGTGTGTGATAGTTAGTTGCACGTAAATAATATTATCCCTTAGGAAAAAAATAATTAAACTATCTTATTTTAGGGGATGCTTAGTGTCATGGAACCATTTATAAGCATTTCTTAAAGGAGTTTCATGCATAAATGGTTCTAAATTGTGGTGTTTAATATAATGTCTAATACACACTGTTCTAGTATTATTTATAGAGTAATATATTTAATTAGGAGATTCATGTTTTTGAATTTAACGAGGAAAATTAAGTAAAATTGATCCCTCCCTATTTTATTTAAATAAAAAAGCTTGAAGGATATTTGCATAGATAAGTTGTGTATTTATCTTTTTTTATTTTTTATTTTAATTCAACTAGGTATCCTTTAAAAATTGTACAATATTCAATTTTTTATTACAATAATTTTTTAAAAAATAAACACATCTGAAAATTATAAATAAATTTAGTGTCTTTTTAAAATTAAATACACATTTAAAATACAAATTAAATAAAACTGAAATTTAAAATTTTAATTTTAATTTTAAATTTCTGTTTCAAATTTAATATATTTAATTATTAATATATTATAATTAGCATTCTAATTATTAACTAATACCATACAAAACCTTGAGCAGTCACATTTACCACACATCATAAACCCAGAGGCGCACGTAGTCCGTGGTTTGTCATCCTCGGCCATCGTTCATCCGCGCCACCGTCCTCCTCAGCACTCATCTACAACGCCGCTTTCCTCTTCTTCGACACTCGTCATCGTTGCTGCCTTCCTCCTCTTTGTCGCCGTTTGTCTGCATCACGTACTAGGCACTAACACTAGTGAGTAGTGAGCTTCCTCAGAAGTGTGTATGCAAGACTAGTTTGTCTTATAGTGATATTTTCTGAGAATCTAATAGCCTTATAATAAACTAGAGTGAGACTCGCACAATGCGCAGAAAGGTAGATTATTTATACTATATAGTATATTTTAATAAATGTTATATTAAAAATATTTTAGAGAACATATTATAAATAGATTTTGAATTTATTTATTTTTAAAAAAGAGATAGGTTATTTATATTAGAGTTATACAAAACTACATTTTCTTTTTTTTCGATTTGCATTAATGGCTACACTTTATCTTTTCTTGTGGTTTTTTAAGTTTAAAGAATTTTTGACAATTAGTATCAGAGATTAAGAAATGAAGAGTAGTAAGCGTGTATAAGTTGTAGAATTTAAATACTTGTAACTGAAATTTTTTATAATTATTATTATTATGACATTTTTAATGTATGTTTATTGCATTTAATTAGTACTTGATGTTTCAATTGAATAATAATAGATAATAATTTTTTGTTTAAATTTTTTTAAAATATTTTACTAAATAGTGATTGGTTGTGTTGAGTTAAGATATTAACTAAAGTAATTAATGATGACAAACATTATTTTTGGACAAAATAAATAATTAGTGTTAAATGTTAATAAGTATATGTTGCTAATCATTTATTTTGTGCTGCAGGCCAAAATCTGATTTACAGCCCAAATGGAATGGAAAATAAAACAAGGCTAATGGGTTAATGAAATAAACAAAGCCCAAAAAGAAATCAAAGCTGAGAAATCAAAACGGGCCAAGCTAATGTATAACCGATCCAAGTCTGCATCCATCAATTCAAGTTAATCCCACCAATCTTCTCATACAAGATTGAAGCCTTCGTTCCCTCTCACTTGCTTTTACCAAAGCAACGTTCCTCTTTATGTGGTCTAAGTCAAATCAGTTTCAGAAAAGTAAGAAAGAGAGAGAGCTTCTTCACTGAGCTAGAAACCAAAGAAGCAAGAAAGAGAGAGTTGAAGCTTGAAGCACAAAAGTTAAAACAGAAATTTCAAACCAAATCAAGTTTAAGAAAGGTAATCCATCTCATCTTGCATGCATAAGATCCTCATCCCTTCTTTCCAACTCTCTGCACTATCCGAAAATGGCATTCAAGGGAAAGTTGTTCTCTGCCTTATTCTGTTTCACATCTACGGTCTTAAACAAGACTTGGGGACCAAGTTAGTTTTCAAGGGTTCAGATCAAGTTGACCATTGGAAGATTTCTATGGTTGCTGTTTTATGGCTTTCGGCCAAGATGAGGAAGTCAGAAGGAAAGTTTTCATTCTGAGGATTATTGAGAAAAAGTAAATCTGTGGTTGGTGAAGCTCAAGGCTCAAGGCTCAAGGTGTTGACCTTGGGAGAAGGTCCCAGCAACATGCAGGAAAAATAAAAGAAGACTTCTTGCTCATTCAGAACTGAGGAGAGAAAACCATTGAATAGAGGTTTTGTTCTGAGAGAGCTCTTTGAAGAAGTTCAACTAACTGAACAGTGTAACCTAATCAAAGGTGCATTCCGCCAGTATGAAGAACTGAATCAGAGGCTTGCCAATCTGGTTTTTCGCATAGCACAGAGGCTGTTGATGAAGTCAATCTCCTTCATGTTTTACTAATTGTAATGTTCTTTTCTAAGTTTATCTTTCTGTAATTTCTTGCAAGAAAAGGCATTGTGAGAAAGCTCAAGTAAAAGCCACGAGTGGAAAAAGGCTGAGTGATACACTTGAGAGAAAAGCCTAGAGTTATTTTCTGATTTCTTTAGGTTGGTTAAGTGTCTTGTATCTTGTACCTGGTTGGTATCCCTTTCTTAGTTGGGTTAGCACTAAGAGTGAATAGTTAGGTGTTAACATAGCCAATGTCAAGTTAGGTTAGAACTTGAGTGTGAAATTGGTGTATGTAATACTGTTAACTATAGTGAAATTCTTCCATATTTGTGGAGGAGACTGGATGTAGGTTGCATAGCACAAGGCAACCGAACCAGGATACATGCTGGTGTTAGTTTTTTCTTCTCTGCCATGCTCTGTTTTCTGATTTTCATGAGACAAAAATAAATTGTCTCATAAATTTCCGCTGCTGATTTCAAACAGAATCAGAATTGTAATTTTGTTTAAAAAGGGTCATAACAGCAACTTAAAAGGAAGGCATAGATTCAACCCCCCCTTCTCTAAGCCTATCTCAACCTTCAATTGGTATCAAGAGCTAAGGTCTCAAGAATCAAGCTTAACCGCTTGGAGCAAAGATCCAATGGCAAACAACTTGGGCACAACCACAGTTGCTTACACCCTCACTGAAGGCTAGTCAAACAACCGCCACCCTTCTTCAACGGGAAAAACTATTCCTACTGGAAAGAAAGGATAAGGATCTTCATCCAATCCATTGACTACAACATATGGAAGATCGTTGTGAGCGGTCCAAAGATCCTAACAAAAACAAATGCTGATGGAGTGGTGACTCTAAAAGAAGAAGCTGAATGGAATGAAGATGATAAGAAGAAGATAGAGCTGAATGCTAAAGCAATCAACCTTCTTCACTGTGCTATCAGCTTTGAAGAGTACCGGAAGGTGTCCAGATGCAAGACAGCCAAAGAAATCTGAGAAAAATTCCAGGTTACACACGAAGGCACTAAACAAGTCAAAGAAACGAGGATTGATATGCTGCGAAAAGAGTACGAGATGTTTAGCATGAAGGATGGAGAAAGCATTGATGAAGCATTTGAGAGATTCTCAATCATAATCAACAACCTTGATGCTATGGGTACAAACTATGCAGAACAAACCTTGGTGAGAAAACTCCTTAGAAGCCTCACAAAAGAATGGGAAAACACTGCCACTGTTCTAACCGAGAGTAACAACATAAGTTCCATAACCTATGATGAGCTGAGAGGAAAAATCCTTGCCTATGAAGCCACACACACAAACACAGACTCAAAGAAAAAGGGAATAGCCCTCAAGTCACAAATAGAACCAAAAGAAAGTGAGTCTAGTGATAGTATTTCAGATGACGAGCTTTTGTTTTTTGCTAGGAGATTTAGAAAAATGATGAAGAGTAAGGGCAAATACAAGGGCTCAAGTTCAAAGGAGCACAAGATAGACTTGAGCAAGGTGACGTGTCATCATTGCAAGAAGGCTGGACACTTCAAATCAAACTGTCCAAAACTCAAAAAGGAGGACAAAGGAAAGAAGAAAAGGAAAAGAGTACTCATGGCAGCTTGGAAAGATCTTGAAAATGACTCAAATGAAGAAGAAGAATCTGAAGGAGATGACAAAGACTGCTTCATGGCTGGAAACAACAATCTTGATGAGGTAAACTATTATGATTTGACTATTGAGGACTTGCATGCTATTATTGATGATCTCACTTTAAATACATCAAAACTGCTTGACAAATACAATGAATGTAAATCTGAAAGAGATGTGTTAAGAGCTGAAAATGATTTTTTAAAAGAAAAAGTAAAGGAAACTGAATGTGCTTTGGACATCATTGAAGAAAACAGATTTCTAAAATCTGAACTTGAAAAATTAAAAGGAAAGCACATTATGGATCCTTCTCATGAGTTAATTGCTGAAAATGAAAGATTAAATGATATGATTAAAAGGCTGAATGGTGACTTGGCAAAATTTGCTCAAGGTTCTAGTAACTTGGACAAATTACTTGCAAGTCAAAGACCATTGTTTGAAAAATCTGGTTTAGGCTACATAACCAAGGAAGATGCAGTTTCCAACACTTCCTCTATGAAATTTGTGGCCTCTTCATCAAATACCAAATCCATACCAAACAAATCAGGTATCGGATATGTTTCAACTTGTGAAGAAAAAGCTGATGAAGAACGCACAAATGAGGCTGAGCCTTCACCAAGAACTGGTCCGAGTTCAAACCGGCCAGGTTTGGGCTACATTTCGAAAAATGAGGCTGCTTTCAAGAAACCATTTTTTTACAACAAAATCTCATTTTCGAAAGGTAAAAATATTCAAAAAAATTCTGGTGAAGATGCTTTTGCAAAGAGAAATAACTTTAATAAAAATCAGTTTGTCAAAAGAAATGTATCTCCTCCAAAAACCAGAAAATTTCAAAAATTTAATCATTTCAAGCAATATAACTCATCTCAGTTTCAGCAACACACACCAGAAAATCATTGTGTTAATTGCAAGAAATTTGGTCACTCATATGCACAATGCTTCATTGAAAAGAGAGTTGTAGGAAACAAAGTCTACAATGTTGTGTGTGATTTCAATGCACTTGGGCAGCCAAGATGGATTAACTTCAAAGGATCCAAATTAATTTGGATACCTAAGGCTACCTGAAACTTATCATGCAGATTTGCCTAGCATCCAAGAACAAAAAGGACATGTGGTACATGGATAGTGGATGTTCAAGGCACATGACTAGAAGGTCAACCTACTTCATCAAACTAAATAAGTATGATGGAGGTTTTGTAACCTTTGGAGATGATGGTAAAAGTAAAATCATTGTTGTTGGAAAAGTAGGTAATGAGCAATCTATTTTCATTGATGATGTGCTATTGGTTTGTGGCTTAAAGCACAATCTTTTGAGTATAAGTCAGCTGTGTGATTTAGGATACTTAGTTGTTTTCAAAAGGCTTGAATGCTGTGTTGTTAATGAAAAGACAAATGAAGTGATGTTTGTTGCCAAGCGTTTCAATAATATGTATGGACTTACTCTTGATGAACTAAAGGATCAAAATGTAGCTTGTTTTCACTCTAAAGAATCTGAAAAGTGGTTGTGGCACAAGAGATTGGGCCATGCAAGTATGTTTCAAATAAACAAACTTGTAAAGAAAGAGTTAGTAAGAGGTCTTCCTTTGATAAAGTTTGACAAAGACATCACTTGTGATGCTTTCCAAATGGGAAAACAAACAAAAAGTTCTTTTAAACCTAAGGAAGACATTTCTACTAAAAGACCACTTGAGTTGCTACACATTGATTTATTTGGTCCAACAAGAACTCAAAGCCTAGGTGGTAAACATTATGGTTTAGTAATTGTGGATGACTACACTAGGTTTGGTTGGGTTTTATTTCTTGCACATAAAAATGAAGCCTTTTCGGCCTTTGAACCTTTTTGCAAGAAAATTCAAAATGAAAAGGATTTGAAAATCTCGTCTATAAGAAGTGATCATGGAACTGAATTTGAAAATAATTTGTTTGAAACCTTTTGTGAGGAATTTGGAATATCTCACAACTTTTCTTGTCCAAGAACACCACAACAAAATGGTGTTGTGGAAAGAAGAAATAGAAGCATACAAGAGATGACAAGAGCCATGCTTTGTGAGAG
>NC_029773.3:60262631-60276279 GCF_000817695.3 Arachis duranensis
CCCTTATGAACTTTGGAAAGGCTACCCACCAAACTTAGATTACTTGCACATCTTTGGATGCAAATGTTTTGTTTTAAATAACAAAGAAAATTTGAGAAAATTTGAACCAAAGGCTTATGAGTGTTTGTTTGTAGGATATTCCAAAATTAGTAAAGCATATAGGGTTTATCATTAAGATGCTAGAATTATTGAAGAGTCCATACATGTCACATTTTGTGATACTAACTTGGTGCAAAGCATTTTGGAAGATTGTGATGCAGGAAATCAAGCTCAAAAGGAGGATGAAACTGCTCAAAATCATGGAAAAGAAAATTCTGGACAAGCTGAACCAGAAACTGTAAATACTGAAAATTCAAGAGACAATTCCATTTTGTCTCATGAATCTGAAGAAAATTCTGCAGCTAGCAGCGCCCTGAATCCCTTGGTGACTAAATCTGCCTCCAAGTCCACCAGACCTCGTGAGTGGAGATTCTTGAAGAATTATCCTAAGGAATTTGTCATTGGGGACGTCTCTCATGGAGTGCAAACAAGGTCTTCCACTAGAAAAGAAAATGAAGGATCCAACATAGCCCTTCTATCACAAATAGAGCCTTAAAACGTCAAGGAAGCACTTAGTGACCCTTCTTGGGTTAAAGCTATGGATGATGAGCTTCTTGAGTTTGATAAGAACAAAGTATGGATTTTAGTTCCAAGGCCTAGTGGAAAGAAAGTGACCGGCACCAAGTAGATATTTCGGAACAAGTTGGGAGAAGATGGTAGCATTGCAAGAAACAAGGTAAGACTAGTGGCACAAGGATATGACCAAGAAGAAGGAATAGACTTTGATGAATCCTTTGCCCCTGTTGCCCGAATGGAAGGCATAAGACTTCTCTTAGCTTATGCTGCATATTGTGGTTTTAAATTATACCAAATGGACGTGAAATGTGCATTCTTGAATGGAGTGATAGACAGAGAAGTGTATATGGAGCAGCCCCCTGGTTTTGAAAATAAAGAGCATTTTAATCATGTTTTTAAACTATCTAAAGCTCTCTATGGTTTAAGACAAGCTCCTAGAGCTTGGTATGAGAGACTTAGCTCTTTCCTTTTGAAAAATAATTTTCAAAGAGGCACCACTGACACAACTCTATTCATCAAGAACTCTAATGATTCTTTTATTCTAGTCCAAATATATGTTGATGACATTATTTTTGGATCAGCCAATAAATCCCTTTGTTCTGAATTTGGAAAACTCATGACAAGCGAATTTGACATGAGTAAGATGGGTGAACTTAATTTTTTCCTTGGGCTGCAAATTAAACAAACTGAAAAGGGTATTTTCATTCACCAAGAAAAGTATGCCAAGGAATTAGTTAAGAAATTTGGCCTTGAAAATGCCAAACCCATGGGAACTCCCATGCACCCTAATTCAAAATTAGATAAGGGAGAAACTGAGAAAGATGTTGATGAGACTAGGTATAGAGGAATGATTGGTTCTCTTATGTACTTAACTTCCTCTAGACCCGATATAGTGCAAAGTGTTGGATTGTGTTCTAGGTTCCAATCCAAACCAAAAGAGTCACATCTTTCGGCAGTTAAAAAGATCATTAGATATATTCATGGCACATCCAATTTTGGTCTTTGGTATCCTAAGATTGATGATTTTTCTGCAGTTGGTTATTGTGATGCAGATTTTGCTGGTGATAGAGTTGATAGAAGGAGCACTTCTGGTTTATGTTGCTTCCTTAGAAAGTCCTTAAATGTTTGGTCAAGTAAGAAGCAACCAACAGTGGCATTATCCACTGCAGAGGCTGAGTATATAGCTGCTTCTTCTTGTTGTTCTCAGCTTTTATGGTTAAAAACACAGCTTGCTGATTACAAATTAAATGCTGAAAATATTCTCTTATTTTGTGACAACATGAGTGCCATTAACATTTCTAAAAACCCAGTTTTGCACTCAAGAACTAAACATATTGAAGTAAAATTTTACTCAATAAGAGGACATGTTCAAAAAGGGGATATTAGTATTCAATTTGTTAAATCGGATGAGCAATTAGCAGATATTTTTACAAAACCATTAGCTGAGGATAGATTCTGCATGCTTAGGACTTGTCTAGGAATTCTAAGCTATGATTCTTTATTTGAAATATGCTGATGCACTTGCTGGAGCCTTTTGTCTCATAAACAGGTATGAGACAATTCTGGGCAGATGATGAACGCTTTCTTCAAGTCAGCGTGTTCTGTGCTTATTGCTAGTGAAAAATCAATCTGGGCCAACCTCAATTCAGATCTGAGTTATCCTATGTATTTCAAACCACATCTGGGCCCAATAAGAATGTTACAATTTTTTTGGTTGATGGGCTGTGTGTTTGTTTTTAAAATTTTCATTTAATGATCATAATCCAAAAAGATTTTTCAGTTTAACTCTTTAAAATTTAAATTTAATTCTTTTGTTTTATTTTAAAATCAAATAAAATATTTCTTCTATGAGGTCAGGTCTTTTCATGTCATTTCAAAAGGTGATGCAGTTGCATGGTTTTGGAAAACCACTTTTGGGTACGGTTACCAACACTCCCTCTCTTCCCTCCATAACTTCTCCTCAAACCCTTCGGTTTCTCCCCTCTCACTCCACTGTCTCTCTTCCATCAAAAGCCTCAATCTAACCAAAATGGGAAAGAAAGTCATTGCTAAAAGAGCACCGCGTGAGAAAATTCCTAAACTCCCAGGATATCCTAGACCATCAACTCGTTCTCAAGACCCCACCTTTACTCCTTCACCCTCTCCTCCTACCTCTCCTCCTTGCTCTGTTTCCATGGCGCGAACCAAGACCACTCCAAGATACCCTGCTCCTGCCAAACCGACGCCACCACCTAAGGCAACGCCATCCAAACCAAGTTCCTCAAAACCAAGTTCATCCAAGGGTAAGCGTCCTGCTGTTAAAGAACCTATTCCTGAGACAACAAAACCTAAGTCAAGGTCTATTCCTGCGCGTTCACAAAGAGGTAACCCTCATCATCCTCTCAAATCTGTTAGAGAACCAGACATTGATCCTTTTGCTCACAAATCACACTTCATGACATCTCACTCAGACTATAACCCCTATCGCTTCAAATCTGCCATGAACCATGACTTTTATGAAGGAGTTATTCAGTACCGTAAACTATGTCCCTCTTTTCTTGCTGATTTACCTGATTTGAAAAAGAAAGGTTTCCCTTTTGTTGATAATCTGGAATTTTATACTGGAATCACCTTTTCAAAATCAAAAAACCTGTTTATCCTCAGTTAGTCAAAGAATTTTATGTAAACATGACTTTTCATGAAGGAAGTGTGCATTCTTATGTTAAGGGCAGAGACATTATCTTGAATAATGAAACTATCAGTGACTCCTTGACGTATACTAATGTTGGGCCGTGTGCTTATACATCTGTGAAATGGGATGATGGTGTTGGTATCTCTTACCATGATGCTTTGTCTCACATTTGTGAACATGTTTCCTTAATTGATGGCATCACACCCACTTACAAAGCTCTCGGATATGAACGTGCTCAGTTGCACCGTATTGTCAACCACATTTTAATTCCTCAAAGTGGTTCATATCAAAGGGTTTCTTACACGGACACACTTATTTTGTATGCCCTAATCACTAAAACAGAAATATCTTTTGCCTATTTGATGGCTAAGTACATGTTTGATTCTGTTAGAAGTGTAAAAGACAAAGCACTACCTTATGACATGTTTTTAACTTGCATATTTGAAAATTTTGGTGTTGACTTGTCAAATGAGGCTTATGAAAACAGACATTCATACCTAAAAGGGGGTGGTTCAGTGAAACAGCAAAAAGGACCAACTCGATCTGAGAGAGTGGTTCTAGATGATGACGATGAAGAGTTCATTCCAGATGACTCTCCTCCTCCCTCCACTGAGGGTACTTCCATTTCAACTGGGAAGCAATCTGCTCTGCTGAATGTGGTTAAGGATGTTGCTCAAGAGTTTGTTTCACAATCAAATCACTTAATTGCCATGAGCAAGGAACAAAGGAAACTAGCAAACAAGCATGAGAACTTCCTGAAGAAATCAAGAGATAGGGTGGCTGTGCTCATGAACTTCATCGATAATCTTCATCATGATGAAGACATTACCACTGATGTTGAGGAGGAAGATGCTTCGGAGGGACACGGTTCTGATGCCTAGGATTTGTCTCATAAAAACTGCTGCTGCTGCTCTTTTTGTCTCATGAATTCTATTTAATTCACTACTATTGAACTGTTTTATTTTGGATGATTGTAATAACTCTAAATACTGCTGCACTGTTGATGGTTTAGTTAGGACTTTGAACTGTGATCTAACCTTTCTTGCAGGATTTGTTTTACTGTTTTTGTTGATCTTCCTAGTTGTCCACCCTTGATGACAAAAGGGGGAATAATAGTAGGATAAGCAATTTTTTGGCATTAATGCAGCTTTCTGTATTTCTTTTGAAGTTTTTGTCAATTTGCTGCACTAAAATTTGATTCTACATGCTGATTACTGATGCTGATGATATTAGCTTGATGATTGGGCTGATTATGTGATGTTGCTCATTTGATATTCCTTATACAAGATATAGTGTGCATAGCTCTTTACTGTGCTTTCCTTAAGTACAATGTGAAACAGGGACAAAGAGGAAAGCATAAATCCAGGGGGAGCTAATCTTGAAAAGGAAAGGGGGAGCAACACAAAAGCAATTGACAAAAATCAAAGGGAGTTTCTAAATTTCACACAAACTCAGTTCTTTTTTATTATTGCTTAAAATCATGTTTGTCATCAAGGGGGAGATTGTTGAGTTAAGATATTAACTAAAGTAATTAATGATGACAAACATTATTTTTGGGCAAAATAAATAATTAGTGTTAAATGTTAATAAGTATATGTTGCTAATAATTTATTTTGTGCTGCAGGCCAAAATCTGATTTACAGCCCAAATGGAATGGAAAATAAAACAAGGCTAATGGGTTAATGAAATAAACAAAGCCCAAAAAGGAATCAAAGCTAAGAAATCAAAACGGGCCAAGCTAATGTATACCCGATCCAAGTCTGCATCCATCAATTCAAGTTAATCCCACCAAGCTTCTCATACAAGATTGAAGCCTTCATTCCCTCTCACTTGCTTTTACCAAAGCAACGTTCCTCTCTATGTGGTCTAAGTCAAATCAGTTTCAGAAAAGAAAGAGAGAGAGCTTCTTCACTGAGCTAGAAACCAAAGAAGCAAGAAAGAGAGAGTTGAAGCTTGAAGCACAGAAGCTAAAATAGAAATTTCAAACCAAATCAAGCTTAAGAAAGGTAATCCATCTCATCTTGCATGCATCAGATCCTCATCCCTTCTTCCCAACTCTCTGCACTATTCGAAAATGGCATTCAAGGGAAAGTTGTTCTCTGCCTTATTCTGTTTCACATCTACGGTCTTAAACAAGACTTGGGGACCAAGTTGGTTTTCAAGGGTTCAGATCAAGTTGACCATTGGAAGATTTCTATGGTTGCTGTTTTATGGCTTTCGGCCAAGATGAGGAAGTCAGAAGGAGAGTTTCCATTCTGAGGATTATTGAGAAAAAGTAAATCTGTGGTTGGTGAAGCTCAAGGCTCAAGGTGTTGACCTTGGAAGAAGGTCCCAGCAACATGCAGGGAAAATAAAAGAAGACTTCTTGCTCATTCAGAACTGAGGAGAGAAAATTAGTGAATAGAGGTTTTGTTTTGAGAGAGCTCTTTGAAGAAGTTCAACTAACTGGATAGTGTAACCTAGTCAAAAGTGCATTCCGCCAGTATGAAGAACTGAATCAGAGGCTTGCCAATCTGGTTTTTTGCATAGCACAGAGGCTGTTGATGAAGTCAATCTCCTTCATATTTTACTGATTTTAATGTTCTTTTCTAAGTTTATCTTTCTGTAATTTCTTGCGAGAAAAGGCATTGTGAGAAAGCTCAAGTAAAAGCCATGAGTGGAAAAAGGCTGAGTGATACACTTGAGAGAAAAGCCTAGAGTTATTTTCTGATTTCTTTAGGTTGGTTAAGTGTCTTGTATCTTGTACCTGGTTGGTATCCCTTTCTTAGTTGGGTTAGCACTAAGAGTGAATAGTTAGGTGTTAGCATAGCCAATGTCAAGTTAGGTTAGAACTTGAGTGTGAAATTGGTGTATTTAATACTGTTAACTATAGTGAAATTCTTCCATATTTGTGGAGGAGACTGGATGTAGGTTGTATAGCACAAGGCAACCGAACCAGGATACATGCTTGTGTTAGCTTTTTCTTCTCTGCCATGCTCTGTTTTCTGATTTTCATGAGACAAAAATAAATTGTCTCATAAATTTCCGCTGCTAATTTCAAACAGAATCAGAATTGTAATTTTGTTTAAAAAGGGTCATAACAGCAACTTAAAAGGAAGGCATAGATTCAACCCCCCTTCTCTAAGCCTATCTCAACCTTCAGGTTGATTTTCATCTTTTGTCAAGTCATTAGAATTGCTGATGTGGCATCATTAGCAAAAAAAGATGGCTTAAACTCATTGTGGAGAGAGTTGGTATCAGCTTTTATATATTATTTATTTTTTAAAAAGACATAGGTTATTTATATTAGAGTTATACAAAACTGTATTTTCTTTTTCTTTTTTCATTTTTCGATTTGCATTAATGACTACGCTTTGTCTTTTCTTGCGGTTTTTTAAATTTAAGAAATTTTTGACAATTAGAATGAGAGATTGTTGAGTTAAGAAATTAACTAAATTAATTAGTAATGACAAACATTATTTTTGGGCAAAATAAATAATTAGTGTTGATTAATTATAATTACTTATTACTAATTATTTATTGTTGCAGGCCAAAATTCAATAGTCCAAATGGAATGAAAAGCTATCAGCAAGGATGTTGGGCTGAAAGTAAAATTAAGAGCCCAAAGAAAAGCAAAGAAAGAAGCCAAAGAAATCAAAACGGGCCAAGCATATCACTACACAATCCAAGCCCGATCTGATTTCAGAAAAGCAAATCCCTCTCTTTTTAAGACCAAAAGAAACGTTCACCTCTCGGAGTTGGTCAGAAAAGCTAGAAAGAGAGAAAGAGCTTCTTCCATAAGCTAATCACCAAAGAAGCAAGAGAGAGAATGATTAAGCTTGAAAGGCAGACGTCAAATCACCAAGTTCAAACCAAATCAAGCTTAGGTTAAAGGTAACCCATTTCCTCTTGAATGCATCAGATATTCTTCTCTTCTTTCCAACTCTCTGCTCTATCCGAAATGGGATACAAAGAAAAGCTAGTATCTGTTCTTCTCTGCTGTGTATCCACGGTCTTAAACATGACTTAGGGACCAAGTTGGTTTTTAAGGACTCAGATCAAGTTGACTATTGAAAGACTCATGTGCTTGCTGCTTTTTGGCTTTCGGTCAAGATGAAGAAGTCAGAAGCAAAGTTTCTAATCTGGGAATTAAGGAGAAAAAGTGAATCTGTGGGTTGGTGAAGCTCAAGGCTCAAGGTGTTGACCTTGGAAGAAGAACCAAGGAACATGCAAGGAGATAAAAGAAGCTTGCTGTTCATTCAGTAGGTAAGGAGAGACAACCAGAGTATTGAGGTTTTGTTCTGAGAAGTGTTCTTTGAGAAATTTCAACTAACTGGACAGTGTAACCTAATCAAATGTGCATTCTGCCAGTATGAAGAACTGAATCAGAGGCTTGCTAATCTAGTTTTCGCATAGCACAAAGGCTGTTGATGAAGTCAATCTCCTTCATGTTTTACTGATTGTAATGTGCTTTTCTATGTTTATCTTTCTGTAATTTCTTGTGAGAAAAGGCATTGTGAGAAAGCTCAAGTAAAAGCCATGAGTGGAAAAAGGCTGAGTGATACACTTGAGAGAAAAGCCTAGAGTTATTTTCTGATTTCTTTAGGTTGGTTAAGTGTCTTGTATCTTGTACCTGTTTGGTATCCATTTCTTAGTTGGGTTAGCACTAAAAGTGAATAGTTAGGTGTTAGCATAGCCATTGTCAAGTTAGGTTAGAACTTGAGTGTGAAATTGGTGTATGTAATACTTTTAACTATAGTGGAAATTCTCCAATTGTTGTGGAGGAGACTGGACGTAGGTTGCATAGCACAAGGCAACCGAACCAGGATATATGCTGGTGTTAGCTTTTCTCTTCTCTGCTGTGTTCTGTTTTTCTGATATTCATGAGACAAAAATAAATTGTCTCATAAATTTCTGCTGCTAAGTACAAACAGAATCAAATTTGAAAGTTTTGTTTAAAAAGGATTATAACAGCAACGAAAAGGAAGGCATAGATTCAATCCTCCATTCTCTAAGCCTACCACAACCTTCAGAGATTAAGAAATGAAGAGTAGTAAACGTGTATAAGTTGTAGAATTTAAATACTTGTAACTGAAATTTTTTATAATTATTATTATTATGACACTTTTAATGTATATTTATTGCATTTAATTAGTACTTGATATTTCAATTGAATAATAATAGATAAGAGTTTTTTGTTTAAAATTTTTTAAAATATTTTACTAAATAGTGATTGGTTGATTTTCATCTTTTGCCAAGTCATTAGAATTGCTGATGTGACATCATTAGCAAAAAAAGATGGCTTAAACTTATTGTGAAGAAAGTTGGAATCAACTTTTATATATTATAAATAGATAAATAGATAGATTGGGTAAAATATATTTTTTGTCTCTAAAATTTTTGAAAAGTTTTAAAAATATCTTTAAGTTTTATTTTATATCAATTTTGTCTCAAAAGTTTTCTATTTGTATCAAATATACTCCTAATAGCTAAATTTTCAAAAAGTTTAAGACCAATCCAACAATAATACATGACAACTATATCTAATTTGCTTGAGTTGAAGATTGTTTTTGTGAAATTCTTACTAGAAATTGATCCTAAGTTTTTTCAAAAATTAGCCGCCAAGGTATATTTGATGCAAATCGAAAACTTCTGCAACAAAATTGAAATAGAATAAAACTTAGGAATATTTTTAAAATTTTTATCAAATTTCAGAGATGAAAAATATACTTAATCCTAATAAATTTGTTAAGGACTTATTTGTCCAACATGCATATAAAAAAATTTATTGAAAATGATAGAGTGACTAATCTATCTACAGGGAGTAAATCTCACGGATTTCCAAAGTAATCAAAATTTATTGGACCAATTTTTGAAATTATGCCCATGTCCAGTGCATAATCCGGATAAGCTTTGTACTGAATTGCAGGATCAGTAAGACCGTTACCAATGGCAAATCCCTGTTCAAACAGTTAAAATAAGACAAGCAAGTATGCTTTCACTCAACCACAATTCTAGCACTGATAATTAGATTTGTTCACCATATAATGCAACATACCTTCAGGTTTATATGAATTCCTTCATTAGCTTGGTTTCCCTTGTGGACACGAGCTGCAAATGCAGGAATATACTGCCCAGCATATGATTCACCGGTAATAAAAAAGTCATTCTTTGCATATTGCGGATGCTCTTCAAAAAAGGCCTGGAGAAAAAATGATAAAACTATTTCAATGATAGTTTAGTCTTTCTAAATTATTGTTACTTTGTCTTCATGTGTCTATTGCTTGTACTACTACTATGTCCTATGATAAATAAAAAGCTTGCATCTATATTTGGGCTTGACAACAAGATTCTAAGCTGGTAATCACTATTAAGATACCTCTCCAATATTCATTTTACATATCTACTAAAATTCTTTCCCTTATGTTAACCTTGATGACTTTGGGTTTCTTCCAACATCAAAGCAGTGCTCAACTTTTGTGAAAGCAACCCAATGGTGGCCATCACTTCAGTGTTTGGGTGCACTTTTGTGATCACACTTTCAAATTTCAGCAACCATCATTCGATGAGAGTAGTGCATTGAGGCACTGTTATGTGTAGCTAGAATCTTGAAGTTAATAGCATTTAAAAGACCATAACCAGCGGCATTGGCAAGTCGAAGATGCATATTTCAGCATGAAGTATTAATATTAAAGCAAATTGAGTTGGCCATCCCTCAACTTGAAATGTGCTAAAGAACCCTAGAAACGGGGAAGAATGTGCATACACAATCTTGAGGAAGTCTAACTTCCAGTCAGCTATTTATTCCTTTCAGTCCCTAAGTCCTAACCAACTTTCCCCAAACGCATTACAATTTGTTGGTCCAGTACCTGAGCCCAACTCTATATCTCTTTCTAGTACACACTTGATCATAAAATGGGTTCCTGTGATCCTGTCACTACAACCCCCCACCCTCCCTCCCCTCCTTCCCCCTTGCTATCCTCCTCTTCTAGCTGCTCACAGCAATTGTCACAATCTAGTAGCCCAACCATTTCACCAAAACTCCACTGCGCAAGCTGAGGACTGCACATCAAAGTCTCTTTGTAAACCAGAAACATAAGATAGGAGGAACTAATACAGAAAGACTGAAGGAAACAAGACTGAATCAGTGTTGTTCAGCTCCCATTCAAGTGTGTATATATAAGAATGATACAAGGTAGCAAGAGGAAAAGACATCCTCCCAACAAAGCGAAAAACAAAAGATTAGTGACCTCTCAACATGTTTGAGAGGAAAAAAACTTGTTTAACTAAAAATCTACCGTTAAAGGTGCGCACTTTACTTAAATACTCCAGATAGTGACTATCTATTATGCACTGAAGAAAGAAAGATAGACAATGATAGTAAATTCTAGATTTCTGTCTCTGTCCCAACTCTAGAGTATAGCAAACAATTCCGAGTATTCCCTCAGCATTCTCCCACTTCCCTAATATCCTGCTCTCTAACCCAAAACAGAATAACATGAATCATGCAGCATCCCCACTAACTTTGTCACCTGGCAAGTTAGTTGCAATCATTTTTCCAGCCTCAACTCTTTCTTTTGGGACCCTGACTACGCCTATGCCTAGTATAAACTAGCGGGTGAGGCGTAATTTTACCAGTTGTAACTTTTGAACTGACAGGGGTAACATCCCTATTCACTACTGTCACTCACTTTAGAAGGGGCAGGGGCAATACAAATAGAGTGGATACTATAACCTCGGAATAAAGTAAAACATATAAGCCTTAAGAGATTGAGCTGTACCAAGACATAAGAATATCGTTATTTGTACCATTCGAATCGAAACAAGGTATACTGACCTTTTCATTTCTACTTCTCATAAGACACTATTCTGGAAACACTATTGAACACAGCTTCTAATACTCTCTTATTGGTGAATCTTAGCCAGTTACTCAAATCAAATTCAGCACAATAACAACAAATACCATTGATGAAAAGTAGTTTAGAGATACAATTGGAAACCCAAATTTTCAGTAATGAAGACATTATATTGAAAAACTAGTAACTAATAATAATTAGTGCAAACACAAGTACCTGTATAAAGTCATATAGATCATTGCTAACTCCCTCTTCATCATGGCGAATGTCACGTGAATCAGTACTGTAACTAAAGCCGGTTCCAGTTGGTTGGTCCACATACAAAAGATTTGCAGCCTACAAGATGACCAGAAAAATTTCAACACCCATAGATAATTCCTTCAATTCAATTTTGATGCTTTTGAAAATTGACAGCCCATAGCAAAACATCTAGCTGTAAATATTTGCCACACAAATAGCCTGACCCCATATTCAGCAAACCATTCTCTGATTTCATAAATGGTTATCACTAGACTTCCAAAACATGGCAAAAGGTAATTCACATGCTAACTCAGTGTCTACACAGCAATTCACGCTCGTGTCTAAGTGATATGTCTTGTTTAGGCCATTAGTTTGTTGTGGAATATCCCAAAGTAATGGATTGTCTAATGATACTCCTCTCAAGTACGTTTATATTAGAAATGTTACTTGCTTCAAGTGTGAGGATTATCCTCGAAATATTTGCATAACCCCCATTTAGAGCTTTAAATCCATTAGCGCCCTCATTTATATTTTTCATTGTTTAAAACAAAAGAGTGGGGTAGGGGGAGCCGAGTGCAAAGCAGCTTGCGTTACACAAGGTTTGGGAGAGGGCCACACTAGATGAGTATAATATGTAGTGTAACTTAAATACAAGCATCAAAGGCTGATTTCATTGCTTGGACTAGTGACTTTGAGGTAACCCAAAGACATTTAAACCATTGTTTCAAGGCTCCCATCTATCTTATTGTTTAAAAAAGAGTAAACCATCAAAATCATTCCTGATTTTTGAAGACGCGTCACTTTTGATAACGACAAAAATGTCCTCAAAACATTTTGGATTAGGAAACAAATGTGAATAATGATTTAAATTGGGGTAATAATAAAACCAGTGAATACGAATCCCTTTTGTTTTACCTCAAATTAGTCATTTATCCACTAATACAAATAAGAGCATTAGGAATTGGGATCCTTCTTATATAATTTTATACCGGATAACATTGCGGCTTATAGCAGCCATAATGGAATAGATATAAATATTTATAATAAAATCTAATAATCTATTAATATATTCCCATCAAAACAAGAATAAAATATAAAAGGCATAATTCATAAACATATATTGTCAAGGCATCAAAAGCAATAAACATAATATAAACCATAAAACTTAAACTTAAATATAGAGTATATGACTAAGAATCTAAGATAAACTAAAATCTAAGGATGCGTTTTCATTTTCTATTTTTATTTTCAGTGTTTTTTATTTTTTGAATTTTGTGAAGGAAAAAGTAAAAACAATAAATCCAAAAAACAGAAAACACAGAAAATGAAAACGCACCCTAATAATCATTTCCTCGTCGTCACCCTAAATGGTAATCATTATCATTCACGTCTTTCTCTAGTGGGGCATATTCCTTTTTCTCTTCTATTGAATCCTCAAATTTAACATTAATTTTCCCTCCTTAGCCTTAGAAGCTTTGGCAGCTGCTGCACTTGTTCCCTAGTATTTTGCTCTAGCCTCTCCATGTCCTATGCACACTTCCCAATTTAGACCATCATAACCATCACCTTCAAAAACAAATGTTTCCTGCTCTATCGTCGTCATCATCATCCTCCATCTCTCCAACTAGGCACTCATTATGCTCATCAATATCATTTAGTGAAACAGGGTCAATTTCATCTCTATTTTAACAGACTGAGTTTATGCTTCACGCTAGATTATGTTCATGACTTCATGGCATTTTGCCTTTTGGTGCCTTGACATTATGTGCATTGAATCATCCTAAGATATATATGCGATTGAAACAAAACTCCAAAAACATAGATAAATAATAGTAACGTTGAAGTACAACAAATTGTGTGTTTAGCTCGGTTTTACCGTTTGGGAAGCTCAGTATTATTTTCTTGTAGATTTTACTAAACTATAGCTTTGAGTTGCAAACAGAAGCTCAAAAATGCTATAAGACTTATTTTAAGCTTTAATGTTATTATTATTTTTTTTTAACACATAGGTATCCTCCTATTTGGCTCTTCCTACACCGGTGAATCAATCCGCAAGATTCGAAGCTGGTAAGACTTAATGAGTTGATATACAAGAAAAGACGAAGTTGACCCGCAAATTGAGTCGGTAAAGTGCAGTACCTTGCAGCATGGGAATGTTCAATGGAATAGTGAAAACAAGCCATGTGGGCGTAGGGATGGCAAATATAAAATTATTTTATAAGTATATTTATTTATACGAGGATATATTAATAAAAATAATTATTTTAAAATTACATTTCTAAAAAAA
>NC_029773.3:60276780-60278764 GCF_000817695.3 Arachis duranensis
AAATTATTAACATATATTTAAGTAGGATAATAAACTAATCACTAGAGCCATAGAAATTTAATAAAATGAAAAGTCTTTTAAAACATGTTAATTAAACCGTAAAATAATTTCGAGGAGCAATCATAATTCATAATAAATTAATAACTAATAAGTAATCTAGAGCTACTCGCTATGGGCCCCACTTAAATTAACTTGGATTTTATTGCTCCACTGCCACAACCACAACCCAAGAAAAAAACATTTTAACAAATGACAGTCCAAAAAAAATAAATCCAAAGCAAAGTGAACAGGTAGCAGTATTTGTAGGATATATTTTATTTATGATTTAGTTTATGAGTTTAATTTCGATATTCTCATCGTGTTAAGTATTTTATATGGTTGAATAATTATATTTATTTTTTTAAATAATTATTTATGTAATTAATATAAAAAATAATTATTTTAATTAATATAATGTTATATAATTAAATATATGTATGCTACATCCAAATTTAAATCAATATAATATATTAATATTTAAAATTTAATATTCTTTAATTTATTGACAGTGTTTAAAAAATGTAGAAATAGAATTTTCTTAAAAAATAAAAATTTTTTCCTACTTTAAAATAAATCAAACCAAAATAAATCTAATTTGTAAATCCAATCTAATAAAATTTATATTTAAAATTAAAATATCTAAATTAATCCTAACATAATTTAATTTTTTAAATATATATTCTTTTTCTTTTTTATTTTCTCTCTACTTGAAGGTAATATAATAAGAGTAAGTCTAGGGGACAACATTTTTGTTGAAATCTGGTCAGCACTTAACCATCAAAAAGAAAATGATTAATCCGACCCCATTAGATGTCATCTCATACTATTGAAAATATTGATGATGGCTAATTGATGGCTAAACATCACAAATTCTGATGGCCCCCTAGCACTCTTCATATAATAATATTATATATACTTCAAGTAGGGTTGGAAGTGAGGCGAATTGAGTCAAGATAGACCAAACTTAAGCTCGGCTTACAAAAATTGAGTTTGGTTTACGGCTCGACTCATTAACAATCGAGCCTATTTCTTAAGTTCAAATTCGGCTCACCGAAAGCTCACGAGATGGCTCGAGCTCATGAGTTGGCTCAACTAATAAGAATGTAGTCTATAATTCTATATCAATAAATTATAACTTACATATTTTAAAAATATTTAAAAAAATCAATTTTATATATTATTTATCTATCAATAAATTATAAATTTTTTATTTATGTCCTAATCAAAATTATATGTAATAAATAAATATAAAATTTTAAATAATTAAGATCATTAATATATATAATTATATATTACTATTTTATATGTATATATATAATATTAAATATATAGACTCAATTAATGGGATCAAAACTGCAAACTGATCTTATCCAAACTCAAACTCGGCTCATTTAATTTATTAGCTCAATTCCAAACTCAAACTTGACTCACTAGCTCACGAGTTTAACTTATCAAGTTATTAACAAGTCGAACTCGAATTGGCTCATGAACTGGCTTGACTCACTTCTAACCCTAACTTCAAATCTTCAACCATTCCTTTTTCATTTGTTTTTTTATTTCAAATTTAAAAATTAATGTATAAATTAAATTACGATTCAGTTCTTTGTAAAATTCAATTCAATTTCATTTCATCTTATAAAAATTTTCAAACACACTTAAAAAAAAAAGTTTACTGAGAAGATAAATAATAATAACAATAATAATAATAATAATAATCTCTTGATCATTCAAAGATTCTTCGAAGATAAAAAAATTCTCGAAAAATATTGAAGATGAACGACTTTCTCTCTCCACCGCGGGACAAGAACCAGCATGCCGAAACCAAGAGTATCGTACATATTTTAAAAATTGAAAAAAAAAAAATCGGGATCCCGTCAAATTGAAATCCATGTACATGACGTACAGTATAACAAACTCAAAACATTAAAAAAAATTAAAGATGATG
>NC_029773.3:60278863-60281917 GCF_000817695.3 Arachis duranensis
TAATATTTTTTAAGAGAAGCAATATCCTTATTTTTTTTTAGAGTAAAGTATCGTTTTTGTCTCCAATGTTTGGAGTAAGTTCCAAAGTTGTTTCTAACGTTTCAATCGTCCTATTTAAGTCCCTAACATTTTAAAATTGACTCAATGTTGTCCTGCCGTTAGGGATCCGTTAACAGAATTGACGGCGGGACAAAATTGAGACGATTTTGAAACGTTAGGGACTTAAATAGGACGAAAACGTTAGGGACAAAAACGATACATAAAAATAAATTTTAATTTAATTTTATCTTTCAATAATATTAATTTTTTACTGTACATAGTATTCAATTATTTTACAATTACATCTAAATAAATTACACTTAATCACATTACTTTCATTTTAAATAATTTTATTTTTTTATAATTTTAAAGAATTTTGATACATTAGAGACAAAAGGTGTAATTTATATTTTATTGTATATATATTATTTTTTCTTTTCTTCAAGTTTATATACTAGTCATTCTACAAATATTTCATGATAACTAAAAATCTTTAAGAGTAAAATTATAAAAAAATAATAATTTATTTAAAATGAAAGTAATATGATCAAGTGTAATTTATTTATATGTGATTAAAAAATAACTGAATACTATATATAGTAAAAAATTGATATTATTGAAGAATTAAATTAAAATTTATTTCTATGTATCATTTTTGTCCCCAACGTTTTGGTCCTATTTGAGTCCCTAACGTTTCAAAATCGTCTCAATTTTGTCCTGCCGTCAATTCTGTTAACGGATCCTAACGGTAGGACAACGTTGAGTCAGATTTGAAACGTTAGGGACTTAAATAGGACGATTGAAACGTTAGGGACAACTTTGAGACTTACCCCAAACGTTGGGGACAAAAACGATATTTTACTCTTTTTTCTTAAGAGAAGCAACCTCTTGTTGTGCAACATGGACCGATCTCCCGACCTCACTATGTTTTTCCTCTAATTCCTTTAATTTTTTCTCTAACTCCTTAACCTTGGACTTAGTAGAAATAGCCTGACCACGAGCAGTGTTCAGTTCTTTGGAGACGGAAAGGCACATTCCATCATCTTGTTGATTTTGACAGCGTCCTCCTTTGTCTTTTTTCTTTCTCGGCAAGTTAGGTTTTCAATTCAGTAATGTCTTTTTGAGAGGCACAAAGCTTTCCCTCTAGGCATTGAGCCAGGACGGGCTCCACTTTTCGGGCGATGGCTACGGCTCGAAGGAGGCTACGATAGGTCCACCTCGCTTGAGCGGTAAGGTCCTCTTCTTGAAAGAATCCCTCAGTCCCAGGGAGAAGTTGAGAATCAATAAAATGACCAGCGTCAAAGTTTCTCTCCATCACCATCTGAGTCTTCTCCATAGGCCCTTTCGCTTCTTAAGGTTGGACACAACGACCAAGTTGGAGTCGGCTTCGGGCTCAACTTCCTGCTCTTGGATCGGCTCTTCTGCCGCCACGTCCTCCAGAGGATGCTCAACTTGAGCTTTCCCAGAAGGCTGGGAATTACCTTGACCTTCTGCAACAGCCTCACCACTTCCCTCACCGATGACATCGGGGCCCAGAACCTTTGAACGAGTTGCTGAGGAGTCGTCGTCGTCACTCCCACTGAGAAAATGGGCCATCAGATCCGCCGTAGTAGTCTTCCCATCAGCCTGAAACTACAAGGAACATATAAGTGAAGAAGTTAGGAACCAAGTTATTAATAAGAAAACTCCTGAGGAAACGAGAAGAAAAACAGACCTACCTATGTGGGTCCAACCAATTTTCCGGTATTCCATCACTAGATGAGGATTTAGATTTTTAGAACTAAAGATCGCCAACAGTATGTCGGCTATCCGGCGGTTCTCTTTACCCAACCCCTCACAGGTCTCCTTTATTAAATAGTTGCACCCCGAAACTTCAGTAGGTTGGGATCCATCTTTCTCCCTCCATGGTAAGCCAGAATGGGTGATGACTCGGGGCAGGCCGTACCTTAAAAAAGGTACTATTGAAGCCGTAGAATGAGTCTTTGAAGAAATCAAATATCCGACGACCCTGAACGGCTCGGAGGGACATGTATCCTTTCTTTGTATTCCCCTCACGAGAAGGATTTGTAAACAGGAAAAGATAGAGGAACACATGCACGGAGGCTGGGAGCTTCAGATATTCGCACACCAATTTGAAACACCGAATAATAGCCCAACTGTTAGGATGGAGCTGTGATGGGGCAACGTCGCAACGATTTAATAGCGACATGACAAAAGGAGAAAAGGGGAGCCGGAGACCTAGCGTGGTGTACTTGGGGTTGTACTCCCATAGCCATTCGACCACCCGGGGAGAAGCCATATTCTTATAGCACACCCTTTCGCGATCGCCAGGTGATAAACTCCAATTTGACGGTTTATCTCGTATTGAATTTAGGGGATTTTATCACCTTTTACCCACATTTATTCAATGAAATAGCATGATTTTGTATATTCTCCTTTAATTGTGCTTAAGAGTGAAAACTTGCTTTTTAGGTATTAAAATAGATAAATGTAATTTACCTTGATTCCATTAGATGCCTTGATATGTTTGTTAAGTGATTTCAGATTTAGGAGGCAAAGATTGGATTAAAGGAATGAAGAAAAAAAGCATGTAAAGTTGGAGAACTCATGAAGAAATGAAAGAACCGGAAAGCTGTCAAGCCGACCTCTTTGCACTTAAACGACCATAACTTGAGCTACAGAGGTCCAAATGATGCGGTTCCAGTTGGGTTGGAAAGCTAACATCTGGGGCTTCGAAATGATATAAATTTTGCTATATGTTGCTTCGCGTTAAGGGGCGCGCACGCGCACTTTGCGCGCGCGCGCTGATTCTGTCTGTGGCCCACTTTAATGAAATCGTCCCCAGCGGTTTTAGGAGCCTTGTGGGCCCAATCCAACTCATTTCTGATGCTATTTAAGTCAAGTATTGAAGGGGAATCAACAGACTTTAGATACTTTGATCATTAGCTTAGTTTTAGGAGTTAGAGTTAGTTTTAGAGAGAGAAGCTCTCACTTCTCTCTAGGATTAGGAATTAG
>NC_029773.3:60282107-60293317 GCF_000817695.3 Arachis duranensis
TCTTGGCTTGGAAAGGTAACTTAGGACCTCTTGAGTTACTAATGTCCAAGTGATTGATGATTGGGAGCCATTGACTCTAGTTCTCACTAATTGAATTAGTGGAGAGTTAGGACTTATGGACTAGGATTGATATAACTCACTTAACTTTCCTTTGTTAATTGATTTAAGGATGACTAAGTGGGATTAATCCTTGCAACTACCATACTTGTGGCTAGTGATAATGATGAAGACCCTTGACAACCAAATCTTGCCAAGACCATTTTGTTAATAAAGTTTTCTTACAATTTACTATTCATGTTTCTCATCTAAAACCCCAA
This sequence comes from Arachis duranensis, assembly GCF_000817695.3. NCBI lineage: Eukaryota > Viridiplantae > Streptophyta > Magnoliopsida > Fabales > Fabaceae > Arachis > Arachis duranensis. The sequence continues at coordinate 60,282,425 of NC_029773.3, forward strand.
AATAACTCACAACCAATAACAAGACACTTTATTGTAAATCCTAGGGAGAACGACCCGAGGTTTAAATACTTCGGTTTATAAATTTAGGGGTTTGTTTTAGTGACAAACAACTTTTTGTATGAAAGGATTAGTGATTGGTTTAGAAACTATACTTGCAACGAGAATTCATTTGTGAAATTCTAAACCGTCAAAAATCTAAATCATCAAAATGGCGCCGTTGCCGGGGATTTGCAATGGTGTTATGTTATTGGTTATTGTACATATGTGAATATTGTGAATAGGTTTTTCTTTTGTTTGTTTCTTAATTTTTGTTAGTTTTATTTTGTTCTCTCACTATGAATTCTCACTTTGGCTTTGAGCTTGGTTCTAATTGTGTTGTAGGAAATATGCACTTCAATGATAACATGTACCAAGGATGGAACTAACAAAGATGGGAGGAGTCTCAAGGAATTGATCACTCCTATTGGCAACAACCTCCGGATACTTATAGGTATAATTTCCATCCTAATGCATGCCAATTTAACGACTATGATGACTCTTTTTGTGATTTTCAACAATCACCATCATACGCCTATGAATCTCACCCTCAACATGAACCTCAACCATTCTCACAAGCCTTCCCATACCAAGCACCTTCCTATGATCCATATCCACCATATGACCAATCACCCATACCATATTCTTATGACCACTATGAGCAAGAGCCCTTAGAACCACCACAACCCTATCAAGATTTCTACCAAGAACCGCCTCAATGCACATCTTCTCCACAATTTTACCAAGAGAAACCACCTTCTTACCATGAACCCTCTCTCCAAAATAATGAACCTTCCTATTCACCCCAAGCCCCAATAGATGATTCTCTCACTTTGTTACTTCAAGGACAAGAAGCCATGAAGCGGGATACACTTGAGTTTGTGACCAACTTGACTAAGGTGGTGCACACTTTAGCTCACCAATGTTTAAACACTCAAGTTGTTCCCATGCCCACATGTGAAAAGTCAAAAGAAGAACAAAGCATGAAGGAGAAATTAGAAAATCCGGTGGAGAAGGAGGAGTCGAATTTTGTGTTGGAACAATTGGAGGAGCCTATGATCATTGAAGAAAAGGAAGAGGTGGTTGAAGACTTAGGAGATGTTGAAAGTCCATGGGAATGTAGCATCATGGAGCACTCTTCCAAGAAGCTTGAAATTGATGTTGAGAAAGGTGCGCAACCTCCAAGGCATGTCATAGTTGAAGACTTAAAGGAGGCTTATCAAGAGATGGATTCAATCATGGATGAATTCCTATCTACAATCGAATCATCTCCTATTGGACATGAAGTTGAAATTATAGAAGAGTGTGCACAACCACCTATACCCTTGGTGTACATTGAAATTGAAGAATATAAAGAGGTTGATCAAGAAATGGATTTACTCATGGATGAATTCCTTTCCAAAATTGACTCACCTCTCATTGGGCAAGAAACTGAAACTCTTGAAGACAACACCAAGCCAAGCAAAAAGGAAAAGGTTGAAATTAAAGAAATTTGTCAAGAGGTGGAAACACACAAAGAAGAGCACAAGGAAGTAGACCTTGCATTGTCTAAGTGTGGGGAAGTCTCCCTCCCCAGGTCACCATCCAATACGACATTCAAGTGGGTAAAACTCTTATCCCTTAGCTTTAATTTCTCACTTGAATATGGTTTAATTGAAAATGATGGTCAACTTAGAGCTCTTTGTGGACTTAAAGGAAAAAGAGAGTTGTGTAGTGGTTGGAAACATCATTCTAAGCTCATGATGGTTATAAGCTCAAAATTCAAGAGCAATGGTTGCTGTAGAACCAAATTGCATGGGTCTAGGAAGTTGTTTGGAAGCTTCTTTGAGAATTCTACATGTCAACCACACTTATGTCAACCACCCAAAAAGAAAATGTATGAAGATCAAATCGAAGATGGGTGTGAAGATAAGATATGGGATCCCGGTTCGCTATGTGAAGACCCTTGACAACCAAATCTTGCGAAGACCATTTTGTTAATAAAGTTTTCTTACCATTTACTATTCATGTTTCTCATCTAAAACCCCAAAATAACTCACAACCAATAACAAGACACTTTATTGTAAATCCTAGGGAGAACGACCCGAGGTTTAAATACTTCGGTTTATAAATTTTAGGGGTTTGTACTAGTGACAAAAACTTTTTGTATGAAAGGATTATTGTTTGGTTTAGAAACTATACTTTACAACGAGATTTCATTAGTGAAATTCTAAACCGTCAAAAATCAAATCATCACCAGGAACATAGACCTAGTAGTTCGCCTCCTTAAGACCTCCCCCGCACAAGGAATCAGAGTCCCGAAGAGCCTGGAGGTTCTCTCTAGTTACCCGAGACGGCGTGTCCTTCATGTCTGAGGTAACCCAAGCATAAAAATCAATAATGTTCGGTGCTAGTGGTTGAGCCATACCTACAGTGGGGACACCACTCAAGTCAACCCGGGAGATCGTAAACTCAGAAGATAAATAAAACGAAACTACAGCTAACTACATTGATAATCCATGATATTTAGGCTAATATCCAGAGCATAGATTCAAGAAACAGACACCTAGATGGTACCCCCCTAAAAACTATCTAAACGCGGGCTACGTCAATTCAAGTAAACATGAACCAAAGTGGAGAAAAAAAGTGGCATGCATTGACCAACAAAAATAACAAGAATTACAAAACAACACAATAAAATAGCAAAGAGAATAAGAAATTCTTACTAGGAAAATATGTAGGAGGCAGAGAAAAGAAAGAAGATGGAGAAAGGTGCACAGAAATCCCCCACCCAAAAGCAACTTAGAAAGTGAAAATAGAAGCAAATGTGGTAAGAAATGGGAAATGAGGAATAAAAGGAGTTTTGGAGAAAGCCAAAATGATAACCATCAAGGAGGGAGCGTGAAAAGGCAGGGGCATAATAGTCCTTTTCCTTGGATTTTCAAATCAATCATAATGAGCACTAAATGCTCGGTGCGAAGTTCGAAGCAACGCACCAAGCCGCGCATGGGGACAATGCACGCGCACGAGGTCGCGATTTCTATCGACAGATCCCCGCCTTAAGGAGAAGCCAACCAGGGATAAAGCGATTGGCGTAAACACGCCGATCATTGCTTAGCCTGGTGATCAGCGCGTTGGGGGCACTGTTCCGACCCGGCCCATTCGCGAGTCGGGCGCGCGGATGTCAAGTTGGCGACCCGACGAGTCCTCAAACCCACAAATCCCTTGTTTTATTCCCACCTAGCTATAGCACCTGAATAGCTGGAAGGAAGCTTTCAAAAAAGAGGGCCTGCTCATGTGGGCTCGCTCGGACAGAGGATATATAAGGGGAGGGTCCTGCCCCTCCCCAGAGATAAGTCATCTACTCTAACCCTAATAGCTGCTTTTTGTACAGACACTAACTTGAACGTCGGAGTCCTTGCAGGTGGCTGCCTCCCACCGATTCCACACCTCGCCAGCCCGAAGAAGCCTCATCCGCCTCATTTCCGGAGCCCATCCAGATCCAGCTCCCAGTGACCCACTGATCCTCAATATTACTGGACTCGATCCATTCCTGACCCGAACTAACGAACAGTACTCAAAAGCTCCTAAATTAATTTTTTTATTTAACACAACTGTATGACGAATGAAAACACAAAATAATAATAATAAAAAACAAAAAAGGTAAGTTTAGATGGATACATAACGTTCTTTATTCTTCTAAACTATGATTATTATAAGATAGTGGTCAAAATAATTTTTTTAATCGTTATACTATAGGTAAATTTTTGTGATTTGTTAACTCTTTTCAATATTTACTTTCAAACTTCTTTAAGTACTTTAATTTAGATTTTTACATTTTTTTTGTCTTTATCTTCTTCATTCAAAAATATAGTATTTTTCTAGAATAAACAAAAGTTAAAGTATATTAATATTGACAAATATAACAAAGATTATCTTAAATAAAAATATTATATTTTGCAATTAAAAGTACATAACTAGAGTATAAAATTAGAGTATATCAATACAATTAGTCATAAAAATTAAGTGATCACACGTTGGACAGTTAAAAAAAAGTTAAATGCAATAGTATAACAAGAAAGATAATTTTAATGGTCATGACATCAAGAGAAATCCATATAAATAAGTTTTTGTTAAACTTTCATTAATACGACTATCTTCAAAACTTTTTTCTTATTGTCCTTAATAATAAAAAAATATACTATTTCATTGATAAAAAAATGTACAAATGTATTAACCCATATATAGCACGGACATCAAGAGAAAAATTATTTAAAATAATAAAAAGTATATATCTTTATAAAAAACATACTTAACGTATTGGAAAAATGAAAAAACAAAAAATTAATAATTTTTTAAGATGTTGGGACAATACAACATAATCACTAATACATTTTTTACAATGATATTTATAGGTTGCCTCCTAACTTTTTTTCAAAAGTGAAATGACTGTAATACATTTTTTTTTCCAGCTAAAACTTCAAATAATAAATAACTTGTATTGATCTCTATTTAGATAAATGCAGTAAGAATCTTTGAAGTCTTCATTCTTCTAGAAAGAAAAGAACATAAAACTCATACATTGAGCTTATACTATAGATATGATTTAGACATAGAATGATAGAAGATATGGGTATATTGAGGGATAGGTTTTTTTTATTTAATTAAAATAAAGACGGATCAATTTTATTTGATTTCCCTGAATCAAATTTGAAGAGGTGAATCCCCTGAACCTTCTAATATATAAATCGTGCTATAGTAGTGTTGCGGCCTGGCCCAAGCCACGCTCGGGTCTACGCGACCCGTGGGGTACCCGACCCGGGCGATCGAGCCCCTTGCGTTCGCCATGGCGATAGGACACGCGTCCTCATCCTACCATAACGCCAGCTGGGAAGAACCTTCGCGGAAATTGGGCTCCTCCCCTCAGGGCCCACTTCTGACACCATATAAATAAGGAAAGACCTGTCCTTCCCAAGGTACGTCACCTTTCCATATCGTTTTTCCCCCGCCTGCACACTAGCTGACTTGAGCGTCGGAGTGTCTTTGCAGGTGGCACCCCCCTCGCACCTCTCCAAGGCAACCGCTCGTCTGCTCGGCAAACCCGCAACCAGTACGGTCCAAGTTAAGGCGTCCTCTCCCCTTCACCTACGAATCCGATCTGTCCGGGACCCGACAACCGAACATTGGCGCCGTCTGTGGGGATTTCTGCCTAAATGGAAGTCGTGCTGGGTCCCGGTGACCAAGCTCGAGCAGCCAGAGCGGAGGGGGCCGCCTCCGTCGCCTCGCTAAGGGGGCGGCGGAGGTCCCCCCAACAACACACGAGAACACGACCCTTCGGAGGAACGGGTGGCGATAGCGCCATAATAATGCAGGAACTACGCCACAGAGTCCAGAACTTAGAACGACAGCTGGCCGACCGGGAGCGGGATGGACGGTCTACCGATCCCAGCTACACCCCGTCTCCCGGGAGCGAGGAGGAAGACTCTCACCGAAGCCGCCCGCGGCGTACATCCGCATCCCGGACGGAAGCGGAGAGCACGCGGGAGGAGTCACCAATAATGAGAAGAAGAAACGACACGATCATCTACTCCCGCGGCGGACCAACCCGCCGAGCAGCAAGAGGCCGCGAGGACGGGGAAGGGAGATCCGAGAGAACACGACAACCTGTCATAATGGGCGTCACCCCGTTCCACCGATCTATCCTCGAGGTCCGGTTGCCGAAACACTTCGACAAACCAACGGACATGAGGTACGACGGAACTCAAGACCCTCTAGAACACCTCACAGCCTTTGAGGCCAGGATGAATCTGAAGGGAGTGGGTGACGAAGTAAGATGCCGCGCCTTCCCGGTAACCTTAGCAGGGCCAGCGATAAGATGGTTTAACGGCCTCCCACAAGGTTCCATCTACAGTTTCTCGGACATCAGCCGTGCATTCCTGGCCCAGTTTACAACGCGGATAGCAAAGGCCAAGCACCCTATCAACCTTCTAGGGGTAACCCAGAGACTAGGGGAGCCGACCAGGAGGTACTTAGATCGGTTCAACGACGAATGCTTGGAAATCGACGGCTTAACCGACTCGGTGGCCAGTCTTTGTCTGACAAACGGTCTCCTCAATGAGAACTTCCGAAAACACCTTACCACGAAACCGGTTTGGACGATGCATGAAATCCAGACGGTGGCTAAGGAGTACATAAACGACGAGGAAGTCAGCCGAGTTGTGGCCGCCAATAAACGGCAACCCAGCTACAATCAAGCCCGGCAACAGGGCAATGGGGAAAGACCAAAGGGACAAAACAGAGAAGAGGTGCTTAGCAAGGCACCAAGGGCATTCTCCCGCGTCGGGAAATTCACCAACTACACTCCACTTAATCTCCCCATCGTGGAAGTTTACCAACAAATAGCCGAGAAAGGAATCCTGCCGAAGCCTCGACCACTCAAAGACCGTACCGGAGGGAACAAGAACCTTTATTGTGATTACCACAGGGGTTACGGTCACCTAACGCAGGATTGTTTGGACTTAAAGGATGCATTGGAACAAGCGATAAGGGAAGGTAAACTGGCGGCCTTCTCCCACTTGATCAGGGAACCAAGGAGGCGCTACCGCGACCAAGACGAGGAAGGCAAAACCCGTTCAGCAAAAAGGCGACAAGAGCCAGAAAGCGGAGAACACGGCCTCACGGTGATAAACGTAGTGACGGCCAAAAACGCCGCACCAAGATCCAGATCCGCACATAAGAAGGACGCCAAGATATTGTCAATCTCCTCCTCGTCGACGCGAAGCTCCAAGAAGCCTCCGTTCATTTCATTCGGCCCAGAAGACCAATGGTTCGATGACTTACCGGAAAACCCGCCCATGGTCATAACGGCCAGAGTAGGGACCGGCCTCGTCAAGCGCATCCTTGTCGACACAGGAGCAGATTCAAACATCATGTTCCGCAACGTGTTTGACGCGCTGGGCTTAAAAGATGCCGATCTGGCGACCCATCAACACGGGGTGATAGGATTGGGTGACCACTTCATCAAACCGGATGGAATAATATCCTTGCCAATCTCAATAGGGCAACCCCAGGGCAGGAGGTCGGCGATGGCCGAGTTCGTGATCCTCCGAGACTCCACCGCCTATAATATCATTCTAGGAAGGAAAACGATCAATGATTTCGAAGCCATAATCAACACAAAGCTGCTGATCATGAAGTTCGTTACCGATGATGGATCCATAGGATCCATAAGGGGAGACCTCGAGACGGCAGTTGCCTGCGACAATGCCAGTCTTTCCCTCAGAAAGAAGTCTAAGGAGGCGTCCGGTGTGTTCCTAGCCGACCTGGACGCCAGAGTAGATGACAAGCCTAGACCGGAGCCGGAAGGAGATCTGGAGAAGTTCAGACTCGGCAATGAAGAGGAAAGGTTCACGTTTGTTAACAAGAACCTCCCACACGAGTTGAAGGAACCTTTGGTCGAAATGATAAGAGCCAACAGTGACTTATTCGCTTGGACACCAGCCGACATGCCGGGCATAGACCCAAACATCATCTCGCACCATCTAGCCGTCAAAACGGGTGCGCGCCCAGTGGCCCAACGAAGAAGGAAGATGTCGGCAGAAAGAGCGGAGGAGGTGGCCAGACAGACGGCCAGCCTCCTAGAAGCAGGCTTCATACGGGAAGTGGATTATTCGACATGGCTCTCAAATGTGGTATTAGTAAAAAAGCACAATGGCAAGTGGAGAATGTGCGTGGACTATTCCGACCTCAACAAAGCATGTCCTAAGGATTGCTTCCCCCTCCCTAACATAGATGCACTCGTCGACGATGCGGCAGGATACCGGTATCTGAGTTTCATGGATGCCTATTCCGGTTACAACCAGATACCGATGCACCGCCCAGACGAAGACAAGACGGCGTTCATAACGCCGGGAGGAACTTTCTGCTATAAGGTAATGCCATTCGGCTTAAAAAATGCCGGGGCAACGTATCAGAGGCTGATGAACAGGATATTCCACGACCTCATAGGAAAGACAGTGGAAGTCTACGTGGATGACATCCTGGCAAAAACAACACGACCTGACGACCTTCTGAGTGATTTGGCAAATGTGTTTGCGTCCCTCCGACGACACGGTATGAGGCTAAATCCCCTCAAGTGTGCTTTCGCCATGGAAGGAGGAAAGTTCCTCGGGTTCATGATAACCCAAAGAGGGGTAGAAGCCAACCCGGAGAAGTGCCAGGCTATACTCCAAATGAAGAGCCCGGGCAGTATCAAGGAGGTCCAAAGGTTGGCGGGTCGACTGACCTCGCTGTCACGGTTTCTTGGAGCATCGGCAACAAAGGCCCTACCATTCTTCAACCTCATGAAGAAAGGAATAGCGTTCGAATAGACACCCGCATGCGAAGAAGCCTTTCAACACTTTAAAGAAATCCTGGCGACACCACCCGTCCTCGGGAAGCCTAAAGAAGGGGAGCCACTGTACCTATATCTTGCAATAATAGGAGAAGCCCTGGCCTCAGTTTTAGTACGAGAAGAAGGAAGGACTCAACAACCAATCTATTTTGTCAGCAGGGCCTTACAAGGGGCAGAATTGAGGTATAACAAACTAGAGAAGTTAGCTCTAGCACTCCTGACCTCTTCAAGGAGATTAAAGCAGTACTTCCAAAGCCACCGGATCGTCGTGAGAACAGATCAGGGGATCCGACAAGTTCTTCAAAAACCCGACTTGGCCGGCAGAATGATGACCTGGTCGATCGAACTCTCTCAATACGATATACAATACGAACCCCGGCAGGCCATCAAAGCGCAAGCAATGGTGGATTTTCTAGTGGAAGTAGCGGGGGACCCAGCTGAAGACACGAACACACGGTGGAGACTCCACGTAGACGGAGCCTCCAACCAGACGTTCGGGGGCGCCGGGGTTATCCTGGAAAGCCCGGCTGGAGTCGTATACGAACAATCGATTAAGTTCGATTTTCCCGTTTCAAACAATCAAGCGGAGTACGAAGCCCTCATAGGAGGCCTAACCTTAGCAGCAGAGGTCGGGGCAACAAGGCTGGAGATAAGCAGCGATTCGCAAGTCGTCACCTCCCAAGTAAATGGGAGCTATCAAGATAGGGACGCGTTGCTGCAGAAATACTTGGAAAAAGTCAAGGACTTGAGCCGAAAGTTTGAAGAAGTCTCGATCCAGCACGTCCCGAGAGAAAAGAACACACGGGCTGACCTCTTGTCAAAGTTGGCTAGCACCAAACCGGGAGAGGGTAACCGGTCTCTGATCCAAGGAAAATTGAAAGAGCCAGCAGTCACACTACACCTCTCGAAGCTAAGCCCCTCCTGGCTAGATCCCATTATCAACTTCTTAGAAAGCGGTAAGCTCCCCGACGACGAAAAGGATGCCAAAAAGCTAAGAAGGGAAGCCGCCAGATACGCCATCATCCAGGATCAGCTTTTCAGGAAAGGATTCAATCATCCCCTGCTGAAGTGTTTGCATCCCGACCAGACGGACTACGTCCTCAGGGAAGTCCACGAGGGATGTTGCGGCCACCATATAGGTGGCAAAGCCCTGGCGAGGAAGTTAATCCGAGCAGGTTATTACTGGCCGTCCATGATGGCCGACTCCAAGGAGTTCGTCAAGAGGTGTGTTAAGTGCCAAGAAAACGCCAGTTTCCATTGTGCACCCGCCTCTGAGCTCAACTTGCTAACGGCCTCTCGACCATTCTCGCAATGGGGAGTCGATCTCTTGGGACCTTTTCCCGTCGGCCCGGGACAGGTCAAGTACCTCATAGTCGCCATCGACTATTACACAAAGTGGATAGAGGCTGAACCACTGGCCAGCATATCCTCATCTAATTGCAGGAAATTCATGTGGAGACAAGTCATAACACGGTTTGGTATCCCGGAGGTCGTCATCTCGGACAATGGAACACAATTCACCGACAAGAAGTTCACAGAATTCCTCACCGGCCTGGGCATAAAGCAGAGATTCTCCTCGGTAGAACATCCACAGACAAACGGGCAGGTCGAGTCCGCAAATAAGGTCATCCTGCAAGGGCTCAAAAAGAGGTTAGATAGCAAGAAAGGTGCGTGGGCCGACGAGCTGGCCTCGGTCCTATGGTCCTACCGAACAACCGAACAATCCTCCACCAAAGAGACACCCTTCCGGCTGACCTACGGGTTAGACGCAGTGATACCCGTAGAGATCGGAGAGCCGAATCCACGTCTACTCTTGAAGGGAGTAGCCAAAGCCGTCGAGAAAGACCTGATAGAAGAAACCAGGGAAATGGCCCATTTGGTAGAAGCAGCGCTAAAACAAAGGATAGCTCTGCGCTACAATGCCAAAGCGCTCAAAAGGAAGTTCGAAGAAAACGACCTCGTCCTGAGGCGTAACGACATCGGCCCACCCACCCCGGGAGAAGGCAAACTAGCAGCGAACTGGGAAGGACCATACCGAATCAAGGAGGTAATCGGCAGAGGAGCATACAAGCTAGAAAGACTCAACGGCAAGGAGGTCCCAAGAACATGGAATGCGGACAACTTAAGGAGGTTTTATTCATAAGTCATCTATTTCATAATAGCACTTCAGTCTCTTTGATATAATGATTAAACCCTCCTAGCTCCTTACATGCTACATTTGCCTGTGATGTTTTCTAAACCCTTAACTTTTTACATTTTATATTTGCCTGTGCCGTTCTCCAAATGCTAACTCTAAGCGAACCATTATAAGAACGATGATGTGAGGTCCCGGGACTGATCACCCCGGGAACCCCTCAGTTCAAAAAATGCGAAGAGCGACCACAACAAGAACGCGTGCCATAAACGGCTTGATGTGTGGAAAACGATCCAACACAAAACTCACCGGCAAGTGTACCAGGTCGCATCAAGTAATAATAACTCACATG
>NC_029773.3:60294642-60295913 GCF_000817695.3 Arachis duranensis
CACTGAGAGGATGGGAGGTAGCCACTGACAATGGTGAAACCCTTGCTTAAGCTTGCCATGGAAAGGAATAAGAAGGATTGGATGAAGACAGTAGGAAAGCAGAGAGACGGAAGGGAAGGCATCTTCATGCGCTTATCTGAAGTTCCTACCAATGAATTACATAAGTATCTCTATCTTTACCTTTGTGTTATTTTCGTTCATCACTATATCCATTTGAGTTTGCCTGACTAAGATTTACAAGATGACCATAGCTTGCTTCAATACTAACAATCTCCGTGGGATCGACCCTTACTCGCGTAAGGTTTATTACTTGGACGACCCAGTGCACTTGCTGGTTAGTTGTGCGAAGTTGTGTTTATGCCATGGTATTGAACACCACGTTTTTGGGGTTCTTTACCGGGGATTATGAGAGTTGTGAAAAGTATTGTTCACAATTTCGCGCACCAAGTTTTTGGCGCCGTTGCCGGGGATTGTTCAGTTTTGAGCAAGCTTTTGGTCCGGTAACATTAGTGCCAAAAATCTGGCAACAGCACCAAGTTTTTGGCGCCGTTGCCGGGGATTGTTCAAGTTTTGAGCAAGCTTTTGGTAACATCAGTGCCAAGATCCGGCAACAACACCAATTTTTTGGCGTTATTGCTAGGGATTGTTCAAGTTTGGACAACTGACGGTTCATCTTGTTGCTTAGATTAGGTATTTATTTTTTTTCGAAATTCTTGAAGAAGAATTCTAGAGTTTCATGATGATCTGTTGAAATCTGGCTGGCTATGAAGCCATGTCTAATTTCATTGGACTAAGGTTTCAACTTATCATCACAAGAGCTTGTTGATTTCTATCAATCTTGCTGTTGGAGCAGTGATCTGCTAAGGCTTGGCTGGCCTTTGGCCATGTCTAGTGTTTTGGACCGAAGCTTTCTCTGAAAGCTTGGCTGGCTGTGAAGCCATGTCTAATTCCTGGACCGGAGTCTTAGACTAACATTGCACTGATTCCTGGAATTCTCATTAAGAATTTTGATACCTTTTTCCACTTAATTTTCGAAAAACACAAAAAAATTATAAAATCATAAAATCCAAAAATAATTCTTGTTTGAGTCTAGTGTCTCATGTTAAGTTTGGTGTCAATTGGATGTTTCTGTTCTTATTGCATTCATGCATGTGTCCTAAGAATCTTCAAGTAATTCTTGATGATTTTCGTGCTCTGATCTTTGAATTCTATTGACTTGTGTGTCTCATATGCATTTTCATTTTGTTAGTGTCAGTAGTATACAAACTGCT
>NC_029773.3:60296167-60296395 GCF_000817695.3 Arachis duranensis
ATACCTGGTTGGGCGTTTAACGCCCAAAAGGGTAGTATTTTGGGCGTTAAACGCCAGAATGTGCACCATTCTGGGCGTTTAACGCTAGGATGGCTAGAGGGGGAAGATTTTGTTTTCAAATCAAATTTTTTTTTAGTTTTCAAAAACTTTTCAAAATCAAATCTTTTTCAAATCAATTTTTCAATCAAATCTTTTTCAAAACCAATTTCTTTCCATTTTTAAAGATAC
>NC_029773.3:60296545-60297166 GCF_000817695.3 Arachis duranensis
TTTTCAAATCAAATCTTTTTAAAATGTTTTTCAAATCATATCTTCTCAATCACACTTTTTTTAATCAATCATATCGTCTTAACCACATCTTTTTCAAAATAGTTTTCAATCAAATCTCTCTTGATTTCTAATTTCAAAATCTTTTTCAAAAATCACTTTATTTCTTTCCCACTTTTATTTTCGAAAATTAAGTAATGTTTTTCAAAAATGTTTTCAAAATTTTTTTACTTAATTTTCGAAAATCACTTCCCTCCTTCTCACATCCTTCTATTTATGGACTAACACTATCCCTTAATGCAAAATTCGAACTCCATCTTCTTTGATAAGTTCGAATTTTCTACTTCTGTCTTCTACTTTTCTTTTCCTCTAACACTTCAAGGAATCTCTATACTGTGACATAGAGGATTCCACATTTCCTTGTTCTCTTCTCTTTCTTATGAGCAGGAGCAAAGACAAAGGCATTCTTGTTGAGGCTGATCCTGAACCTGAAAGGACCTTGAAGAGAAAGCTAAGAGAAGCCAAAGCACAACTCTCTTTAGAGGACCTGACCGAATTCTTCAAAGAAGAAGAACCCATGGCAGCCGAAAACAACAACAATGCCAACAATGCAAGGAAGGTGCT
>NC_029773.3:60298751-60299072 GCF_000817695.3 Arachis duranensis
GCAATCATGAAGCTAAATGACAAGTTATTTGGTAATGAGACTTGGGAGGATGAACCCCCTTTGCTCACCAAAGAAATGGATGACTTGTCTAGGCAGAAACTGCCTCAAAAGAGATAGGACCCTGGGAAGTTTTCTATACCTTGTACCATAGGCACCATGACCTTCAAGAAGGCCTTGTGTGACTTAGGGTCAAGTGTAAACCTCATGCCCCTCTCTGTAATGGAGAAATTAGGGATCTTCGAGGTGCAAGCTGCAAAAATCTCACTAGAGATGGCAGACAACTCAAGAAAACAAGCCCATGGACTTGTAGAGGATGTTCTG
>NC_029773.3:60300980-60301829 GCF_000817695.3 Arachis duranensis
TTATAGCCCAAGAACTCTATAAGGTGGCGGACAAGTCCTCTACCTTGGCAAGGTTAGCCTTTCCTCATCTCATTTGTCACCTCTGTTATTCGGTTGGAGTTGACATAGAGGGAGACATCCCCATTGATGAGGACAAGCCCATCACTAAGAAGAGGATGGAGCACACAAGAGATCCCACTCATCATGAGGTCCCTGAGATTCCTCAAGGAATGCACTTTCCTCCACAAGCCTATTGGGAGCAATTGAACACCTCCCTAGGAGAATTGAGTTCCAACATGGGACAACTAAGGGTGGAGCATCAAGAACACTCCATCATTTCACCCAATTATGTGTCTGTGGCATGTATGTATCCGGTGGTAATACTGGAAGACAGAGTGCTTTGGGCCACGGCCAAGACTCAATAAATAGCTATATTCAAGAATCATCATACTTTACTAGGAGAATCATTAACACTATCTGGATTCTAAGTTCCTAAAGAAGCCAACCATTCTGAATTTCAAAGGATAGAGTGAGATGCCAAAACTGTTCAGAGGCAAAAAGTTAAAAGCCCCGCTCATCTAATTAATACTGATCATCACAGATGTTTTTGGAATTCATTGCATATTCTCTTCTTTTTATCTTATTTGATTTTCAGTTGCTTGGGGACAAGCAACAATTTAAGTTTGGTGTTGTGATGAGCGGATAATTTATACGCTTTTTGGCATTGTTTTTAGTATGCTTTTAGTATGTTTTAGTTAGTTTTTATCCTATTTTTATTAGTTTTTAGTTAAAATTCACTTCTCTGGACTTTACTATGAGTTTGTGTATTTTTCTGTGATTTCAGGTATTTTCTGGCTGAAATTGAGGGAC
>NC_029773.3:60303240-60315773 GCF_000817695.3 Arachis duranensis
TAAGAAGGATTGGATGAAGACTGTAGGAAAGCAGAGAGACGGAAGGGAAGGCATCTTCATGCGCTTATCTGAAGTTCCTACCAATGAATTACATAAGTATCTCTATCTTTACTTTTGTGTTATTTTCGTTCATCACCCATATACATTTGAGTTTGCCTGACTAAGATTTACAAGATGACCATAGCTTGCTTCAATACTAACAATCTCCGTGGGATCGACCCTTACTCGCGTAAGGTTTATTACTTGGACGACCCAGTGCACTTGCTGGTTAGTTGTGTGAAGTTGTGTAATGCCATGGTACTGAACTACCAAGTTTTTGGGGTTCATGACCGGGGATTATGAGAGTTGTGAAAAAGTATTGTTCACAATTTCGCACACCAATCTCTATTTGCCTTCTTAGATCCAAGTTCACAAAGAAATTGACAGAAAATTGAAGAGAAAGCAGTAGAAGAACAGAATTGAAATTGAATTATGCAGAAAACAAATTGAAAAGAGTTTGAATGGGAATCGGGACAGAATTTCCCCAATTTCACACACCCAAAACTCAGAAACAGAAGAGTAGAATTGCCCAAGAAAAATGAGGAAGGAGATCAATCAATTCTCCCTTGATCCTCTTAGCTCTCGGTCAAGTCTCTCAAGAAAGCTCAAAGAAAGTGCCAAAGTAAAAGTAAAATTCAATAGCCAAGGTAAAAAGTCTAAGTAGTAAAAAGGTAAAACCTAAAAAGTCCTAATTACATCAAACTAGCTTCTATTTATACACTTTCTATTCTTGGATTTTGGGATTTGGATGGGCTTTTGATTTGGTGAAGAAATGAATTCAATTGGATTTTTAATTGAATTTTTTGGCCCATGAAATTCACTCCCAGGAGGCTGCCCTGCCCTTGTGGAGGGCAGGGCAGAAAATTGATGCTTGGTGTGGGAGCTTGGCGCGGCATGGTGCGGCATGGTGCGAGTTTGGTGTGCCCTTGGTGCGCCAGATGCTGCCCTGCCCGCGCCAAGGGCAGGGCAGGAAAGGTTGGTGCTGCCAGATGCGTGCGTGGTGCTGCCAGGGTAGGATTTGGTGCGCCAGAATTTTGTGTGTGGTGCGCCAGTCCAAATGCTGCCCTGCCCGCGCCAAGGGCAGGGCAGAGTTACCACTTCCACGCCCCGTGTTCGAAACACGGCTGGGGCACACGCTACAATATTTTTCTTGGCTTCTTGGCACGGCACTCAACCTTAGTTCTTGGCTTCCTCATGGTTCCTTGTTCGAACCTTGTAGCATGCATGGGTGACATTTTCCCTTGAATTTCTTCCTTCTAGAGCCCGATTCTGCCCTCCACAAGGGCAGGGCAATGTTCTCTTCCTCTTGGTTCCAAGGCATATTTTGTGCTCTGCCCTTGTAGTGGGCAGGGCAGAGTTGCCTTCATTGTTTGGTTCTCTCATGTTGCTCTCCTAGAGGGCAGTCTGCCCTTGTGGAGGGCAATGTTGCCTCCCCTTGCAATGCGGCACGCTTCTTCTCTCCTTTGCCACGCTTTCCTTTTCTTGGGCTACACTTCTTAGGCCACGCTTTTCCTTTTCTTTTCTTTTCTTCACCTATAATAAACCAAAACAACACTCCAAGTATCACTAAATTCAAGAGGCTTATAAATCAATTAAAATTCAATTAAAATTAGCTTAAACCTCAATGATTAACATTAAATTCATGGTGGTTGTTTGATTTAGAAAAGTTATGCATTTTCACTCCAAATCACTTACTTAGGATGCAAGAAAGTGCATAAATGCTAACAAAACAAGTGAAATTAGCTTGAAAAATGGGTATATGATGACTTGTCATCACGGCTAACGTGAGTAAACGGAAACACGAAGTAAATCAAGGGCGAATAAAACAAGTAAAGTTAATCCTACGGGCAAACAAGCCCACAAACCCACTAACGGGCAACAAAGTCACAATAACAGTCGACAAAAAGTACAAACAACACAAACATCACTTTTTCGGCATATCAATAATTTTGCCATCCTTGATGGTCTTGAAGACCCCGATAGCCGACACGTCAAAATCCGGGGAGACGACCTTCACCTGAGCTTTTAGGGCCTCTTCAGTCATGAAAATTGCATTCTTGCCCTGCTCCTTGACTTCCTTATGCTTTTGCTTGAACAAGTCGGCCTCCTCCCGAGCAACCTTGGCAGCCGCCACCGCTTCGTTCCGCTCTTTCTCCAGAGCGGACAACCGACTCTGCGCGGCACTCAATTGGCTCTTCAAGGTTGTCTCCTGCTCCGTAAGACGGGATACAGCGGCAGTCTTCAGTTTCTCCTCTGCCAAAGCAGCCTTTTTCTCAGCAGCATCAACCTTATTTCCCGCTTCGACCAGCTGATCCTGAAGTGTCTTAACTTCAGTTTTATACTTGTTGTTAGCATTAACTGAGGACTCGAGCTTCCGACGAAGCGAGGCCATGCCAGAAAGCTCGAACTCTGCCTTCCTGGCTATGGCCGCGCCGTGAAGAAGAGTGCGGTACATCCATCGAGCCTGCCCCGAGAGGTCGGTACCGTGGAAATGGTCCTCTGTACCCGGAAGCAGTTGGGTGTCTATGAACGTCCCGGCATCAAAGTTCCTTTCCATAACGGTTAAGACACCTTCAGGACTAGACTGGGATCTCTGTCTCTTGGGAGTAGGGATGACGGACAATTCTTCCTCCTCCTCCTGGCGAGAGGAAGAAGAGTGCCCAGGAATGGCAATCTCGGGAGGAACCTGAGTCACGGAAGTCGGGGTGGCAGCGGAGGTCGGGGTGGCGATTTTTGCGGACGCATCGACGTCGGCAGCAGGCGCTTCTGGAGGAACAGTTGCCTGTTGTGTTGTGGTCTCCTCACCCTCGTCATCTTGAAGAAAAGTATGAAACAAATTGTCCATGCCGGTTACCTCGGCAGAAAGTCCCACTACAAAACAATTTGGAAAACGAACAAGTCAAACAAAAGAAGCAACAGGGAAATTTAAACAAAGCGACTACACGGCAAGAGGAACTCACAGACATAATCTCTGGCGACCTCACGATTTCCCATGAGGAGATGGGGATTCACGTTATTTCTTCCAAGAACGGCCAACAAGATGTCGGCTATCCGCCGATCCACGGCCGACATCCCTTTGTAAGTAACCTTGATAAAAGGATTCGACCCCGCCCCGAAACTCCAATACGTCGGGATGAGGCGCTCCTTTTCCAAGGATAGCCAAAAAGGGTGGCGACCCTTAGCCGGACGGACCTTAAAATACTTGTCCTTGAACCCATGATACGAGTCCTCGAACAAGCTAAAGATCCTCCGACCCTGGGCGGACCGGAAGGACATGAATCCCTTCTTATGTTTCCCCTCCTTGGAAGGATTAGTTAAGGTGAAGAAAAAAAGGAAGACGTCGACAGAGGTCGGCAGCTCTAGGTATTCGCACACCATTTCAAAGCAACGAATAGATGCCCAACTGTTCGGGTGCAATTGAGATGGTGCCACGGATATCTGACCAAGGAGGCTCATCTGGAAGGGGGAAAAGGGGATGCGGACCCCGACCTGCGTGAACATGGCCTTGTAGAACCAAATCCAGTCGGCAACCCGGGGGGCGTTGAAATTAATTTCATAAAGCCGTTCGTGAGGGGCGGGGACATATACGTCATAGTTTGCCTCCTCGTCGGTACCCCCACAAAGATATTCGGCCTGGCGAAACTCCGTTAGCTCATCCTCCCCCATCTGATTGGGAGAGTTGCTGAGGTCGGAAACCACCCATGCGTACGGGTCGTAACCCACGGCGGAGGTCGAAGCTCGGCTAACGACACGAGGCATACCTACAGTGGGGGGCACCGCGCGGTTAGTCCGTGAGGCCGGAATCTGGGAAAAACCCAAAGAAACCCCCTATGCCGTGTCCACAAGAGAGACCAAACAAACCAAGACTAAACAGAAGTATAAACCCCCCCATGACCAATAGAAGGAAAAGAAAATGCATCCACGAAGAAAGTGCACTCACAAACGCGCCCATAAAATAACCAGAAAGAGCAAGAAGCAAAAAACATGATCATGACAGACATGCAAGCAATTACTAGAAGCAAAGGGAAATGGAGCAATTACCTGGAAGAATTGTGGAAGTTCGAACAGAGACAGAGCGTGCTAGAGCAATGGAAGCGGCTTTGGTGTGATGGGAGTAGAGAGGGAACGAATGGGCAATAAGATCAGAGAGGTAAATAAATGGTAGAACAAGAGAAGCATAAAACTGTTCAAAACCGCTCTAGTGGGAGTGCGAAAGACTTAAGGGCAGAACTGTCTTTGCACGCACAGGGTTTTTTCAATCTTTTATGGGCATTTAATGCCCCGCGCGAAGAATAAGGCGGAAATAGAACGCCCCGAACCACGAACGGGCACGCGTGCGAGCAGCGCGTTTCCCACACGAACGGCCGACCAGACGACAACGATGAGGGGATGCACGCCGTCAACAGCCCATACGGCAGATTAACGGCGCGTGGGGGCACTGTTGCGGCCTGGCCCAAGCCACGCTCGGGTCTACGCGACCCATGGGGTACCCGACCTGGGCGATCGAGCCCCTTGCGTTCGCCATGGCGACAGGACACGCGTCCTCATCCTACCATAACGCCAGCTGGGAGGAACCTTCGCGGAAATTGGGCTCCTCCCCTCAGGGCCCACTTCTGACACCATATAAATAAGGAAAGACCTGTCCTTCCCAAGGTACGTCACCTTTCCATATCGTTTTTCCCCCGCCTGCACACTAGCTGACTTGAGCGTCGGAGTGTCTTTGCAGGTGGCACCCCCCTCGCACCTCTCCAAGGCAACCGCTCGTCTGCTCGGCAAACCCGCAACCAGTACGGTCCAAGTTAAGGCGTCCTCTCCCCTTCACCTACGAATCCGATCTGTCCGGGACCCGACAACCGAACAAGTAGTATGTATTAGATATTATATTAAACATACAGGACAATTTATGTATCAAACTCTTTTAAAAAATGTTTATAAATCGTTTCAGGACATTGAGCATTCCAAATTGTATATAATTTATTTTAGGATAGCATGGTTTACCTTTTTTTTCCCCTGTAAAACATTGTGGAGTAGCATGATTTATGTGCAACTAGCTACTCCAACCCCCTATTAGTAAGATTAATGTACAACATCCTTCTCTTATACTACCTTAGCATATTAACGTGCAAAACTCTAAACCTCAAGTTATTATATATGTTTAGTTTATTTTGTCAAATAAAATATATCTTTAAAAATTTATTTTATTATTTGAATTTTTTAAAATATATTTTGTTAAAATTGTAATTTTTAAAAGTAAAAATATTTTATTTTTAAAGAAAAGTGACATATTAGATTAGGTTAAGTGTGATGAGTAATATTTGTATTTTATTATAAAAATAAATAAATTAATTTAAATTGAGAAATTGTAGTTAATTATTTATGATAAATTTTTAAACAAAAATTATAATTAAAAATCATTAAAAAAATAAAATTATTTAATATATTAAACCAACTCAATGTTAATTACATTTTATTTTTCTATGATAAAATAAAAAATATTAAAATCACGTTATTTTTTAGGATTTAATTTTTTTATTGTGTTTTGGTAAAATTTGCACAAAATTCACTTTTATATAAAGTAGGTTTGTTTATGGACTCAGCAAATTTGCTTACGCTTCACTACCATTTGAATTGTATCGATATATTTTTATTTTTCAATCAATATAATTTTATTTAAATAATTAGAATTTTAAATTATAAAATTTATATTAATTTGTAATTAAAAATTTAAATAAATATAATTTAAATTAATAATTAAATTTAATTTTATAAAATTATATGTCTTTGTATTATTATGCTCATATGATTAATTATATTTATTCAATTTTAAAAAAATTAACAGTTTAAAACCGTTAATTCTTAACAAAAAATAAATACACTTGTATTATTTTTAAATTAAAATTTTTTAAATAAATATACTCTTGTTATTTTATTTTTTAATTTAAATAAACATATTCGTATTATTTTAAATAAAATTTAAATTAATATAAGTAGGTTTCTTTAAAATTTAAAATTTTAATATTTAAAAAAAATATATTCTTATTATTTTAAAATTTTTTAAATTTAAATAAACGTACTCATATTATTTTAAATCATTATAAAATTAATACAAGTAGATTGATTTAAAATTTAGAATTTAAATAAATATATTTTTGTTATTTTAAATAAATATATTTTTTTAATTTAAAAATAATATGAATGTATTTTAATAAATGTATTTAATCGTGTTAGGATAGTGTGGGGTAGGTTATTGTACGTTACGAGGGAGTGTGAGTTAATTAGTTGCACGTAAATAGTTCTATCCCATAGTGGTTTAGGAAAAAAAAATTAAACCATCTTATTCTAGGACGAATTATATATAATTTGGGATGCTTAATGTTGTGGAACGATTTATGAGCATTTCTTAAAGGAGTTTCATGCATAAATCATTCTAAATTGTGGTGTTTAATGTAATATTTAATACACATTATTCTAATACGATTTATATAGTAATAAATTTAATTAGGAGATTCATGTTTTTGAATTTAACTGAGAAAAATTAAGTAAAACAGATCTCTCTATTTTATTTAAATAAAAAAGCTTGAAGGATATTTGCAGAGATAAGTTGTGTATTTATCTTTTTATTTTTTATTTCAATTCAATTAAGTATCTTTTAAAAGTTGTACAATATTCAGTCTTTTATTATTTTTCTTACCAAAGATAGGAGACTCGAACCCACAACCTCTTAATTGAGTATGGAGAAATTATGCCATTTGAGATATAATTTATTGGCAATATTCAGTCTTTTATCACCATAACTTAAAAGAAAAATAAAATAAACACATCTAAAAATTATAAATAGATTTAGTGTCTTTTTAAAATTAAATACATATTCAAAATACAAACTAAATAAAACTGAAATTTAAAATTTAAATTTCAATTTTAAATATCTGTTTCAAATTTAATATATTTAATTATTAATATATTACAATTTAAATACACTTCCAAAAATCAAATTAGTTAAAATTCAAAATTTCGATTTTAAAATTCTAAAATAAATTATAAACCATCTAATTATTAACTAATACCATACAAAATCCTAAGCAGTCACATTCACCACACATCATAAATCCAGAGGTGCACGCACTACATGGTTTGTCATCCTCATCCTCAGCCACCGTTCATCTGCGCCACTGTCCTCTTCAGCGCTCATCTACAACGCCGCCTTTCCCTTCCTCGACACTCATCATCGTTGCCGCCTTCCTCCTCCTCGTCGCCGTTCGTCTGCATCACGCACTAAGCACTAACACTAGTGAGTAGTGAGCTTCCTCAGAACAGGTATCTTCGTTACAATGGTAGACCCATTTAGAGTTCTCGTCACTGGTGCCACTAGTCATTCATTTTAATTTGCTTCTTCATTCACTTCATACCAAAATACATACTAATTTAACTGTAGTATAGTTTATTGTATATAATGTTTATTCGTTCCTTTTTGTCTAAGTTCATTGATTCTCTTTTCCCCGTATCTAAGGTTTGGATGGGTTTATAAAGTTTTTCTTTGCGCATTCTCTGATATTATTATTTTTTTATTATTCTGGTATATATATAAGTTTTTTTATATGAGTTTTGGATGTGTTGATAAAATATTTAGAGTGCATTCTTATAATTTTGGATGTGTATTTGAATTTAATTTTTTTCAATATGTAATTTAGAACTATAATGACAATAATTTAGATGTGTTAATATATAATTTTGAATGTGTTTATGTTGTTTATTTAATTTTAGATGTATTTTTGACATGAGTTTTGAATATTTTGAATAAAAAATAATTGAAGTGAATTTAATTGATTTTAAAAACTTCACTTATTTTTTAAAAATTAGTATACGAAAAGTTGTTACAAATTTTATGGTTTGGTTTGCAAAAAATCATTATATTGCAAGTGGTTACAAATTTTACGGTGATAAGTATGAAATGTAAAAGTAATTCCTTAAAAATAAGAAATATGATTAATTAAAAAATTAAAATAATAAAATATTATATTTAAAGACTGAATAAAGACTGAATTTTGTTGTACAAGTAGCATTTTTCTTACAAATTTTATGGTGATAAGTATTTAAAGTAAGAAAAATACTACTTGTACAACAAAATTCAACCTTTATTCAGCCTTTAAATCTAATATTTTATTATTTTAATTTTTTAATTAATTATATTTCCTATTTTTAAGGAATCGCTTTTACTTTTAATACTTATCACCAGTGAACGGTGGCACAGATGAACGGTGACCGAGGATGAGGATGACAAACCAGGACTACGTGTGCCTTTGGATTTATGATGTGTGGTGAATGTGATTACTTAGGGATTTGTATGGTATTAGTTAATAATTAGATGGTTTAAGATTTATTTTAGAATTTTAAAATCAAAATTTTGAATTTTAACTAATTTGATTTTTAGATGTGTTTTTAAATTGTAATATATTAATAATTAAATATATTAAATCTAAAACAGAAATTTAAAATTAAAATTAAAATTTTAAATTTTAGTTTTATTTAGTTTATATTTTGAATGTGTATTTTATTTTAAAAAGACACTAAATCTATTTATAATTTTTAGATGTGTTTATTTTATTTTTTTTAAATTATTGTAATAAAATGTTGAATATTGTACTACATTTAAAGGATACCTAATTGAATTGAGTAAGAAAAATGCTACTTGTTCTACACCCACGGAATATTGTGCGAAGATAATAATAGTCTAATAGAAAAACAATTTCTAGTGTGCTATGTAACACCCTCACTTTCAGAATATCATGCTTCCGGCTGCGCAACTCTGATAGCAAAAAGTATTACGACGACTTCATATATATAATAATAAAATAGGAGCATTTGACTCGAAACTGTATCACAGTTTTCTTTGAAAAACCGGAAAAAATTTATCTTAAAAACAAGCAAGCATATACATATGTAAAAAATTTCTTACGTAAGTAGCTTATGAATATAATATACATACAGAATATAGAATTCCTATCCCTCTTGTAAAATATAATATTGATAGCGAGGAAAAAATAAAAACAATTAAACTAATATAACAACAGAATCGTATAAGTAAAATTACGATTAAACTCTTCATAATCCTTTCCGTTCGTCTCCTGAAAAGATAAAGTTGTAGGGGGTGAGAACCTAACCACACGGTCTCACCACGGAGTTCCAGAATTGTCATAAGATATTTAATAAGAAAACAGTTTTCAAGCTCAGTGATTATCATTGCCTTATGAATTTTTTTTAAAACCAATAACTAATCGTTCAAAACCTTTTTAAAGAAACAATATTCAATATTTCAAAAATTCAAACCCTTTCTTTTTGAATTTTTATCTTCATACTCTTGTAAGTTAGGTTGGGGGAAGTTAGGTATTGGCAAAAAAATTGCAAAAATACCCCATCACTAATAAAAACCTTAGCCCGGCGGGGAAGCCCGCCCCGCCCGCCAAAGCCCGCCAAAACCCGTGGTTTAAGCGGTGCGGGTTAGGCGGGCTTTTGCTATTTGGCGGTCCCGATTTTTCAGCCCAGCCCGCCTTTTTTGGCGGGTTACGCGGGCCGGCCCAGCGGGTTTAGACCCGTTTGCCACCCTTAGTGAGAACCTAACCACACGGTCTCACCACAGAGTTTTAGAATTGTCATAATAAGATATTTAATAAAAAAATCGTTTTCAAGCCCAGTGCTTACAGTTGTCTTATGAATCCTTTGAAAACCAATAGTTTAACTATAAAAGAATTCAAAACATTTCTATAAAAATCAGTTAATTAACCTGAAATCCAAACTCCCTTTTCAGATAAAAGAATCTTAAAAGTTTCCTAACAGTATGAATGACCAACATGTTCCAAACATAGGTTCATTAAGCCTATGCTGAACCTGTTTGATATTTCATAGTTTACTAAACCTCAGTCAGAAACCAATCACGCAATCAACCAACATTATCATCAATTCAGTACCAAAACTCAATTATATAATAAATAACGCTGCAAAACCTCAGCTAAGATAACAAAACAGCAACAAAAGGACTTTTCGGAATGAAAAGGCTTACCGTAATTAAGAAGGAACCAAACCAAGTAGCGGCAGCTTCAATCGCGACCCGCAATAACTAGAATTCGATCCATAACAAAGGATTAAAGACTGAACCAAACTGAAGAACCTTCGGTGGTGGTTCCAGCGGCCACAACAACTTCTTCGGTGGCCATACACGACGGGCGACAACCACTGCAGTAGCTGGGAGGGCAGTGGCAGCTTCCGACGGCGTTGCGGGTGGCTTTCCCCCTCTCTCTTGTCGTGGCGTCTCTCTCTCTCTCCTCGGGCTTCTTCGGCAATAGCGGCTCTAATGACAGCAACAACCGTGGCTGGGAGCAGCTCCTTCGGTGGTGAGGAACAAGGACTCAACGACAACGGCGACTGGCAGCTTCTTCCCCCCTTCAAAGCCCCTCAACGGCAACGCGATGGGTCTGACAGTGATGAAATCTTTGGTGGCGGTAGGAGCTTCTAGTGGCGACGGCGTCTGGTTCACAAACGGCAGCGATGACGGAGCATGAACGGCGACGGCCTCTTCTCCCCCTTCAAATCCCTTCAATGGCAACGCGATGGATCTGACAATGATGGAATCCTTGGTGGCGGCAAGAGCTTCTAGTGGTGACGGCGTCTGGTTCACGAACGGCAGCGACAGCGAAGCATGAACGGCGACAGCTTCTTCCTCCCGCTCGCGCTTCTCCTCTCCACATCATACTTGATGATGGTGACATGCGGAGGTAGCTCCCTCTCTCGCACGGTTTCCTCAACGACCCTTTCTCTCCTCTTTCTCAGCGTCGGCGGCTTGACAGTGGTGGCGGCGATGCAGCAAGCTCGGCCGGCGACTTCCTCCCTTCTCTTTTCCTTCGTTGGTTTTCCCTCTTTCTCCTTTTCCCTTTCTTTCTTTTTATTCCGATAAATCTGGCTGTGGGTGTGAGTTTGTGAATGGCGATGATAAGGAGTACAAATGTGAGGGTTTAGGGCTGGGATGAGTGGCGGTGAGGGTTAGGGTAAAATTTGGGTATTGTTTGGTTAGAGTTAGTGTTGGATTTGGAAATTTCGGATAAAATTATAGTTTATTAATTTTAATAAAATTAGGGTAGAATCCATAAATTTAAAATATAATTCAATCCCTTAAAGTTACATTAAAAATATTACTTAATTCTCAATTTGCTAATTGACTTTTAATCAATTATTCTAATTTAAAATTAGAGATATTATAATTAAGTTTCTTTGTTTATAAAAATTAAAGTATCAAATTCTAAAATCTCAATTATTTTAACTAAGTCATATAAAATTTTCGTTCTTTTATAACTACTAAACTTTGTAGTTTAAATATTGAAAATGATCTAATATTTAAAAAATTAAGTAAAATTTCTATTTTAATAATTAGAACTTGATTAAATTATTTTTAATAAAATAGTTTATGAAAATAAAATCTTTAATGAATAAATAATTAAAATGTACTCAATAAGAATTTTCAAAAATGATGGATCTTACATGCTACAGTGACTACACATGGGATATATTTTTGGGTTCCATTAAAAGATCAATTAGAGAAGAAGTCAACTCTAATAAAAAAGACCCAACTCATACAATTAAACTACCATCAGATCATGACAATAAACTAAAATACAATCAACTAAAGAGACATGCAACAAATATGAAAGAGATCATGCCAAAATTTCAACTGTGTTCATGCTATTCGGCAGTCCACATTATACCATAATTACATTTTTATCTCCTATGGCCTGAAACTGCTTGCCATTCCAAAAGATGTGCATATGATAAATAATCTTTGCATTTATCCTGTCTTTCTTATCCTTGTAAAAAATTTTTATTGTCATTTTTTCTGTCTTTATACTAACCAACTATGTTAGTTACTATTTTCACTAAATCATTGACACCAAATTTCAAAACTAATATTGTCCACGTATTTTATTTGCTAACACAATTACTCCTTAAAAAAATAAAAAAGAAAATGCTATCTGTCATTTAAAATTCAGTCTTCATTCAGCCTCTAAATTCAAATAATATTATTTGATTAAAAAAATACTACTTATACAACAAATTTGGCCTTTATTCAGCCTATAGATCTAATATTTTATTATTTTAATTTTTTAATTACTCATATTTCCTATTTTTAAGAAATCACTTTTACTTTTAATACTTATCACCGTAAAATTTGTAATTACTTGCAATATATTGATTTTTTGCAAACCAAACCATAAAATTTGTAACAACTTTTTGTATACTAATTTTTAAAAAATCAGTGAAGTTTTCAAAATCAATTAAGTTCACTTCAATTTTTTTTATTCAAAACATTCAAAACTCATGTAAAAAATACATCTAAAATTAAATAAACAACATAAACACATTTAAAATTATATATTAACACATCTAAATTATTGTCATCGTAGTTCTAAATTATATATTGAACACAAAAAAATTAAATTCAAACACACATT